>NC_041812.1:8940715-9276202 GCF_900964775.1 Scleropages formosus
GGATATTACATGTACATGGACACTGCAGTGGGTCACCCCAGAGACAGAGCCCGGTTGTACAGCGAGTTCTTCTATTCCACGCGGATGGGGAACTGTTTCCGCTTCTGGTACCATGCGTACGGCCAGGACATCGGCACACTCAGCCTTTACAGGAGTAACAGGTAGGCACTGCCCTGCCTGCTTGAACCTCTGGCCTTGGATTACCATACATCCAAGAATGCAAGTCGGGGACCATTGTACCCCAATCCCTTATGTTGAACGCCTATAAATGACACTGGACACAACGTAACCCAGCCTGTAATTCTGATGGGGAACCTACGTTCTGCTTTTCTCACTTGTAGAAGACCCTTGGAAGGGGAGGACGAGGGCCTGATTCTGCTCTGGGCAGAAACGGACAGTGAGACGCATGGCTGGAGGGAGGTCCAAGTGTCTCTCAGCTCTGCAAAGCCTTTCTGGGTAACGTGACTGCTGTTTTTTTTCTTATGGGTCTCACTGTGAATATGGTGGATGTGAGTGTGTAGAGCAGTGTTAGTGTTTTCAATCCCTCAGACTTTACATGCAGTAAATCCACTCTACCTGTGCAGTACTTGGACTCCTCATGTTACACGCAGTTGAGTTACATGTCCAAAGATACAAACGTTTTTATCGTTAGACTTTTTTTAAAATTAGTTTTAAATTTACTACAGCTCAAAGTTGAAATGAAAAGTCTTGCAAAGTGCTTTTTTTACTTCGTTTAGCTATGAGATTTTTATAGGACCTGTCCCTGTAAATCGAGGGTTGTCTGTGTTTTCACTGACAAAATTACTTTGAAGTCACAAACAAAATGAGTTATGAACAGACTTGTGCTCTCCAGTGTGTTTGTAAATTGAGGAGCCAGTGTATTGGTACCTTTGTGTACCATACTTTGACACACACACTTTTTGAACTGCTTGTCCCATACGGGGTCGTGGGGAACCGGAGCCTAACCCGGCAACTCAGGGCATAAGGCTGGAGGGGGAGGGGGCACACCCAGGACGGGACGCCAGTCTGTCACAAGGCACCCCAGGTGGGACTCAAACCCCAGACCCACCGGAGAGCAGGACCTGGTCCAACCCACTGCGCCACCGCACCCCCTGTGTACCATACATACTTCAGTGTGGAATTTGGAAAGATTGGTTGTTGCAACAGGCCACTGTGATTGCATGTTATCTGTCCTTATTCTACCCCCTACAGTTGGCTTTCGTATATGAGAAGGGAGCAGGCCGAGCAGGACATGTTGCCCTGGATGACACTCAGCTCACCCCAGGCATCTGCCCTGCCACACACCCCGCCCCTTTCTCTACTTCAGGTGAGGGTCTTCACACATTGGTTGGGAAGTAACTAACAATTCACAGGTCATGTAACACCTTGTGCATAATCAGCAGTGCCCATCAGTTCCTTCTGCTGTTTGTGCATGTTTTTAAATCCTGTGGTTTGAACACGCATCATTGAAAGAATGCATCCACTCTAGTCGAGCGGAGAGCATCTGACACTGCCAGGAGAGCTGTTTTGGTGGAATGTCCAGCTTTGAATTAAGACTGATACCCGTTAAGGAGATCATTCTGGGCAAGGAATACAGATAGTTGGTCACAGATCACCCTGTCCGGGGTTTTTTGACAGAAAAGGGAGGAGGGAGACTGTATGGCCTGTAGTTTTGGACTCAGTCAGGATCCAGAAAGGCTTTAACAGCAGTGAGATGAGGGCAGTTCTGAGGGAATATGAGAAGCAGCCAGAGGAGAGTGAGGAACTGATGATTTTGGAGGTAAGTTGTGGGGAAATGCCCTGTAGGAGTGCCGAAGGGATAAGATCAAGGGAGTAGGTGGTGGCCCTGTGTGACAGCTGGAGGTCGGTTTCTGATGTACTCGTGAAATACTAATACTCAACAATATTACAACTAATACTCAAACTATTACTAATACTACCAATACTCATACTAAAATACATCACTTATACTAGTATAGAATAATAATATAAATACAGTATTATAATTACATTTTCAGGCTCCAATATTATGTTTGTTCAAATCTTTTTTTTTTTTTTTCCTTTTCTGCACCACCAGAACACTCAGATTTTTACTTGCTAGTCATTGTTTAAAAAAAAAAAACAAAAGCAGTTCAACAGAATCACAAATTAAACATTCTGTAAATAAAATTTTTGTGGACAAAACTTGGTCACCACTAGACACCCAAACATTGACCGAGACCCAAACAAAAAGAAACGTGGTGCCGTGTGGCAGCATGAACGGCTAGTGTTACTGTACAGCAGATGGAGTGGTTGTGGTTACATGTCAGGACCAAATGTCAAAACTCAGAAATGGTAGAGTTAGGTTAATGGGACGGCCTTCGTAAGTCTCGTGTGTGTTAAGTTGAGGGCCATTGAGAGAATTTTCTATATTGGTGAGGTTTCTTTATGCACTTGTCACAGCTGTGGTTTTGAGCTCCATCAGAGAATGGTGGGAGATGATGTGTCAGCCAGCTTCTCCCTTTGTGCAGAACACATAGGTCTCACCGTGGGTCTGCTGTTTATCTTCACCCTGGTGTTGATCACAGTCATCGTTTTTGCGAAGAGGATGTCCTCTGCACCGTAAGTTCATGAGGGCCGTGGTGACAGCAACCATGGTAACAGATGTGTACTAACTGGAGTGAGTTTAAACTTCAATGGTTTTTTCCAATCAACAACATTGTTTCACTTACTTGAGTGTTGTTTTTTTTTTCTTCTCTCCTTCTTTAGGGCACTTATTGAAGATGAACATGACGTGGATATTTCATTCATCAGTGTTTCCGGTTGTAAACGGGTGGTGAGTATTCCTCATTGCGATCAGCCACAGTGAGTTAAACAGCTTTAGTCGGTCCTGTCAGCTTTCAGCGAACCGGTTCCTTGGCTTTCGAACACACCTGGGATTAACAGTTTTCTCATAATTCTAATTACTTTTACCACTAATTCATAATTGATAAATGCTCAGTACTATGGGTGTTCCTCTAGCCACTTCCTGGCTAGACTGTGTAATAATCTTGGATAAAGCTACAGTAAGTGAACAATTTTCCGTAGGACTTATTTTCTAACCTCAACCTATAGTTAATGTAAAAATTCGGATAAATCTGACATTTCCCCAACCTTCTAATCAGTTCTAACAGTTGACAGATTAATCCTATAAGCATCTGCAGTATTTTGTCAGCTTCAGGCCACTGTATGCTTTCTTCATTATCTACAGAGTCAAAAGGTTAAAAATGCAGTTGTCCTTTGGTTTATTTACAGGTTGCATTCTGTAAAAGTCTCAGTTAAGGCTATAATATGTCAAACATATGTATTACACATTACCTGTATATATAAAAAAAAAAAAAAAAAAAAACTACTTTGACCATTTTAACATTTTTCTTAACACTGAAATGCATTAAAACTGATATGACATTTTTTTGGCAAAGTATCTCATTTCCATTTAATACTGATTGTTGATTGATTCATCCCATAAACAGGTGCAGGACTCTTCATCTTATTTATCGACACTCAACACCAGACATGAGCTGTAAACACTGGAAGGGAGCTGAATGAAATAACTCACACATTCCTTTGGTTTCATGCATTTTAAGGCCAGATAACAGCTGGATGTGGAAGCACAGGCCACTTTCACTCTGAAATTTTAGAAAACAGAATAGTGTTGAAAATGCTCCTTTAAATAATCTGGAAGGACATTAATATCTTTTAAAGCAGTAAGTCGAATCTTCATAAGGAGGAGTGGCAAGTTCTGTGCATTCTTTGCTGTTAGTCTTTCATGTAAGCACATGAATGAATAACCACAGGTAATGAATCAACGGATATCAAATAGTGATGAATGAATAGAAATTAATATTAGAAATAACAGAAATATACTATTCATGAAATAGTAATGAATCACAAAGCTGATGACCAGCAGCTGCAGTGATGGAATCCATGTCACTCTTCTTCAGGACACATCACACTTCTTTGCCAACCAACTCTACGTGCCCGCTATAACCGCAGAATCCGACACAGAGTCTTCAGAGGCCTGACCTTGGGAATGTAGGGTGTCTGACTGCACACACACCAACCAGCGGAGTGCAGGGGACTGTGCACAAACCGTCCAAGTCAATAAAAGTATGAAGTAAAGTGTTTGCACAACATTTCATTACATCCTTCACTTGATATTTGAATTTCATGGGCCGTTTTTATACAGAGGAAGTCTTTGTCTTTTTAAAACACAAACTAAGATTTATCCAGCTTTTAAGATTACATAGCCCTAATAAATGCATCATTGTGTCTAATTTAATGTTAAGCCATTTACAAGATATGCACTGAATATTTCAAACATCAGTGTTCATTAATTTTAATCTTTTTTTTTTTTTTTCTTTTTGGAAACAGCTTAGAAACATAATGATTATAAGTTCTTCCAAATGTAGTGTTTGGGAAATAAAATATGAATGACTAAAGGTAATTCAGGAGTTGTTTTCTTTAAAAAAGAAAAAAAAAAAATCTGTTTGAACACATGATCAAAGACATTGGTTCAAAACATGATTTGGTCCACTTTGGTCACTCATTTAAACTGTACCAGGCCACGAGTATTTAATATGCAAGGGGAGCCACCGTGACTGGTATTTATTTGTTTCGGACAAGTAATTCCAGGACATTTGTAAGCTAAGTAACAGGTTGGTTTAGCAAACTTAATGCAAACATCATCATTTTCAGAACCGCTTGTCCCATATGGGGTCGCGGGGGAACCGGAGCCAACCCGGTAATTGTTTTGTAATGTTTACTTGGTACTTGCAGTATGCTAGAAAAAATGAGTTTAATTTTTGCCTTGGCTACTTTGCAGAAATGCCTGTAGTTATTTATATTCTGCTACGTTAATGCTTCTAGACATTAGCGTGGCTTTAGACACGATATATTGTACCCAGGTCCTGCATAGGTCAGTCTTTAAATGGTTGGTTTGTTTAGTTAGTTATTTCGGTATGTGCTCATTTGTAATAAATCGGCATCATTATTGATGTGATTGATACATGATTGATATGATCTGTTTACATGGTACAGCTGAGGAGACTCGTGCAGAGACGTAAAGTCAATTTTCAGTTCTGTACTGATGGCCCGTAAATCTGTTTATCAGTATAACTGGATGACTGTGTGTATTGCTGCCATAGCAATTTTCTTGAGATTCAAAAAGTGGATGAATGGAAACAGTCTATTTGTCTATAAATTTGGAAAATAAGCCCTATTCCTTCCAGGAATTAATGTGTAACATTGTTATTGGCTTTGAAATTGAAGTATTTTAATATTGCCTTTGCAGAATGAGCATGGAATTTCAAAATGAGCAATGAGTTCTTTTAAGAACATTGATATTTACATTTCTGTTCGACACAAATTATTAGACACATTTTTCTCCAGCAGACTGGATTACTGTAATGTCTTACTCTCTGGGAGTGTAAACCCCTTTCCAGCACCCAGTGAATACTGAAAAGTGCAGCAGTAATTGTAATAAGAACCAGGAAATAAGAACTTATTGTGCTAGTTCTCAGTGCGGAGGAAACTGCAGGACACACTTTGAAACAGGGGGGTCCGTTCTTTTTCAGTCAAGGGTCACAATCATTACTGTGAGCTCGTGAAAGGTCCAAGCATATGTTTTAAAAAAAAAAAAAATTATAAGTTATATACTGAGTCTTAAATGGATACATTTTAAAATGACATTTTTGTCTTTTATTTACTAGGTTCCTCTAAAAACACTAACATGGTAGCCTGGTTGTGTGGGATTGACATATCTGGGGGGGTCACACAGGTGCCCCTAGACTCCCAGAGGTTTCTAAGTCCTCTGCCACTATTTTGAGTTTTGTTCTTATTGCTTCCCACATTTGTTTTAACTCATTTATCCATTTGTTATCAAGAACCGCCTGTCCAGTGCAAGGTCGTCCAGAGTGTATCCCGGAAGGACAGGGCGTGAGGCACGGTGCACCCTGGATGGAACACCACTCGTTTGGTTTAACTCATTGCAATGTTTTCTCATATTACCTATGCTATTTGTTGCACATATGCCTAGGCTATTTTTATTTCTTATTTTTATTCTCTGTCAAGCACCCTAAGGCAACCTGTTGGGAAGAGGTGCTATAGAGAAGTACATTAAACTGATGTGAATTCACTCGGTTTGAGGCAGACAGATGTGCAGTGAACCGTGGTGTATTCTCACAGTGCCTTTTTAAGACGTAATCAAGTGTAGACAGCAATGAGACGTGAGAAAAGCATCTCTGTTTCCTGCTGTTCTCTAAAGTGACAGGTTCTTTCATGAACAAACCTTCCCACATCTGCTCAGATAACTGAAAATATCTCCAATGTTTCCTCTTTGGATGCAAAAACAGAAAAAGCTTTGGAGCTGATTTGCTTCTGTTCCATGATAACTGGCCCTCTTTTGTCTGTCGCTCAACATTTCTATGAATAGTACAGTGTCAGCCGTGGCTGAATTAAATGTACCCCTACTGGTCCTTTTGCATTTCTTACACTAGCATTTCTGGTGGGAATGTGATTTCACTGTAGACACTGCACATAAACCTTCCTCAGAAGGAGAGACTGCATGGTGCCTGCATTCGTATGGAATAACGTCCACTTCACCCCCTGCTTCCCTTCGCATCCATAATACACCTGTGAGATTCCAGTCACTAGTTATTCTGTTAATTCATCGTGGAAAAAATCCATTCTCCCTCCTCTTTGTTTTTTTTTTTTTTCTTTTTTTTTCCTATAAGCTCATTGAATTGTTTTTATTAATCCACTGAATGTTGAGCTCACTGTCTCCACTTGAGACTCATGTCCATCCATCAGTGATGTGGAAGCAGAATGAAAGGGCAGCTTTTGGAAACGGTTTTTTCCTTCAAGGAGCAGCACAGACTAGAGAACTCTGAGGAGCAGAATCCAAGCAACAGCAGCCTTGCGCCATAACCTCGTTGGTTTGATGCCTCGGTGGAAGAAGACGTTAAGTAAGCTGGTCGAGAAGCAGGTAGCACACTGGTTAGAGTTGGTGTCTTCTACTTGAAGGACCCCGGTTTGAACCCCACATCCTGCTGCAGTACCCTTGATCAGGCTACTTAACCTTGAACTGATTTAGTAAAAGTTACCCAGCTGTATAAATGAGTAAATAAATGTAACTCAACACTTTAAACTACACGAGTTAAAAATATCAGATGAATGAATTATAATTATTGATAAACATAGGCTGGCTCTACAATTTTACAGTCATACGAGCTGCAGAGGGAAGGCAAACTATTCCAGACTTTGACTCCTGGAATCTGGGGGCTGGTGATGCCTCAGTGAACCACACTTGTTACCTAAGGACACGTGACCTCCACCACTCAAGGCTCAGCAGTCTGTCTTCATTACATCATGCGCCACTGGCTTTAGGATGGTCCTTCCAACGGCATTGCTGCTTCTCTGATCAGAAGCACTCGGGGTCAGGATATGAAGACATTCCTTGCATTATTAGGGAAGGTGGAGTCTCCCTCGCAACAAGAAAACCCCAAACTTTCTCCAAATTCCACACAAATACAATGTAAACAGCAGCAGCACACTATGGGTTGTCGAAGCATAAGTGATGGCAATACAAAAAATATACCGGCTCTCAATCCATATCACAGTTTTATTATTAGTCATTTTTAATGTGACGCTTTTCCAAAGTGACTTACAAGTTTTTGTACTCTAACCTACTTAAAGTGATGTCCCCATTCATAGAGCAGAGTAATTTTTACTGTCAGCTCTGGGTGACTACCTTGATGACACCTGCTGTTGCAGGAATGGGATTTGAACCTGGGCTTTTCAACTGAGCAGTGACAGCTCTAGCCGCTATGCCACCTGCTGTGGGGATTGTAGGTGTAAAAGCAGGCTTGTGACCAAGAGGCTGCAGGGACACATCCAAGAAGTGTTTTCTCATTATGGAGAAACACAGTAATGTTCAGTTTGTAATATAATAACCAGAGCATTATGTTGATGTTTACTGCAGGGCACAACTGCTCCCACTAGACCCATAATAATAACACTTTCTAAGGGCAATACATACAAGTAATAAAAAACATGAGTCAACATAAGAGCTTAATGCTGACTTAAATATTTACATACAGTATATGTCATATGTAAAATGATACACATATTTTGCCGTGATTAATACCTTTACGGAGGGGGGTGCGGTGGCGCAGTGGGTTGGACCACGGTCCTGCTCTCCGGTGGGTCTGGGGTTCGAGTCCCGCTTGGGGTGCCTTGCGACGGACTGGCGTCCCGTCCTGGGTGTGTCCCCTTCCCCCTCCGGCCTTACGCCATGTGTTGCCGGGTAGGCTCCGGTTCCCCGTGACCCCATATGGGACAAGCGGTTCTGAAAATGTGTGTGTGTGTGTGTGTGTGTGTGTGTGTGTGTGTGTGTGTGTGTAATACCTTTACATGCTTTATTTAGCCTATTTTAAAATAAACGTAGTAGACAAATATGTACAGCACATGCACACACACGCTGTCCGAAACTGCTTGTCCCCGCAATCCGGGGCGTAGGGCTGGAGGGGACACACCCTGGACAGGATGCCAGTCCATCGCAAGGCTCCCCAAGCAGGACTCGAACCCCAGAGCCACCAGAGAGCAGGACCCACCGCAGCCCCCTTGTGTACAGCACATATTCTTTAAGTAATTCCTTTGTTGAACACCAATATATTTTGTCAGTGTATTTTATAAAGAGGACTTATGTTTTAGTGCCGTTCAGTAAAACTGCTCACACCAGACCGCAGCGGTGTAAATATTTGTCGGGTGGGGATTGGGCTGAAGGTGAAGGGAAGGTGAAGGTGAAGGTGTGTGAGCATCACCAGCGCTTTGCCTGTCCCACACTGCTCGTTTTTGCACTTATTTGATCGTGTCTGAAGTTACCTGGGGGAGGAAACTTGGAGGGACACACTGTGTGTGTGTAAAACCCTCCCCTCCCTCCCTCCCCGTTTGGAGGAAAGTCTCTCAGTCAGTGTAAACTCAGGCAAGTCTTGCGCAGGACTCTGAGGACATCTCGTCTCACACTCAGGAGATGTATCTGGACTGCACTCATCATCATCATCATCATCATCATCATCACCACCATCAGTGAGGCTATTTCGAGTTTGCGAACGAGCGTGTTGTTTTTACTGTGGTACAGGAGGAGCGTTAGTCAGTGTGGTGCAGCGCGTGGCTCTCCGTCCGTGGGAATCATGTCCCCCGCAGGTTCTCCGAAGAAGATCTCCGTCCTTCTGCTCCTCCAAGCCCTGGGAGATGTCCTCCTCAACGCCACGGGTGAAGCTCACTTTTTACTCTCTTCAAACTCAGAGCTCCGCTCCGCACTTGGGCTCCCGGTCCGTGTATCTGTGCGTGAAATTCAAAATTGTTCCTATGCGATTTTCATCATTTTGTGTTTATGTCACGATCTATTACTATTATAATACATGAATTTATTCATTCGCATTCATTCATTTGTCTTTCAAGGAACGATTTTTGCAGTTTTTGCTCTAGTCTGTGGTCCGACGGACGGCTTTCCTTCCTCGCGTCGAGCTCTAGTGTCGTGGAAAGTGATCGTATTTCCCTTTATTTGTTCCCTCCGATCGATACGATCGATACGATCATGCAGGCTTCTGCTGAAAAGCAGACTGAGACTGCGCTCCTTCTTTCTGAGAATGATCTCATCAATATTCTGTGTTCAGTCGCTCCTTTCACACCTTCGACGTGTTTCGGAAGTTGCCGAAATAGGTCTTGTTGGAATTCAGAATTATTAGCGGGATTGTAATGTTGTGATTGATCTCTCATAACCATTTAAACATTATTATTATTATTATTATTATTATTATTATTATTATTATTATTAGCTCAGCAATATAGAGTTTCCATGAACTGCCTGTTTTTTCACCACCAGGTCGAATATGTGCGCTGTGTGTTGAGATGTGTCCAGATGTCCAGACCGTGTGTCTCCTCCAAGCGTCCACACAGTCTAAGACATCTGGACACATCTCAACACACAGTGCACACATTTGGACACAACCGCTGGACCAAAGTGGGGCTCCTTATTCCCAGCACGGTGGCACAGCGAGCAGCGCTGGGGTGGTGCGAGAGGATGTGGGTTCGATCCCCGCTCAGTCTGTGTGGAGTTTGCATATTCACCCCCTGTCTCTCTGGGTGCTCTGGTTTCCTCCCACAGTCCAAAGATGTGCTCTTCAGGTTCCCCCATTGTGTGTGTGTGTGTGTTCCACTGGTGTATGGATGAGTGACCCCAGTGTAAGTAGTGTATCTAACAGTGTAAGTCACCGCGGTGAATAAGGTGTGTGGGCTCGTAACACTACACAGAGTTCACTGGAAGTCACTTTGGAGGAAAGTGTGTGCTAAATTAAATAAATGTAGTTGTCCCTGCCCACACTGAACCTATTTTCTCCCTCTTTATTCCTGTGTAGAAGTTGGCTTCCTGCTGGTTTTCTTCCTACCTACACATTCATGAGTCCAGAAGGACCATTCTTGAGTGTGACACCAATGTGGCTCCACAGAATCCTATCCTGCCAACCGCGGTCATAATGCCACCACACAGTGGGGTTCGAACATGGTTTGGAGGTTTTTGATATATTTTACGCTACTTACAAATGAGCCTCTCTGTTTAACATGATTGCCGTTAGTGTGTTGTTATTGCTGGTGCACCGATTGCTCCATCCTTGCCCTCCGTGTTTGGCATTCAGGACGTGAACGTCGTCTGTGTAAATATTTCACATTCATGCAGATTTCGATGTTTCTCTGGGCTTGTTGACTCTGGGCTGCTTGACTCTGTGGGGCGCCTGACCAAGTAGACCAGAGGAATCTGAGTTATGTCTCCACCATCACTGCGAGAATGGGGGGGTGTTCCAGAGCAGCAGTAAACACCTTCCACTGCATACGTGTTTATTTACGGAATGGGTATGGCTAGGTGTGGGGGGCACGGTGGTGCGGTGGGTTGGACCGGGTCCTGTTCTCCCCTGGGTCTGGGGTTCGAGTCCCCCTTGTGATGGACTGGCATCCTGTCCTGGGTGTGTCCCCTCCCCCTCCAGCCTTACGCCCTGTGTTGCTGGGTTAGGCTCCGGCTCCCCGTGACCCCATATGGGACAAGCCGTTCAGATTGTGTGTGTGTGTATTGCTAGGTAAAGTAATAGCAGCTGCAGTAATGTCCAACACCCACTGACCAAGTTGACCCCACCCTTTTTGGTCAGTGGGAACACAATGGGTTTCCATGAGCTTCCGCATAGCACCCAAGGACCATTGTAGGATATTGATGCTATGGGGGCCACCAGGACTAGCTGGGGAGGAGAGGATGGAGAGGACCGGAAGGAGACTGGTAGGACGGCCTGGAGCCGCACGCTAAGGGAAAAGTACTGCATTACTTTAAAATTGCATTATATGTGTTTAATTCATTTCCTTTCATCCTGTGCATTAAATTGGATTAAGATGATTCAAACTGGAGTTTTCTAAGTCACATGGTGTCACATCAATTTTAAGTCTCGGTTTTCCAGAAAAGTCCGCTTTGCTGATTGTTCTGAAGTACCTCAATGCAAACATTTACATTATTATTTATTCATTTATCGGACACTTTTTTCCAATTTGGTGTACAACTCAGAGTAAACAAACAGAAGACAAGTGGTTCTGAAAGAGATGGGTTTGAGACCCTTTTTCGATGCTGGGAGGGATCCAGCAGCTCTGAGGGGAAGGGGAGTATTCCACCACATAGAAGCCAAAAATTAAGAACGGATGGACTTTCAGTTTTGGCCTCCTTGTCGGTGAGACCACCACGTGCCCAGAGGTGGAGGGGCACAACCATCCTGCTGGGGTATAACAGGGAGCGATCGGGTCCTGTAGGTGTTTGAGTGCAGGTCCTTTGACCGTCGTGCGAGAGTGGCTTATATGAACCCTTCCCTCTCACTTACCAGGTGTCGATCAGGCTTGGTTCCCAGATCCCACTCACCCCAACTCTCAGGAGGGCACCACGGTGGCCGTGGAACAGCTGCGTTGGCCAATGAGGAGGCTGCTGGCTGCGGATGAACGGCACCACCATCACCCACCGAAGGAGGAGAACCCAGAGGCCAGCAGCCAAGTGCAGGTGGGAGGGGACAGCAGTCGGAAACAGCACTTAAACACACAAACGTGTGGCACCATTTCACCTCGTTCTTAAAAAGTGGGTGATTTTGTTCTTTACTTCTTGTGTTTTCTATTTTATATGTATATTTGTGTAATATGGTGTGTGTGCAGTGGTCAGCGTGCAGTGTCCGGCAGCTAAAACTTTGTCTTCTGTCCTGCTGCGAAGGAGGACGTGGATCACAGCTATTACGTGTCCAAAATGTACGGACCCAAGGACCCCAAAAGCAGGGAGCTGTGGGTGAACTTTGACCTCATGGACAAGGAGAAGGTGAAGATCCACGCAATCCTGTCCAACGCGCACAGACAGGCGGCGGTAAGGACATCTTGGCATTTCGGATTATTTTCATTCATGTCATGGATCATTAGATTAGGAGTTTTGAAGTCTGGTCTAGTGACCCCCCGATGTTTGCCAGTTTGTGTTAAGGCTGAGGGATGAATTTCTGCTGGTCGATTCAGACATCAGTAATGTGTCACATGATTCAAATTATTCTAGTCCAGAGACATTAGCTGCAGCACTCAAAATCATTTGAAATTGTCTTCAGCAGAATCTCTTTTATTCTGTTTTATTATTATAGAATAGTGAGATGATGTTCTGGAACAGTACTGCTCAGTACTTCAACTGAACAGGGATTATGACCGAATATATAGCCTGATTTGTTGTTTTTAAGAGTTAAGTGGCTGCGTTTCAGGAGAGATCAAAATAAACAAAAAATAAACAAAGCGTTGCATCGATGCACCTCCAGCATTCTCATAAACAAAGAGAAGCTGAGATTGATGCTCTTGAGGTGGCACGTTAAGTCCGCTCATACGCTTGGCTGGAGGTTTGAATCCCGAATCTGTCGCAAACAGCAAATCGAAGTAAATTCATGAAGTGACTGATTGGGAGCAGCAGGTGGCGTAGTGGTTAAAGCTGATGTCTTGCACTTAAGGGATCTGGGTTCAGTCCCACCTCCTTCATTCTCTTTTCCTTCTCCTTCTCTATACCCAGCTGAATAAATGGGTAAATCACTCCAAGCATCTTAAAATGATGTGTGTGTGGAAAAAAGCATTAGCAATATAAACAAATGAACAGGTGTTCCAGGACAAGTCAGTTCTCCCTCTATTCTTTGAAATTTTGTTGTTTAAAAAGCAAAAAACGTGACCGCACCATTTAACAGATGAATAAAACATTATTTTAACATTACTGTGTATTACTGATGGCTATCAGCAGCGATAAAATTGCTAAGAGTAACAGCGTGTCTCTTATAGCATCTGCCAGTGCGTTTCCGTGCGTGTCTGTGTGTGCTGGAGACGGCATGGAAGTGTAGGGTGACCAACACGCCTCCGGTGTCCTCCCACAGAGAGTGAACCTGTCCTTCGATTTCCCCTTCTATGGGCACGTGCTGCAGGAGGTCACAGTGACCACCGGGGGTGAGTGGGGGGGGTCCGGTCTGCTCTCACCTGGATGGGTCTGGTCAAAGGACAAACACAAACACTGAGATCCAACGTCCTTTTCTTAACCGTGGTTAAAAATCTGGCACGAAAATAGTTTATTGGGCACACAGCCTCTTGGAAATTAGAAGGAGAGCTGCCGAGAAGGTCGGGCGACCGCATGCAGCCAGTCACCTGCGGCTCCGCGCTACCGCGTTTAGCAGAGTAAGGCTGCGTTTATTTACCGCGTTCTGGAGTCACCCGAAACAAACTGGCTCTGGAGGATTTGTGCCGTGAAATGCGGCGCGAGCATCGCCGATCAACGGCGGGGATCTCCCTCCGCTGAGGTCTAGTGGCTCCTCTCGCCCACCTGTCTCAGGCAGTACTGCCTCCGAATGGGAGCTGATTGAAGAAGTTCACTGCAGAATCTTATTGGCTCCTGCTCAGTGGTCTCCACGGTCTCAGTTTTGACCGGCACGTCTTCGTTTTTTTTGTCGTATCTTCAGGTGCGTAAACTCAACTCAGCTTGAGCGTTAAACCTTTCGCTCACCTGTCCGTGTCGCTATCATTTCTTCGGCCAGATGTGTTCCCATCAGAGTGTGGTGAGATGGTGTAATATTAGAGAAGGTCAAGAAATAGAGGCAAATGAGGGGCAAGGATTGAGGCAACACTTAAGACATTGGATGCTCAGTGGTAGAACCTAAAATCGGCGGGCTCAAATTAAGCAGTACGTGACACAATATGTTTCAACGTGAAAAGGACTAGACTGAATTGGCAAACTGGTTTGAATTTTAAAAAATCAATTTTAAAGCTGTCTGATCTTTCGCAATCTTTCTCACACCAGGATTCATCTACACGGGCGACGTGGTCCACAGGATGCTGACGGCCATGCAGTATATAGCGCCGCTTATGGCCAACTTTGACCCCAGCATCTCTAGAAATTCCAGCGTCATCTACTTTGACAACGGTATGACGGCGTGCCACGCGCACTGTCCGCAACCACTTGTCCCGAGCGGGGTCGAGGGGAACCGGAGCCTACCCGGCAACACAGGGCGTAAGCCCGGAGGGGGAGGGG
The DNA here is from genome assembly GCF_900964775.1 of Scleropages formosus. Classification (NCBI taxonomy): domain Eukaryota; kingdom Metazoa; phylum Chordata; class Actinopteri; order Osteoglossiformes; family Osteoglossidae; genus Scleropages; species Scleropages formosus. The sequence goes on from NC_041812.1 coordinate 8,955,339, forward strand.
ACGCACCCAGGATGGGATGCCAGTCCGTCGCAAGGCACCCCAAGCGGGACTCGAACCCCAGACCCGCCAGAGAGCAGGCACAGGCCAAACCCGCCGAGCCACCGCACCCCCTCATGAGTGCATGCCGGTCATTTGTAAAACAAACTTGGTTAAACATGTATGACGTATGTGCGAACTGCAGAGTCCTTGTGGGCCTGTGTTCGAGTTCTGATGGGCCTTTCTTGTGGATCCGTATCGGGAACCCATGGCAGGTTTGTGTCGATTTCTGAAGGGCTCCCATTGAAGACTCGTGGGTCTGTGGTGGATTCTGTTAGGTCCGGGTCAGATTGGAATGGGTCTGTGTTTCTGTCTGGCAGGCACAGCCCTGGTGGTCCAGTGGGACCAAGTCCGTCTCCAAGACGGCTACAGCGTTGGCAGCTTCGCATTCCAGGCCACGCTGCACAGTAATGGGAGGATCGTGTTTGCTTACAAGGACGTGAGTCTCACCGCTTTTCACCACACCTGATGCTGTGGTGGTCCGAGAGCCTTTACCAGAGTTCTTTTCTGTATAGCAACATTTTTTTTTTTGCTGAAAATGTGACATTATCCTCTTATGAAAAAAAAAGATTGAGTACAATAATGAGTGACCAAATTTCTTGTTTTTTTTTTTAATGCATGGAGGTTATTTTTCTCCATCAGAGGCATTATTCTGTATGAACACAGTGTTCTGGTTGAGTGTCTAGCTTACATTTACCTATCAGACACTTTTCTCCAAAGCGACTTCCAATGAACTCTGCGTAGTGTTACTAGCCCACACACCTCATTCACACTGCTAGATGCACTGCTTACATTGAGTCACTCATCCATACATCAGTGGAACACACACACACACACACACACACACACAATGGGGGAACCTGACCAGCATGTCCTTGGACTGTGGGAGGAAACCAGAGCACCCAGAGGAAACCCACACAGACACAGGGAGAACATGCAAACTCCACACAGACCGAGTAGGGATCGAACCCACGTCCTCTCACACCACCCAGGTGTTGTGAGACAGCAGCGCTACTCACCGTGCCACCCTAGCTGTTGACCAGCTCAGCGTCCGGCTCAATCCTTTCTCCTTCTCTCCTTCATCAGGTGCCGATATCGGTGTCCCGGATCAACTCAACCAACCACCCCGTCAAGGTGGGCCTGTCCGATGCCTTTGTGGTCTTCCACCGGATCAAGCAGCTCCACAGTGAGTCCAAGAAAACCTCCGCAAAGCTGGGTTCACAGCAGACAGCAGATTCATCACTGAGCTACGGCTCTGAATCCTAGATGCACGGCTGAAGACGTGAACGTGTCTGCGCAGAGCACTGAATTTCCACGAGAAGAGAGTAGATACTGCCTACCGTGAGGAGATGTAGTATCTCAGCGATTGCGAATTGGGTGAAGACATGAACGACCGGGCAGCCAGTTGCTTCTGAGTTTGTTGCTGCCTGCAGGTTAAAACAAGCCACCTATCGAACCCCCACATTTCCTTTTCGGTTCAACTTTTGCCCTAGAAAATGTCACTGTGGAACTGTTTTACTACCTCTCTGCCAGATACCTCGGTTACTGCTTTGTGCGCTATTGCGATAGTACCTCGTGGCCCAGATCTGCCCGTCCGTCAGTAGGTGTTTCTTGGAACCCCTCACCTACTCTCTACATTCAGCGCATTGCTCTGCCCCTTTCCCACCTGGCAGATGTGCGCAGGAGGACAATCTATGAGTACCACAGAGTGGAGCTACTGAAGGATCAGATCTCCAGCTCCACAGCGGTGGATATGAGACCCCTGCCCAGTAAGTCAGTAAAAGCCTAAAAATTCCAGATACACACATTTTTGAAACTGCTTATCCCCATATGGGGTCGCGGAGAACCGGAGCCTACCCGGCAACTCAGGGCGTAAGGCTGGAGGGGGAGGGGACACACCCAGGACGGGACGCCAGTCCGTCACAAGGCACCCTAAGTGGGACTCGAACCCCAGACCTACCGGAGAGCAGGACCCGGTCCAACCCACTGCGCCACTGCGTCCCCCAATTCCAGATATGGTTACAGGACAAAAAAAAAAAAAAAAAAAACCACTCTGTGAAATTTACTTCAGTGTTTTGTTAACTTTGAGCCACTTTAAACTATTTTTAAAAGGCTGAGAATGAAAACGTCATCATATTGATCACTGGCGCGCAGTAACTCCAGACACAAGTTGTAAACACTGTGGGTGTGAGTTGAATGAAAGTGGTCCCGCACTCTTGTTTCGGTCGCGAGCTCTTCGCTGCCGTCGGTTGGCTTGGAGGGTAAGCGCACCTTCCGACTGCTATGGGCAGAACTTTTTAAAAATGCAGGTGAAGAAAATATGATTAATAACAAATAAAATGGAAAAAAAATCCTAAATTCATAACTTGATAGCAAAGGAAAAGCACTGTTTGACCGAGTTGCTGCGGGTAAGTAAATGAAGTAACGTACCGAAACACCTTCCCCCGTCAGCCTGCCTCCAGTTCTCAAGCTGTGGCTCCTGCATCTTCTCTCTCATTGGGTTCCGCTGCAGCTGGTGCCATCGACTCCAGAGGTGAACTTCTTTCTCCGTTGACTCCTTGCAGCGGTCAATTCCCACTCCCTTAAAAACAGCAGAAAAACTAGACTTGGGTGCAGTAACTATCCAAGAAACCAATTTTTTTTTTTTTTTTCCAAATTCTATTGATAAATCACAACCTGGACTCATTCCTTGATGATATCATGTACGTAGACTAACTACTTTGCGTATTTGGCAAAGAAATGTTTTAATGCTGTGGTCTCCACCAAAAAAATAAACAGTGTTTTTGCACAACTGTTTTTCGCATGTTGCATGTCTGCACCCCTCCTCCCCACCAAGACATGGGTTGAACCTCCGTTCCTCTTCCAGGTGCTCCAGCGGCTTTGACCGCCACCGCCAGGACTGGGTGGATAGCGGCTGTTCCAACCAGGTGAACGCACCCCTTTTGCTCAGTTCATTTGACCCATAAGGGAGCCGTTAGAAAAGAGTTAATATTAATAATGTATTTTTATGTCATAAGATCATACGGTGAAACCCTGCTGAATGAGCAGCTAAGTAACCAACTGCAGCCCAAACTGGAAAAGAGCCTCATCTAAAGTTTCTTTGCATTGCTGAGCATTGCTGTTCGGACTCTTCCTGAGGGATGGTCGCGTGGTCAAAACCTGGGCGTTCCAAATTCTGCCCCCTTTAGATGTTGCAGGGCTTCTACATTGTTCGGCACCTTTCAGACCGAGCAGCCGAGCTGTAAACAGGACGCCGGAGACCCGCGGCCCTCCCCGGTCACCACCGTGGCCGTTGTCAAGGCGACGGTAAGAGAAGCGTCCATCGCGACCGCCAGAGTGGCCAGTACCGCGGCGGGACGGTCAGCTCTCCCCAACAGCCCCCCCAGTGAGGGTTCGTACCAAGAGCCGGTCACTTTCCATCCTTACAGCCTTTTGTGACCGTTACGATCAGTCCGAGTTTGTCACGCTGAACATCCGTCTCTCTGTCTTCGAGGTACCGTGATGGCCATCCTGCGTGAGGAGAGCGAAGGTCAGTCCTGTCCCCGTTCTCCTTTGCTTCGCACATGAATCCCACGTCTTGATGCCTGCGACTGAAGTTCATCTTTAAATCGTGGATGCATCTCTCATCAGAGAGGAGATGTGGTGTTTATAGACTTTGTGATTTTGACCACAGGGCAGACAAGAAGTGTCTCACCACCCAACTTCAGCCCTGAGTTACAGTAACATCCTTAGGAGTCGAAGGATTCCGAACCACAAAGCAAGACGCTAATTATAAATGAACAATTAATAACTTGAGAAATCACATGGCCCATAGGCCCTCATCTGTACCCCTGCACTCACTATGTTTGTTTAGGTTCACTTATTTAGCTGATGTTTTTCTCCAAAGCAATTTGCAGTGTTAAGCTTCTTACAGCAATTTAGACATTTTTACAGTCAGGTATTTATTTTACTGTAGCAGTTTAGGGTAATTTTTCAATAAGTACCTCACTGTACAGTACTACAGCAGAAAATATGATTTGAACCTAGGTCCTTCAAGCGGAACCTTTAACCGCTACACCACCTGCTGCCTCTCTTTGAGTTTGGTGCATCTTCCTTCCTCTTGATTTCAACAAGTTCTCCACTATGGAGTCTGCCAAATGCACACGGTCTAGAAGGGAACGAGTATCCCGGCGGTTGTGAACTTAAGACCTACTGAGAACCGGTGAGGGTCTTTATCGTTTTTGTTAGCCATGCCCAACCAGAGTGTGGCGGAGGTGGAAGAGGAGGAGGAAGAGGAGGAGGAGGAGGAGAAGAATGAGGAAGGAGGGGCACACTACAGCCTGATTGCTGGCATCCTACTCTCCCTGCTCTCCATGGCAACTGTCATCCTGGTTACCATCTACCTGTACCACCACCCCACCTCCAGCGCCAGCCTCTTCTTCCTGGAGGTGAGAACTTGCATCCTATTGGTCTTTCAGCCCCATCCTCAGACTGTGGCTCTGGAGGTCGACCGGAGACCTTGTCTTGCAGAGGCGTCCCAGCCGTTGGCCGTCCATGAAGTTCCGCAGGGGTTCGGGAAACCCCTCCTACGCCGAGGTGGAGCCGCCAGGCCAGGAGAAGGAGGGCTTTGTCATGATGCAACAGTGCTGATGGCCTCCCGCTTGGAGATCTCACCCGCAGAGACAAGGGGCCTCGATCTTTAAAATTCGGACTCAAACACAATCTGGCTGCTGGGTTCTGGAGAACAACGTGCAAGAAGCAAACAAACAAACAAACAATCCCCAAGGATCCAGCTCCACAATCTGTTTGTGGTCCAGAACTACATGGACACTGGCACAGCTCCTGAGCTGGAGGTCGAAGGTGAGAGGACTGAAAATGAACACATGGAGCTAGTTACCCACAATGCACTGCTGGCGCAGGTGATGACATAACGACGCTGACCTTTCCGCTGAGATCTTGGATGACCCTGCAGAAAAATTTCTGGGGCAGAAGATGAAACAGGAGATGAAAATTCCAATAATTCTTGTCAGAACTCCACACTTAATATGTCGAATGGTGGTATCTTGTTTGTTTATTTGCAAAAGAATTTTTTTTAACAATGCTATGAGAAATAAATACACTGGCTCCTCATACTGCAAATGATTAATATCTCATAATTTCTGCGGATACGATCACTTTCCAGTTCGTTTATTTTTAGTAGCCGCTTCTTTTCTTATCAGTTTTCATAAACTTCTTTTCGTAGCAGAGCACGTGACCTGTGTTTACCCTTCAAAACAGTACATTGCGGTAAAGAGCAATCAAAGACAAGAGGACAATGAGAGCGCTTTAATTCAACTCACATCCGCAGTGTTTACAGCTTACGTCTGGGGTTGCTGGGGGGGGCGATGCGCATGTTCATGGGAAGAATCAGTCAACAATCGGCACTGAATAATTTTATGGAGATGACATTTCGGTGAAATATTAATATTAGCTGAAATATTAAAATGAAAAAGATTTTTTTTTAATTAATTATTCCTATATCCAAGGTCTTTACAGAACCTCTCAGTGAATAAATTGTGGGAGGTCTGTATCATTAAGCTTTTGTTGACTTTGGGGTAAAAGTGACTTATTAACAAAATGAGTTACAGACAGACTTCCAGTCCTAACTGTGTTCATAAGTTGAGGAGTCAGTGTACAGGTCAGTGCATGAATGAACTACTGTTTTGGAAGAAATCGACTATAAAGGCAGGACAGGTGGCTTTGAGTTCAGGTTCCGCAGAGGAGGCAGAACCGCACTGATCTTCGGATCATGTGCAATTGACATCGTTTACCAGTCCATCCGGGGAACGGCGGGTTCGTGTCCGAACACATTTTTACACGGCAAGGCAAAGGTCAATGTTGTTGTCATGAGGGATTTCCAGGCCTGAGATGACGGGGACAGTTTCTAGAATAATCCTGCGTAGAGCTCTGATCAGCGGGACGTTGCCGTTTTGGACGTGTTGCCTCCTTTGGAAAAGCGTGTGGACCGCAGATCGCAGCTCTGTCCCCATGTCAATCCATTTTCGACTGTCGGTTTTGAAATAAAAGAGCCTTCACGCTTTATGTCTTTCATATTCTCACCCGTGTCACAGTGACCTGCTGTGTTCGTACCCATGACCCTGCAGTGCGGTCGTGCAAACTGGCCGTCGCCACGGTGCACGCCGTGCGTCGGTGGCATGCGGATGGAGTGCAGGTCCCCTACAGGGCCACGCAGAACCAGGCCGCTGGATTCACACAAAAGGCCAGAGCAACACACAGTAACAACAAGGGACTGGATTAAAGGGTGGGAATGATCATCTTGTTGACTTTACAATTATTAATAGAGGAAAATGGGCTCACAATAATCAAGAAGTGAGTTCAAACTGGACCTGCAGTGGAGGGGGAAGTGAGTATTCTCCCAGTGTCCACGAGAGGGCAGCACCGCACAGCTGATTCCAGGTGGAACAGAGATCAATGTTACACTGATCTTCCACACACACACTGGACAACTTAAATGGGAAGAATTATTTTTTCCTTTAGTTCACCTTTAATATATTTTTTTATCCATGTAAAGCGCAGGACTCCAAAGTCCTGTCCCTCGGTGGGCTGATCACTAACCCTCACCTGAGCACCCCTGTGGGCTCTGGGTTCGAGAGGCCAGCTGTGACCAGGTGAGTCACATCCATCTCCCACAGGTGATGCGCTGATCGGTGTCTCTCTGTGCACTGCGTGTCTTTGGAGGGGCTCATGTGCTCCATGTGACCAGAGGTTCCACGTGACCCCTGGACAAGCCCAGCTGGTGGACCCCACTGGTTCTCACCTCACCTCACCTCACTTGCGGTACTTCATCTGGAGGTGTGAAGCTGTGCTTTTGGACTGAACTCGGTCCCCTCCAGGTGCTGGTCAACCGCCAGCGGTCGCCGAGGTTGTGCTCTGCGCTTCCGCGCCTCTGCACTGTGAGCATCACTGATATTACATTACATTTACATGGGTTCATTTAGCAGACGCTTCTCTCCAAACCTACGAACATCTCGGAGAAATACAAGGTGTTCATTACATTAGGAGAAAGAGACATAGTTGCAGACATGAGTGAACCTAGTTTATTTCTTTCCACTTGATGCATCAATGTTCATCGCACGAGTAGGTGCATAAAACGCAGGATAAACGAATCCTGATCATCTTGCTACAATTTTTTTTAGAGGTACACAAACATCTACATGCAGTGCAGGAGTAGCGGTGTGTAAAGGTTCATCTGGGGACGATCACGAGGTTACGGTGCATGAACTTTCACACCGTAAATGAGCTGGAGAGATCTTGGGCAAAGTGAGTCGGGAAGAAGTGAGTTTTCAGACTCTTTTTAGATTTGGATAGAGTTTCAGCAGTTCTGAGTGACAGGGGGAGGTCATTCCACCACGACGGAGCCGGAACCGAGAACCTCCGTGTTTCTCCTTTTGTGCGCGAGACCACCAAGTTGCCAAGCGAGCACAACAAGTAGACGAGCGAAGGGGTCTGGTGAGGTTGGGCTGTAGCGGTGGATCAAGTCTTCGTACTGATGCTGATCCTGATCCTCCCTCGTGGGGGCAGGATGCGGGATGCAGAGCACGGCGCTATAAGAAGAGGACCATCGATGACCAGCGATCACTGTTGCAGGGAAAGGTGACCCTGCTGGTTCCGACGCGCGCGCGCGCACTTGCGCTCCGCTATAAGTTCTGCGTCCGCGCGACCTCCGAGAGCTGACGCGCGCGCGAGGGCACTGTCATCGGGGCAGGACGCGCGCGGGAGCGGAACCCACAAAGTCAAGGTGAGCTCGTCCGCCCGCACAACTCCAGTAAGTCACTGAAGAACATGTGATGTGTTTCAGCATCGCAGGATCGATCGTACGTCTAATTTTAAAATCATGTCATTTTAATGCGTGTCGCTTTTTTGGGTGAAACTGTGAGCAAAACACTTAATGAAGCTCTTTTTTAAATAATTTTAATTTGTTTTTTCCAAACTAATAAAATGAAACAAACACGCTGTGCTTTTTGAAATCATCAGGCCATGGCAGCCGTCGGAGGCGCGTGCCCCGGCGTCGGAGAATGTCTCGCGCTGCTTCTGCTGGCGGCGGGTCTCGTGGCCGTCGCGCGCGGCACGACCCTCGGACCCGAGCTCGCGGGCTTCCACGGCGCCGAGGACCGCGGTGAGTGCGGGTGGAAGGTGTGCTGGGAGACATGAGCGAACAGGAGCAGTAGGTTGTTGGTTTTAGTCCCAGGAAAAGAGCAGATCGGTTGCTTGTTTCACCGATTGAATTGCGCGTTGAAACTTTTTAAGCATTGATTTTTCAGCATTTTTACAGGTAAGAAAATTTCAATTTTTGAAGGAATTTGAGTGCAAACAAACTCGAACGAAACAAACTCAATCCGTGTGCTTCGTGCGGGGGTCGCACTTTCTCGCCCCTCCTGCGTCTCTTGACTCCTGTCAAACGTCTTCTGCTGTCCGCTGCCAATGTTGCATGAGCCACATTTAAACAAAAAGGCCATTTCATTGTGCGACGGCGCTATAGTAAGAGCGGGGACTCGAACCCATCACCTTCAGAGTGCATGCGACAACTCTAAGGACTTCGCCACCCGCAGTCCCCGCACAGAAATACACCTGTACAGTATGTGTGTAAAGTGACACGCATAAAATCCGTGATCTCTGTGTTCTTCTCATTGCGGTAAATCGGATCGGTGCTGGTGTGAAGTACCACAGTAAAGTGGTTTTTTCGATCGCACTAAAACTGAAGGGACCCGACGAACGAATCTACGGTTATGGAATACGGTTACAAGTGGTTATATAATTACCGAGGCGTGTGGTACCCTGTCGCAGGGCGTCTACAGTCACGTGGGAGGTAATTTTATGAGCTGTGGGATACGATCGGGCGGCTGGTATAACAGGGTACGGAAACAATCCCGTTACTTTATTTTTATTGTCTGTCCGCTTTTAAGTCGCAGCACGTGTGAAGTGAGTTAATTCCGCTTCTGGCTCCACGTTTTAATAACATGTTGCACTTGGCCGGCGTCACAATGAGTACAGAATGGGTTCTAGACCAAAAATATTATGATAAAGAAAGATATAATCGGGTGGTTCACCAACTGTGTGAAATGACACGTGTTTTTGCAAACAGTTAAGATACAAAATACATAAATGTTCACATTCAATAACTCGACATATTCAGGTTTAATTTTTTCAGTTGTTGCTCGTGCTTTTCCCAGTATATGTTAATAAATATGGTATATCAATATTTGCGTGTGTCCCATTTTTGGGTTGTCTGGCCCATTCCTGTATTGGAATTGGCCCATTGATTGATTTATTGATTGATCCCAACCACTCCTGTGGCTGGCGAAACGGGACACAGTGCGATACCCAGATCCTGCATTTACCCCCTTTCTTTGTGTGCGTGTGCGTGTGCGTGTACGTGTACGTGTGCGCGCCCAGGCCTCGTGGTGGACCCTTACTGGTACGTGGACCGTGGCGTGAGGCCCATCGGCCGCTTCGGCAAGAGGCAGAGCGCCGCTCCATCGCTGCTCACGAGCCTGGAGACCCTCCTCAGCCTCCTGGGCCGCAGGGGGCCGAGCCCGCGGAGAAACCCCTGGTTGCCATGACGACGGCCTTGCTACCGCACCGGTGTCAGCGCGTGACGGTCCATGTGAACGATTAAAGTTAAACGTGTGAACGAATCGTCGCACCCCGGTCTGGAAAAGCTGTGTGTGAAAACAAGCGTGTTGATGCAAATTATTTGAACTTTTCCCAATATTATCCTTTTCCTGACTTTTTTTTTTTTTGTTGTGACCGTTTCACTAAACATATTAAAATCCGAGAATCATTGGTCTGCATAAATATTTATGTCTAAACTTTCCTCCCGACTATGTACGTTATTTTCGTATCTCCAGGCCTCCCCATAAATGTGTATTAAAATGAATGAAAAAAAATGTCATCAGTAGAATAGTAATAAATCAGTTAGACGATCGTAACCTCATTTGTTGAAACGAAAATGGACCTCTATTAAATCTGCAATGCATGTGAAAAACAATTTCTTTTTAAATTTTGAAGGTGAATTTAGAATGTGAGAATTTTAATTTGTGTGTGTGTGGTACTATGAATTTCCAGTGAAACAAAGATGAGATTTTTGAAAGTGTTGAATAGAGAATTTGTGTTTTTGGAACTTCCAGATTTTTTTTTTTTTTCCTTTTTTGGTGTTTCTTAGTGTGTAGTATAGAGGGTTATTTAAAAAAGATTGCGTTAAGGGAATTGTTAGTCATGTGTTGACATGAAGTGAAATTAAGTTTATAACATTATATTTCTCCAAATGGGCTGCAACTATTCTGTGTAAAGAACATGAGACGTGAACCTAGACACATATGGCAAAATTTTTGCTTTTTATTGGTAGCTGCCTTTGTCTTATAGAACATACTGTACATTGTCAGGATGAGAGCAAATTAAAATAAAGTTACAATTAAGTTTCAGTGTATTGTGCATGTGTTTCGTAAGACTGAAAATATATTTTCAAAGATTCATCTTTTAAAATCGTGTTTGAAGGTAATGTTTTTGTTCAGTTTAAAATGAAACTAAACTACATTTGTTTTCCACTGAAATAAGGGAGTGTTCTGAGTGCATTAATAAAATTCATAGCGAAGAGCTGTAGATGTGAACTTCATAGCGAATCGCTTAGAGTTGACTGAAGAGAAATAAAACCAACAAATTTCAGGATGCATATTTTTATTCATTTACATCTTTCCCCGGCTAGAATAGTTTGGCACAACCGCACAAATCTTGTCTTCACGTTGCTGAGCTCGCTGCAATCTGACCACCGTGTCACACCACTACATTAAAATGTCACATCTCACTATACAATTTTCTTTTGTATTTAAAAAAGTGGAACCAAAATACTGCGGTATATAAAATTACTCGGCTTGTTCATGATCAGTACCTTGGTTGCGCTTTTTTGTTGAAACCGAGATCGGTTTAAATTTGCAAGTATGTTCTGAAAAGTTCAATCAACCTTAAAAGACGACGGCAGAAGGCGGTTCAGAGAACATCTCAAGGAAATCTTGCGAATCTTGTGCTTCATTTAAACTCAAAAAAAAAAAAAAAATCACAGTTTCATATTGAAAACAATCTGAGAGAAAAAGAAAAGCTTTATAAAAAATGAATATTGAGAGAGAATACAGGCACTTTAAGACCTGTAAAGAGTCTGCAGAATCACTGTTCTCCCACAGCAGCTCTACAGTGATACACCCAAACATGGACCTTGGAGGATTTTGGCAGAACATCATCCAGGTGAGTGAAAGAAGCGCGAAAGAGCACAGCTGAAGCCAAACCAACGGAAGGATTTCTGTTTTAAAGGCTCACTTAGAGATACGGAGTCTATTGCTGCCAGATCTGCAGTTTTTACACCATGTGCTCCGTTACGCGCGACTTCCACTTGACCCACACATCCATCGAAAAACCAATCCGACAAAGCAAAATATGACACCGAAACATTACATATTCAGTTCAGTAACGATTTATCATGGTGGATCAGCACTATTATCGCGGTGCGTCAGGTGATGCATTTGCTGAGGTGACACTTAACATTAGAAATGTTGATACATTGTTGGAGTAATTCGTGACAAGTGTCTTTCTCCACGGAATTATGGCTGGATTCCAGCCTGGACCTTAACTGGCAGCTTTCCGGTCAGCGATCCATATTTATAACCCACGTGTCATCGATACGCTTCCAATCGATCAAAGCTCACGTAACAAGGTGTGTTCAAGGTGGGGACTGTGTTTGCACGGCCATGGTGACAGGGAACCCGGTTACCAGGCTAAAACCTGCTCGCTGAAGCAACGGTTCTTTGGCTTCATCAAGCAGAAGAGCACAACAGAGTCCTCCCCCCACATCACCGACGCTTATGATTTGCTGCTAGAAGCGCATCATTTGTACTCTAAAATTTGCATAGTGAGCCACAGTATGGACGACAGGCATTTCGGTTCGAAACACAAGCCTCGGCGACGCAGAGTCCCACACAAGGTGACCATAGCGTGGCTTCTCCCGCACATGTCAGTCATCCCGTTGCACATAGCCCCCCCCCACATGCGTCTCACACAAGTCATGACTTAATAAATAAGCTAAAACCACCATCTGTCATAAGGAGCTATGAGTGAAAAAATAAGTTTGAGCGCTAAAAGATATTCGGAAGGCAAAGGAAAGCCTGACCCTTCCATCTGAAACATGGTAAAATACAACGAGCAGGGCAAGCCAAATAAAGGTGTCAGGCATTACATTTATTCACTTAGCAGACGCTTTTCTCCAAAGCGACTTACAATGATACTATGTAGTGTCATCAGCCCACACACCTTATTCACCGTGGTGACTTACACTGCTCGATACACTACTTACAGCGGGTCGCTCATTCGTACATCAGTGGAACGCGCACCATGGAGGAACATGAACAGCATGTCTTTGGACTGTGGGAAGAAACCAGAGCACCCGGAGGAAACCCACACAGACACGGGGAGAACATGCAAACTCCACACAGACTGAGCGGGGATCGAACTACCCAGGTGTTGTGAGACAGCAGCACTGATTGCTGTGCCACCGTGTCGCCCTAATCTTCATCTTCTAATGTTCTATACTTTTTTAAATGACTTTTCCTCTGTTTTATGGTTCAGGAGCACATTTTCTCTCCATTTAAATGAATGGCAGTTAAAAGTTTGTTTTACAACGACGCACCTGGCAACCCGATTTCTGCGAACGAACTGAACCTGTACCGAGTCCTTCTGAAGGCGATAAACCTTTGCGCATGTTTTCATAGGGATATTTTATTTAAATCAACAGAAACCTCATTTCCACAAAAAAAACCCAAAGATGCTGGAAACAGCAGTTTTCTAACGAATTCTCCAATAAATGTGTGAATATCGTTTTTACACGATCCCGCCAAGAACAGTCCAGTCCAGTTTCAAGCGTAAGGATCATTTCCTTAAAATCAGATGAGAGAGAAGAGAATGAAAATTAGCGATAAATCTCTATTATGAGCCATGCACTATTTCCTACAGGACGTTATGTGACGTTGGAAGGGACACGCTTGGCGTGTACGTGTGCAGGGTTTGAGGCTCCGGTTAAGGCAGAAGAGCTCCGTGCCTCCGGCGCAGCAGGCCGCAGCAGAGAGCGAGGGGCATGCTGGGTAAAGGCACGGCTCTAGGATCTCAGCGCCCTGGACTTCGGCCCCGACTTGTGGTCGCTCCCTGTTAGAAAAACAAGAAAGACGCGGCGCCTCGTCACCTCGCCTGCACCCGGACGTTCTCAAAATCAGCCGTAATTAGCTCTCAGAAAATACACGAACATCTTGAGTGAACGGCACAAAGGACAAGTCACGGAAATGGAAGCCTTTCGTGTTCTTTCTCACCGAGTCGCTTTATGAATCCGACTTTTTGCGTTCGCATCTCGCTGCCGGCGTTTCCAAGTTTCCTTTGAAAGCGGGCCCTGACTAATGCGTGCGTTCGGCTCCGTCGCACTCAAGGCTCTCGAGACGAGGGCCGGGTCACGACACCTCCATTGAGGCCCGCCGCTGAAGAGCGTTCCCTTTCACAACATCTCGCACGGACGTGCGCCTTTCCGCACGCCTCTCCTTTTTACCTCTCGTTTCACGCGTTGCCGTTTAGGGAAAATGCTGGAAACTTCCAGGTGGTTCTTCAAAAAAACTCTTTCTTAGATTTCATACAAAGCTGAACATGTCGCAAGCGCTGCCATGACGTGCCGCATGTGACACAGTCCTGTTCACCGTTCTCTGCGCACTAGTTCCTCAATGTTTAAATTGTTGATTTTCACATTTTCAGGCATAAACATTTTTCTCTTTATTTTTAATATCATTTCCTTATCTATTTTATAAAGTTTGTCTGTAGCAGAGCAAAAGCCCGATTCAGCTCATGCTCGGTGTACCTGAGGGTCGGTAATCAATAACAAGATGAACGCATGTTCACGGGATGAATCAGTCAATAACTGAATAGGAGTTTGCTGAGAAGATATGTTTTTATTTTGTACTTCTAAAATTTGTTTTAGTAATGTAACTCGGGGGGGGGCGGTGGTGCGATGGGTTGGACCGGGTCCTGCTTTCTGGTGGGTCTGGGGTTCGAGTCCCGCTTGGGGTGCCTTGCGACGGACTGGCGTCCCGTCCTGGCTGTGTCCCCTCCCCTTCCTGCCTTACGCCCTGTGTTGCCGGGTTAGGCTCCGGTTCACCGCGACCCTGTATTGGACAAGCGGTTCCGAAAATGTGTGTGTGTGTGTGTAATGTAGCTCAAACTTGAAAATATTATAAAAACCTTAATAGCATGACAAATTATTTTAAAAAATACCTATAGCAGTGGATGGATGTTTGTACTATTAATTGCCATTACACACACACACACACACACACACACACACTGTCTGGTGGCGGAAAACCGGAGCCTAGGCCAGCAACACAGGGCAGAAGGCTGGAGGGGGAGGAGACACACCCAGGACGGGACACCCGTCCATCACAAGGCATCCCAAGCAAGACTCGAACCCCAGACCCACCGGAAAGCAGGACCTGGTCAAACCCACTGCACCACTGTGCCCCCCTCTTGTTATTATTAGCCTGTTGATAATCTTAGTTTGTGGTTATGAAGTATTTTTATTTTCTTCTTTTAAATTAGTTTGAATTTGAGTGTAGCTCAAAGTTAATAAACATATTAAATGGTACTACAGAATATTTTTATTTATTATAGCTACATCCTGGAATTTTACGGAACCCACCTAGTGAATAAATGGGGGGGATCTGTACTATTAATTGACTATGTCTTCGAGGTAAAAGTGACAACAGAGTTACAAACAAGGTTCGTTAGCGCTTTTGGCTTAATATAACATAATGATGAACAAGGAGAGGGAAAGAACGTATACCTTTCCGGGAGGGAGGATGTGGCAGTTTTCTCCTCTGCTGGCGCGACACAGCTATGGTCTGCGTCTGGGTCTGTGTCTGTGTCTGTGCCTGTGCCTGTGTCTGTGTGGCACACGACAATCACATGATCACGACCCGGTCGCAATGTTGAGGTCACTCTGTGATTTGTGCCACGCTGCAGGCTGCAGGCCAAGCGGGCCAAGCGGGCCAAGCTGCAGGTTCTACCTTTTGCGGCGCGGCGCTCGGGGCCACGTTCAGCCCGGCAGACTTCAGAGCCGAGATTCTCGCCGCAATACCGGACACCTGCGGAAGAGCAGACGGACGGGCGTGACGGCCGGGCGGGGCAGGCGGTACGCGGAAGACGCCGGACCCCGATCCGCGGAGGTGGCGGAACACACCTGGAGATCCGACTGCTGCACCTGCGCGGCAGCACTGGCCACCTGTTCCTCCAGGTGCGCGAGCTCCTCCTCCGTGGTGATGCTGCTGATACTGCGGGCGCACTCCTCGAGTTCCACCAGCTCCCCCTCCAGCTTGAACACGGTACCGGCAGCAAGGTACACCTGTTAGGGGCGGTTAGCGAATCCTGTGGCATCGCATTCTCGACATGGACCTGTTGCAGTGGCGCTACGCTTGCGTGTATCATTATAGCTGCGTATTAGTGCGTACGGGTGCGTATGCACGTGCGTCACTCCTCCTTCCTGTCCATAACGACCAGGCACGGGGGTTCTTACATTCTCCTCCAGCTTGGTGAGGTGTTCATCCAGCTTCTTGGCGCTCTGTTGGTCCGATGGGGGCGTCTCGCCGCTGCTGGGTGCTGCCTGGTCCCGCCCGCCGCCTCCCGCCTCCTCGATCAGGTCCTCCGTAGCGTTGAGCACCTTCAGCACCTCGGCGGTGATGCTGCTCAGCGAAGCGGCCGAGTGCTTCTGCTCCAGACCCGCGCGTGGAAGAAAGGGGGGGTGGGGGGGTGGGGGGTCACACAGGGTAGACAGATTTTTTTTAGCGATTAAAATGGATTGGTTAGTATTCTTGAAGTGTGTTTCCAAAGACCGCAAGCCAGGGCAGCTAACAGGACCGCCACCGTTTTCCCATGGTGATCCCTCATTTACCCGGACGCCGCAAGATCACGAGTCGGAGCGAGAGAGCCGCTCCAGGAAGCCCCGGTGTGCGAAGAGTGGTTCTGAAAACATCGCAGACTTGAGCTCTAGGAGCACATTAGGAACTGGAGGTTTCAAGATGCACCGGTGAAAAACGGACAATTTCCCACGTTTTCCCATATGTCATTTAAAACTTCAAAAGTTAGATATATTTAAAAAACATGCAAACGTATAAAGAAAACACCACAAGCGTGAGGATACAATTTGACCTTTGTGTTAATTAAAAAATAAAGTGAAGTTGTCATCATCATCATCATCTTACGAACACAAGCGGGACCAGAAGCGTGTTTGTAATTAGTTCGGTTCACACATCTAAAGTCACGTTTAACACCAAGTCACAAAAAAGAGAACCTTAATAATACAGACGCCCATCCGTGCATTTGCTGGATCGGTCCGGCACTGATCAGGTGTACAGCAGATGAAGCGCTGCGGGTCGGCAGCCTGTACTTTTAGGAACGTAAACGCAGCTCTGGTGGAAACACCACTAATTAAAGTGAGGAGGACGTCGAGGCCCAGAGGGCAGAAAGCAGCGGCGTCTCGCTTTCAGGAGGCAGAAGGGCCATTAGCGGCGCGCACCATTAGTAAGAAACACCGCAAAAGGGCGACGGCGAAGCAGCGCGAATCACGGCACGATCACACGATGTATCGTGGCCGGGGGGGGGGGGGTCTTAATGACCCCTTCGAGAAGAACCGGCGACGCCGAGATAAAAGGCTCGGAAAGACCTAAGTGACGCGCTGTGGCTCTCGAGAAGGGCCGCGTGTGGGACTTCTGGGCTCTCACTTGCAATAACACAGAGGAGAGGAAGCGCCGCGTCCGCGCAGAACCACAGCCTTTCTGTCTCTTCTGGTGGACGAGAAGGACACAGAGAAGAAGGGAGGGAGAGACAGAGCAGGAAATGAAGCAGGAAAGTCGGGACGAAAGTCTTTGCAATAGGAAACGGAAAGAAAGAAGGTGTACGTTACACCTGGCATTTAACAGCAGGAAGGGACAGCGATGAAGGTGCCAACGCTGGGCTGGCAGTAGGGAGAGACGACCGAATTCGGTGGGTTTTATGTCAAGCTTTCAATTCCAATCAGCTGCACACTATGAAGACCTTATTTTTGAGCTCCTTTAATAGGGCAATAATTCCATATAATAATTATGGATATTAAAGTATTAATTACTATTATTATAATAATTATACGGTTTTCAGGGAACTACGCTGATAGGCTGTGCTCTCGAGAGGTAGCCAATCAATAACAAGGAGCTTTCAAGCAACAATATTGATTGGCTCTGCTCTCTAATACAAACTGTCCAATAAGGTGGATAGAGTGTTTAGCTGTCTCAGATTTAGCTGTTTCAGATTGCTGTATTGATTGGCTAAGCACCATAATGCCCTTCAGAGAGACCTGACCAATAAGGGGTAGGCCTCAATTTAGCTAATCTGATTGGCTAAGCCTAACAGGAGCTGGCCAATAAGGTTAGTGGCATGACCAGCTGGCTGTCCTGATTGGCTGTGTCCTACGGCGAGCCGAAGAGTGGATGTCAGGGGAACGTGCTCACTCTGGATTGGCTAAGAAGGACAGCATTACAGGTACTTACTCTGCGCACGTCTTCTGCCAATATGGTCTCCACAGTTGATGGAATCCCCTCCATGGAGGTCTCCACAGCTTCGGTGTCTCCCCCCTCAATCATCTCGACTTTCTGCTGCAATGTCTCCAAACCAACTGGTTCATTTCCTCCTACTTCTGTCTTTTCTTCACCGGTCTCCTCCACTTTGTTCAAAGTCTCCACCTTTTCTGCGCTCTCCGCTTCTCTCTCACCGCTTTTCTCCTTGACTTCTATCTCTGCCTCACCAGGTTTCCCTTTTTCCGACTCCCCGTGTTCTTCCGGGTCGACTTGAGGTCCTTTCTCGCTGCCTAACTCCCCTACTTTTTCATTTGTCGTTTCAGCTTGTCCTGGATCGTCTAAGACTGCCTCAAGGCCATCCTCAACGTTCATCTCTGCAAGAATTCCTACCTCCTCGCCAACTTCTATCTCCCCATCCACCTCCTGGAGACCCTCACCCGCTATGAGAACCTCTATCACTTCGTCACTCTCCTCAGCTTTCTCTGTCTCCACCTTTATACGTCTCCCTCCATCTGACTTCTCTGGATTTCCCTTCTGCACTTCAACTTGTCCACCATCGTGTTGCACCGAAAGTCTTTTGGCCTGATCCTTTAGTTTACCTTCTGCCTCTGCATGGGCTTGTCTCTCCTCATCTATTATCTTCCCATCCATGGCTGGTTCTGCTCCAATATGTTCCAGATCCTCTCTTTCTTTGGGTCCTTTTACCTCTATGTTCACGTTCTCCTCCCCACCCACCTGACCTGCCTTCACTGACTCCATACTGCACCCAGTCACCACTTGTCTCTCTTGCGCCTCTGATCTTTGTCCCTCCTTGCTGGTGTCATTGCGCATCTTCTCTCGTTCTGCTCCTCTCGCCCCTGGCTCCTCCGCGGGTTGGTCCGACAGCTCGCGCAGTTCAGAGTGCAGCTCCATCTCGAGGAGGCCGACGGGCCCCACGTCTTTTGCTCGGTGGGCCGCGAAGTCAACGTTTCTTACATCAGGTGCCGCGGCGCTGGAGGTCACGGTGTCAGGGGTCATGGGGTGGCCTGGACTGCTCGAGGGAGGTGGGCCTTCCAGCTTAAAGTTTTTCACTATGACGTTCAGCAATAAGTTGCTGTAATCCTGAGGAAAAGGAGACCCGAAACAGCCGTCAGCCAAACACATCCTACTGCTCCAGTGACCAGATGTGTCCTTAAGAGCAGGATCTAAACTAACAACTAGAAACGTTACAGTCGGCTACTGTTCCGCTATTGAAAGAAACTTTGGGGATGTAAAGGTGATAGTTTTGTCATATTTTAGCACAACATCCAGGTAAACCAACAAACAGGTGGTCATCAGTTTACTGGCTCCATCTAGTGGCCCTGGGCAGTACTGCACTTCCTTCAAAGTCTCGCTGAAGAGTGAGATGCTACAGGGTTTCGGTAGCAAGTCAGCAAGAAAAACTATATTTACGACTTCAGGAAGACTCTAAATGATAGGTACAGAATGTAGCGACGGAACCTGTTTGCTGGGGGGGGGGGGTCGCTCACCGGGACGGATGACGAGTACTGCATACAGGGACTCCCGGCCTGCTCCAAACGTTCGTGCTTTGTTCTGCGCCTGCGGGACCTCCCGACCCGCTCGCCCTTTCCATCCTCCACTTCGCTGCTGTCCACCGATGCGGAACCGGCGAAATCGGGGTTCAGGTTGATATCCAGGCCGTGAGAGCAGCGCGGGATTGACTGCCGGCGCCCCATCCTCCTCAAGGAGGACAGCAGCTGAACCTGGGACCTAGCGGGGCTGCCCGGCGTACCCGGAGTGTCAGGCGTACCCGGCATTCCCAATTCCGGGGGCAGCTGTGGAGAAGGCGGGCCAGTGGAAGGCCCGCGAATGTCTGTCCACTCTGACTCCCGATGGGACATCTTCCTCCGGAACTCCAGCAGGGCGGCGCCCCAGCCGCTATCGGCCTCCGGCTCCGTGTCGGAGCCCATGTCATGGTAGGCGGAGATGGAGCCAGACTCCTGCTCCAGCGCGCTGAACACAAGGCTCTTGCGTTTGGTTAGCAGACTGGGCCGGGACAGTTGGGTGCTCTGGAGAGCGATCCAATTCCCATCCGGGCTCTGGAGCACTGAACACACACACACACAGAGAGATATCCAGACTCAGCTGACACAATGTGTAGCCACACACTATGCGTTCCTTCGATTCACTGTTCCCAGTGAGACTCCCTGTGGTCCATCATGTCGTGTCAAAGACACTGTGGACTTACTGGAGTTGTCCAGCCTGTCAACGCTCTTCCAGCTGGCCAGGGACGCCACGGTGTCCCTCCTCAGTGAGGCGTAGCCCTTCACTGCCGCCCGCACCTCCACCGAACTGTCAGACCTCGGTTCGGGAACGTGTTCATCTGGGGCCGCCTCACTGGTCAAGGAGAACGCTGAGCGGGACCGCTGGAACCGTGGCCACACGCACCTTTACTTATGCGGGTCTGTCATTGATTTCCTGATTCACCAGCTCCTCGTCTCTGTCTAACTCATTTTTGTTTCTAACTCCCAAGTCACTTTTATCACTAAGTCACCCTCAGAAAAACTTCATAATACAGGCTTCACTCCATCTATTCTCTGATTCATTCTTGTAAATATCGCAGATATTGATATAATGATTTGCAATAATACACACACACACACAGTCTGAACCGCTTGTCCCATACGGGGTTGCGGGGAGCCAGAGTCTAACCCAGCAACACAGGGGGTAAGGCTGGAGGGGGAGGGGGAGGGGACATACCCAGGACAGGACGCCAGTCCATTGCAAGGCACCCCAAGCGGGACTCGAACCCCAGACCCACCGGAGAGCAGGACCCAGCCCAACCCACTGCGCCACCATGCCCCCCTTGCAATAATACGTTGTAAGATTTTACTTAGCGTTTTTATTTGAGTTGTGTTACATTACAATAAAACCAACTTAAAATGACTGAAAATAAAAAAAAAAAAAACCATCTCCCCTAACTCCCATCCAATGTCGACTGCTGACGGATTCATCCCATAAACACACGCAACATTCCTCGTCTTGTTATTGATCCGACACTCAAGAACACTCGGCTCGAGCTGTAAACACTGTGGAAGTGAGTCGAATTAAGGCGGTCCCACACTACTCTTGCTTTTTACTGCCATCTAGTGGTGCAGAGGGTAAACAAAGACAGAAATTTCTGAAAATAAATGAAGATAATGCAACTATAAATGTATGAACTGGGCAGCGTTTCTGCATTTGAAAATTTGCAACTCGACCGTTCGTAACATGAGGAGCCAGTGAATTTCCTTTTGTGTGAATGGGGGTGTCTTACCCAGAGCGAGGGGGGGGGTGTCTTACCCAGAGCAAGTGGGGGGGCTGTCTTACCCAGAGCGAGTTGGCGCCCTTCAGGCTCGCCTGGGAGGGGATGGTGTTCTGTCGAGACAGGGTGGAAGGGGAGGAGGTGCCCTCACCGCACTGCTGGGGCAGATCCATCTCGTACTGGGGCTGCATCTGCGACAGCTTCCTCCTACGGCGGACAATCTGGAGGTGGGAGGGGAGGGTGAACGGAGGGCGTGCTGTGGGGAGGGGGGTGCCAGGTCACTGCTCCACTGCAGCGCCCCCCAGGACACGGGGAGCCCACAGGGGCTGCGCACAGCGGGACTCGCAGGCATCCAATGAGAAACTAGCCTCTGCCTTCAGCATGGTGACTGATCATCGGACAGCATGGCGAGGTTAACGTTCACAGTGACCAAAGGGCGGAGCCTCACCTTCTGCACGATCGATGTGGCGAGTTCCTCGATCAGCTCATCCTTGTTGTCCTGCAAGTAACGCACTTCGTCCTGCTTCTCCTGCAGGAAAAACGAAGGTGGGTGTATGTAGGAGACAGGTGGATAGGAGAGACAGCTGGACAGAGTGACCAGGTGTTGGCTCACCAAGTTGTCACAGTGTTCCTCGGTCCTGGCGATGGCCTCCTCTACCGCCTCCTCGGCCACCTGGAGAGCAACGTTGAGCGTCTCAGCCATGCTGTGATCTGGACACACGGGCACTTTAAGAAATTGTAAAATCAATAAAGGCCCTTGACACCTTTGTCCAACATCTCTTACAAAGGCTGCACACATAACCAGTTACAGTGCTTTACCTATTTATACTGCAGGGTAACTTTTACTGCATCAGGCCTTCAGATTAAAGGGAGACGGTCCCTAACCTCTCTTCTTTACGGCCGCCTCAAAATACAGTCGTGCTCGACAAAAAGACTAGTATGTACAGTAGATTTCAGTCAGAATCTGGCTGCGTCAGAATTTCTGTTTCTGTATGAGTCAAATAAAGAAATAGTTATGACACCAAACAGCGCTGAGGTTTCTGTGGTGACCACTAGGGGGCAGTAGCAAGTACCCCTGTAGTGAGGAACACGGGTGCAAGACTGGTCTCACACCTGCAGGATCCTAACCCCTCCCTTCCTCCACCCACGGATGGATCCAACTGGGCCACCATCCCATACCCTGCTGCCCCCCCAATGCTTGTTAAAAGTGGATATCCCCACACCTCCACACAATTATTTCAGCTCTTCAGCCGTGCTTCCCAGAGAAGCATTCATCCTCACCTTCGCTGTTCCTCCGGAACGGCGACTCGGTGCCGCTCCCTTCATTGTAGATACTGTCGTCATACACACTGCCCTCTGCAGGCGGGGTAGAGAAAGCTACTGTCATCTTCATAAACACAGCTCAGAGAAAAGTAACAAAGTTCTCCGTGGGGAAAAAAAAAAAAATCATCCATCACGAACACTGTGAAATATGAAAAACATGAACACAGGAACTGGTGTCTTTATCGTGCCATCATTTTCCTTGTTTGACGAATTAATTGGAATATTATTTTTGATAGCAATGTGCGGAGCTCAGCAAATAAACCACTCCAGCATCTATCCTTGTAAAGAAAATCCTGGCATTACAAAACTGCAAGGGTCGTAAAAATGTGTCTGCAAGAAAAAAACGGTCCTGGACGTACGTCCCAACGTAGTTAGTGTGGTGGGTCCATAAGCTGTCTGCTCCTTGCTCTAGATCCATGGCATTTTAGAAAAAGGCATCCTGAGGGTGAGGGTGTCCCAGGGCTGTGACATACAACCTCCTGCCCACACTTCCACTCTAGCTGGGTCCAGGTTCAACCACCACATTGCTCTCCAAGGAGGAAAAATCTGAGATGTCTCCACATGTCCTTCTGAGTCCACCAGAGTAACTGTAAGTCCAGCCAGGCCAACCTGACCCCTTACAGGTGTCTCCATGTTCCTCTTAGTTACCCTTACACCTCAAAGGTGAGTCTTTGTATTCCTGAGTCACTCTTACACTTTGAGGGCATCAACATGAACTCCTCAGTCATCCTTCACCTCAATGATGTATACATGGAGCCCTGAGTCATCTGTAAGCTTTGAGGGTGTCTATATGTGCTCCTCAGTCATCCTTATACCTCTAGGGTGTCTATCTACTTCAGTCAACCTTAAGCCTGGAGGTTCTCTACATCTTCACACCTGGAGAGTGTCTATACGTAGTTCTGAATCATCCTTAATCCAGGAGGGGGTCTACATGTACTTCAGTCATCCTTGCAACTCAATGGTGTCCACATTTACCTCAGTTGTCCTTAAGCTTGGAGGAGGTCTACAAGGACTCAGGAGTCACCCTGACATCCTGAGGGTGTCTACATGTACTTGTCCTCACACCTGAGCACAAGGGTTGACAGAAAAAGTCTAAAATGTCATGAGGTGCAACAACATGGAAGGATTTAGTGTTTTGATCCCTACACACTCACACAGCTACTCCTCTTTTTGTCAACTCTGCGTCATCAACCCCATTACGGGTTACCATCTGCTCCAGAGGCAGTGCCCATTGGGCTTTCAACCATTTCCTGACTGGTATGGTCTAATCTGTCAAACTTGTTATGTGAAACAAGAGCTTAGAGGCATCTAATCTTATTTCTCCTACTTTGCAGTGCAGTTCAGCAACTGCAGCCAGGAGATGAATGAGGGAGCATCTGGTCCTGAGCTTTGACTGAGGACTCTTATTACTGTAATGGCCTTTATAGGAATGTAAGAAAGGAATGAAGGTCAGGTAAAACATATAGTAACTCTGTTGGGGGGGCTGCAACTATATATTTATAAATTTTGCAGATACTTTTCTCCAAGGCAATGTATACATCAGAGACAAAAAAAAGTGCATCAACAACAAGAGCGCTTTAAACACAGGATTATGGACACGCAGCTTATCTGTCTGATACCACCATGTTGCTGGTTCACATCCCTCAAGTAGCTGCCTATAGAAGATATTCAAATAGCAAATACATAGGTAATCATAGCAGATGGTGTTGGACTCATTTATGCAGCTGTCAGGAGAGAGATGGCTCTGAGAGAGATGGGTTTGAGACCATTCTTGGTTTCTCAGAGGGATTCAGCAATTCTGAGGGACAAAGGGAGCTAATGTCACCACATCATGGTTAAAATAAAAAAAGCTATGTACTTTAGATTTTGGACCATTTGTGAGTGGAACCTCTACGAGTCCAGAGGATGAGGAGCACAGATCTCTTGCTGGGATGTGGGGAATGACACACTCCGCAAACATGATGCAGGTTTGCTGATTTGTGGTAGTTGATCTGAGAGCATTGAAAATCCCGCTGTTAAAGCCTGATCTCACAAAATAAACCTTGATCCGACACCGAATGACTAAATGAGGAAAATACAAACACACTTAGACTCTGACACTTAGAAAGACATATAGTCTTGTACAGACATGTCATGGATTCTTCAAGGCTCTCGGCCTTGTGTCCAACTCGAGTGAGATGTTTGCAGTACCTGCGAGCTCTGCCAGGATGCCCTGGTCAGTGATGTACTTCCTGTAGAGCGACTTCAGCACCTTGGTGCTCCCAAAGCGTCGGTACCGCCTTTTCAGCACACTGTAGTACCACTCCAGAGCTCGCGTCCTCAGGAGTCTGTGGAGGAACAACCACAAGACCTTGGCTTGGCTACTTTTGCCACATTTCTCCAGCTGTTGCTTCATATCAAAGATCCAGCATAAGCTGTGTAGATACATTGGGAAATCTAGTCCCATTTTAACATCATAAGATGCAATATGTTAAAAACGTTCAAGGGTATTAAGAGATCTACAGTGTCTATCAATGTTCATCCTGTGAGGCCAGACCCTGATATGCTTCACAGGAAAGTAGATGTCTGTGCTGCTTGTTCTCAAGTTGTTTCATAAAGAGACTTCAGCACCCAGACACCAAGATACACGAGTTCAGTCATGGAAATAGCCGCTCAGAACAGACATCTTCTGGTACCCAGACCTGCTCTCTGGTTGCTTCCATTCCTCCCGCCTCCCACTCTCTTTTCTCTCAGGAGCAAAGCCCAGTCTGCTCTGGCTCTTTCAGCCCACTGCAAGCTGCTTCATCTCTCACCCCCGTCACTCTCCTCTTTCTAATCCATCCCTTCTTCGTCCACAGCAGGCCACCAAGCAGTTCATAAATCCACCAGCTTGCTGAAACTCCATCTACCCCCCCCTACACCCACAGCCTGACTCCCAGGCCTCCTGGCTCCACTCCAGCATCTCAGCCTAAATGCCAGTAGACCCTCCACGATGAACTGTCTGAAATGTGCCTTTAGTATAATGTGAATCACAAAATAATGAGGAGGCCTTGACAGAACTGAACAAATTAAAACATGTATGATGTTCTTGAGGAAGAATCCATTAGAAAGCCTAGAGGAGAAAGAAGAGACCAAAAAAAGAGGGTGATCGTAGGACCTCTTGCAGTCACCTCCCTATCAGCTGCTCTCCTCATGTACAAGGGATCCTAGTTCCCAGTAACAATGTGAGATCACAGCACTCCAGCATCTGCCATCTGGAGTACCGGAACCACCCCTCGCAGTTGAGATTTCAGGACTTTGCATCCGTGGGTGCCAAACCACCATCTGCACAGGAACTCCCTGAACAGGTAACCGGAGACTTGGTTCAAAATACAGACAGGTTTCTTAATGGTGGAAAAGGGCTCTCTGAATCTGGCATGGTTTCCAGCAGCTGACAACGAAACATCAGAGACACCTGTTGACTCACTGGTCTTGGGATGAGCCAATGGGTTTGAGATGAATTAAAATCACTGACATGAGTAAAGGCTCTCAGGGTCTCAAACAAGCATCTATTCAAACACTGAAACCTCCACAAATCTTTGGACTCAACACGTGTATCCTGGAACATACCAGAGGACTAAAATTGTATTTTCTTGGTAAAGAATCTTCTGAAATATTTATAGCCTGTGGCCTTGTCATTCATATCTTCGAAAACATCTTCACGAAAGCTGAAGAGATGTACAATGATCTACACTCAGACTCTAATGGCTGCTTAAGACCTGAACTTTGGACCATTGGGCTCCAAAGACAAACCAAAAAAAAATGCTTCTCTGAATCGAAGTGAGCGAGGAATGGCAAATAAGATGCTGAATGTGGAGCTTGGGAGGTCTGATAGTTCTTTATTCTGATCCTAACAGCGAGATAAACAAATCCCCAGGGGGGCAGATACTGCGTGGAGACGTCAGCCAACAGCAAAGCAAGTGGGTTCCTCCTCAGCCAGTATCAACAAATCATACGAGAGATAACAGGACCTGTAAGATCTGGAAGCCTGGAGAAGAAATCCTGAGAGAGCAGGAGGAGAAAGAGAATTCCTGGTGTGAGCGTGAGCAAGAGCTCGGCTGAGACAGCTGCCCCTGCTGGAGAAGCGGAATGATGAACACACACTCTGAAGACAGCCTCCCTCTCTGTCCAACTCCCCCATTGTGCCTCACACCTTCACAACTTCTTCGCTCACTGCCACAACTCAGACAAGACGCCCAACAGCGAAGATGACAGGATTCTCCCAAAGCATGACTCACAAACAATTACCACAATCACCATATGCACACTGTTTACATTGAGCTCATTAGCATGTTTCCTCTTCTGTGCCCATGTTTTCATGAGTCCATCTTCAGATATATCACCAAATGGAGCACAGTGAGAAGACCAGAAATGTGGTAAAGGGGGTTCCACAAAGCACATGGTCACTGAACGGTGCCCTGAACAGTTCGCTTGACCCTAACCTCTCAATTTTCCTGGTCTTCTTGACCTTTACCTCACAGTCCTCCTGGTCCCCTTGACCTTTATTTCCCAGTCTTCCTGGTCTACTTGACCCTTACATCTCAGTTCTCCTGCTCTACTTGACCTTTACCTCCCAGTCCTCTTGGTCCTTCTGGTCCACTTGACCCTTACCTCTCAGTTCTCCTGGTCCCCTTGACCCCTACCTCTCAGTTCTCCTGGCCTACTTGACCTTTACCTCCTAGTCCTCTTGGTCCATTTGGCCTTTATCTCCCAGTCTTCCTGGTCCACTTGACCGTTACCTCCCAGTCCTCTGCATTCATGCGATCTATACTGCTTGTCCTTCCCAGCCGATCAACACTGACTGCAATAACCACGGTTGTTAAAAGAAAAAGCGGTCACACAGTTGGGCCGGTATCACACAACAAAAGCTGCACCTTCCGAAGCCGTTGATGTGGTATGGGGTGATGTGGCAGTGCTCTCAGAGAAACTCACAGAGAGGTCAGGACACGGAGCCCAACGTGTGATCGCAGCCCAATGACGGAAGGATGGAACGCGATGAATGACGGGCCCACATTTCCCAGCGAACGGCAGGAGGAAGGACTGATTTGGCACGGAGGCGAGCAAGGACGAGCGAGGGAGAGCGAGGGCTGGGTGTGGTGTCCAGTCCAGAGACGCGATGGGACGGCAGCTCCAACGAGGACCAGCACTTTGAGGGTGTTGGGGCCACCCTTTCCTCAGGCCCAAGGGAGCAGAGGAGCAGAAAAGCGGAGCTCATACTTTGCTCTGCACTGACCTGGTTAATTATGGAAATGTTTGCAAGATGGAAACTGAAATGTAAAAATCCCACAGACATTCCGGTGCTCCGCATGGTGTGATTATGGAAATATGTTTCATTTCTCCCTCCCTCCATCTCTATGCATTGCTCCGTGTTTTAGATGTAAACACAGGGGTGCCCATGAAAGATGGGGAGAAAATGTGGCTTGTTTGTGAGTCTCACCTCCTCGACTGGTTCCGTTTCATAAAGTGAGTTTTGCGGAAAATAATTTCTGTTATGTCTCATGTCTAAAAGTCACTCGCTGTCTAATGTTGTACCAGTGATATTATATTACTGTAATGTACTGGTACTGCAGGGGCAGCTGGTAGTGTAGTGGTTAGGGCTGCTCCCTCTGGACCTGAAGATCATGGGTTTGAATCCCATCTGTAGTACCCTTGAGCAAGGTACTTACCCTGAATTGCTCCAGTAAAATTACCCAACACAACTGTACAAAGGGGTAAATAATTGTAGGTACCTTAACACTATAATTCACTTTAGAGAAAAGCATCAGCTAAATGTTTGTTAGAATAAAAAAAATCCCTTTTGGATATAATAATGCTGAAATGTACTTATTTGTACAAAGGATGTTTATTTACTTAAAGCATCTTCTCTAGTTTAAATACCTACTAGCAACACGCCTGTCTCGTTGGGATAGGATAGTAATGGTTTTGTTATAATTAATCGGATTTTCTTCTCAAGACAGGTTTGTTTATTTTGCATTCAGCCTCATTGCATGTGCAAAAATATATTTCACGAATGCACCAGTATAGCACAGAATTCCTCTATACTGAAAATTTTAGCACAAGTGAATAATGACAATAAAATGTATCCCTAACACATCCAAGAGTCTTGAGCGACTATTAAAAATCATTGAAATTTGGCCCATATTTGTTTTATATAAACTGGAATAACATGCAGGGGTGAGACTTGGAAAAATATTTTGAGCATTTTTCATTGGCACCCTAGTAAAGCCTAGAAAACATGGGCACGATGGCCCATGTTACCGCGGTAAGTGTTGGCTGGTAGGACAACGGAGAAGCTGCACCCTGTCGAGGACATCTGGACTCATCCTGTACACCTGCTGCTGTGTCGCTGAAGGACAGGAGTGGACTGTGTTACCTTTGTGGGACTGTACCAGAGCACCTGAGCGTCTGAGCGCCCACCAAGATGTGTGGACCAGTAGGGTTTTGCGTCCAAACAGCATCAGAGCTCGAAAAGTCACACTCTGCTCCATTTCCTTCCAACAAGCCTCGCTCTGCTCCGGAGGTGCATACTGATCAACTGATCATTTCACACATGCGGAGGGCCTTGTCCAATCACAGGGCACAATATGAGTCAAGTTATTCCTAAAACTGAAATGAAGACGATGCTTCACGCGTAGAAGTAGTTGGCACCATGGGGGGTATGACCTCAAGGCAACTTGGTCAGGATACCCACACAAACCATGACCGCACCGTAGTAACTGGGGGGGGGGGGTGCGGCGATGAATGAATGTCGACGAGGCTGGAATTACGTCCAGTCCGTGAGTTCCGTGACCCATGTGTCCAGCGGACAGATAATCTTTTGGGACGGGAGGAAGGATGAACACCCCGCACCACCTGACGTCTCCTCAGGCCCCGCCCACTGCAGCGAGCATGCGTTTCTGACCCTCCCACTCACTGCCCGTTCCATCCTCCATCCTCCATCCTCCGCTGCTCACCGCGAGTGTTTCACCTGGACTTGAACGCGCGGTCACTGTGACCGCAGAGAACAGCTGGAACTGCCGTGTCCTGGAATGCCACACTTCTCCACAGACAGGGACAGAGACCACAGGTCAGATTCAGAATCACACACATACACACACACGCAATACACATTCACATTAAGTTTCTCACACACACGCACAGAAACACAGAGAGAAGCGCACACAGACACATAGGATCACGTTCATTCTCCTGCCTTGCATGTCCCCTCTCTCTCACACACACACACACACACACACACACACACACACACACACACACAGACCTGCTCTTCGTGCAGGCGGTGCAGAGCCAGACGCGCTCCTTCTTGTGGAAGCTCCGGCATCTGCGGCACACGTTGTAGCCGCAGTCGGCGCACGGTCGCTTGCGGTTCAGGAGGAAGGAGAAGGGCGAGCAGCAGCGCATGCAGCAGCGCTTGTTGAAGAGCTCCTGCTTGGACAGCAGCAGGCAGCGCGTGTCCTCCTCCTCGAGCTCCTGCCTCATCTCACTGCCGGGGTGGAGCGAGCGAGCGAGCGGGCGAACGAGGGAGTGAGAGAGGGACAGTACAAGCCGAGGAGGAATAGAGAGAGAGAGAGAGAGAGAGAGAGAGAGAGAGAGAGAGAGAGAGAGAGAGAGAGATGGTCAATGAGCAATAGTCTAAAAGGATAAGTGAATTTTTGGTTGACCTATACATGGCCCCCCAACTCAACCCTGGCTTTCGACCGCCGGTCACACAGCACCCATAGGACACGCGGATGCCCACAGTGACCCTACACCATTGCGATCGAGCGAGAGAATGCACTGACGAAGCACATCAAATAGATAAAAAGCCTAAAACACGCAACCGGCGTGAGACTTTTCTCCACTTCGTTAAATCCGATACAACAATTAAAAGAGAAAACGCCAAATACACAAAACTTGGTGATGATAATACATCGAGGATGCGACTAACGATCACAATGCACGGAAAAACACTTCCACCAAAAACATTCATTCACCAGTCAGTGGGAACACATTCACACACCTTCCGGCTGAAATCACCAGAGAACCACAAACCCGCTGACTTACAAGTGAGACCAGAACCTCCAAATATATGACCCTAAAGATAAAACTCTCGGAGTTTACACATATAAACCTTTAAAGTGATTAAAATCAGAATAGCTACAAATGGGTAAAACCCTTACAGAGTGTCCGCAAGTCTCCTCTTACCCCGGTTCTAACATCACCCACACCTGATACACATTTTTTTTTAAATGTTGTACAATTCAGTCAAATATTTAAAAAAAAAAAAAAAAAGAACCAAATACAACAGGCTTCCAGAAGCACCACAAACCATTGTAACACATGCTTAATGAACCGGTTATTAAAAATGATAACATGTTCAGGGACAGTGGGGGCGTGCGGTGGCGCAGTGGGTTGGACCGGGTCCTCCTCTTCAGTGGGTCTGGGGTTCGAGTCCCGCTTGGGGTCCCTCTGGCCTTACGCCCTGTGTTACGGGGTAGGCTCCGGTTCCCCGTGACCCCGTATGGGACGAGCGGTTCTGAAAATGTGTGTGTGTGTGTGTGTGTGTGTGTTCAGGGACAGCCCTTCACCATGTTTACCATGTCAACCAGTGAAGGCTCCTCTGAGAAGAGCGCCTCACGAAGGCTGCAGGGGGTCAAGACGGGACCAGCAGGCCTGCGACGTTTCCAAACTGCCAAACTGCTACTCTGCTGGCTGCTGACTCCGGTGATGAACAAACACAGCTCACACCTCACACGCAGCATCTTAATGATATAACAATGATGTCATTTTAATAATATGATATTATAATAATAACACGACACAATACAGCCACCTGGAAGCAAAGCACCAACGTTACCATTTCACCACGTTGAGTCCTTAGTCATCCTCCTCATCGCCCTCACAATCTCTGCGCTCCATTCAGGTGACAGCAGATGGTTCGAGGCACGGAGCCGACATGGGCTGATCTCTCCAGATTAACGAGAGACGTGGAAAAACAAGCAAGCGGGCAGAAGTACAGATGTTGTTTACTGCAAAAAAAACTGTCAGAAGAGTGACGATGGGCTGGGAGAACCTGACAGCAGAGGGTGTTCAATGTTCAAATGCCAGGAGCAGCGCTGCCAGGTGTGCCTGTGGTGTAGATACACAGCGGAGCAAGTGTTGCACGAGACACGAGGACCACATCCACCAGCTCCTTCATCTGCACATGCAGCTGGGACTGAAACTCTATTCATTACTTGTTTTGTTCATAACTCAGTCGCTTTTAACGCGAGTCACAATCACACACACGCATAATATCTTCAACCGCTTGTCCCAAGCAGGGTCACGGCAAACCGGAGCCTAACCCGGCAACGCAGGGCGCAAGGCCGGAGGGGGAGGGGACACACCCAGGACGGGACGCCAGTCCATCGCAAGGCACTCCAAGCAGGACTTGAACCCCAGACCCTCCGGAGAGCAGGATCCGGCCAAACCCGATGCACCAGTGCAGCCCCTCGATGCCAACAGTCGATCGATTCATCCCATAAACATGTGTGCAACATTTCTCATCTGAGACTGTAGGCACTGTGGAACTGAGTTGAATTAAGGTGGTCCCACACTCCCATTGTGTTTGGAAGCTCTTTACTGCCATCCATCTACTCAAAGGGTAAACACAGGTTGAGTTTGGTCTGCTGCAGGAAGAAGTTTTTTAAAGATCCAAATACAAAACCTCCAAATCAATCACTGCCAGTACATTTCCAAGGTAGTTTCAGTGTAAACCAGATGCAGCAGCAGCATCGCTGTCCCACAGTCGGTCCCCAGCAGAGCAGCACGGTGGTGAAACCAGTGAGATGCGATGCGTGAAGGACTGTTTCAGTTAAGCATTTGATCTGGTCATCAGACCTCCTCAGAACCACATCACCCTGGATTCAGCTGCCAGTCTCAAACCACCCCTGTTTCCATGGCAACCCACAACTTCCATTACAGCATCCCAAGGCTCAGTGACATGTGGCGCGCGGGAGAGCATCCTTCAGTAAGCACACACACACACACACACATCTTCAGACCCGCACACATGTACAGACACACACAGAAACACAACCGTGTGCGACCAGCCGGAGAAGGTGACTAATCCCATCCAGGCTGCACTTAAATCATGACAACCCAGACCCATCACATCACCCTCATGACAACCACCCCTTGTGAATCTGCTTGAGCAGGTGGAAGAATAGCTGCGGAATTGTTTTCCTGTGGATTATTTTTCACTGAGCAAAGATTTCTGCAGTGTGTGAGGAAACATGAGCAGCTGAAAGTGTGGAGCATAGCGCAGATGTGCTGAGTAGCACTACTGGGTCACGTCCCCTCACTGTCTAAGCACAGCTTCTTCCTGCACCAACGTCCTCGACGAGAGGCTCTTTGACAGAACCCGAAAAAACCAAACGCTGTCTTTTGATAGAGTTTCAGTTTCAAGACAGTTTTGCAGCACATTTTAATGTTTGTATTGCAGTAATTCATATGTAGGTATGAATGTATGTAGGTATGTGGAGTCATGGTGTGGATATCCAACCTCATCATCTCAGCCCAGGAAGCAGTCAAGTGTGTAAATAATGGATCAACTCCCTCTGCCCCTCAGAGCTGCTGAATCCCTGCCAGTATACAATGTTTACTCTTACTAGTACTTAGCTTTGGAGAAAATCATCTGCTAAATGAATAAAAGTAAATGTAGTTTCATGTTTTCCTCCTGACCTCTACACAACACCGTGTCCAGTAAATCCCTGCATGTCAGCTGTTTAATAAAAGTGTGAACTGCTGTGGATTAAATATGTATTTCATAGCAGTAGTTAATGTACAGGAGTGTACTGGGGATCCACGAACCGTGAAGGAGAGTTGCGTGCGTTTGAATGACGCTGCTTCCTCACCCTAGTTCTCGTCCGACTGGATCTCGGCTCGGCGCTGTGATTCAGAGGAAGTTGGACGAACTCGGACAACAGTTACAAAATCAAACTCGCCCAAATTAAATAAATACATCCTACTCAAACATAAAAATAAAAATAAAGTTGGACGGGCCTTATAGGCACTAATCGCACTTTGCTGAGTGGGATGATCACGTCTGATTCAGCGAGTCCGTTGCTTTGCTGGCATCTACGCAGCGAGAGTCTGTGTGCGCGTGCCTGTATGAGCATGTGACATACCCAAGTCAATAATATACACACACACACACAAAACCCAGAGATGATATTCGAATAAATCACAACAACGATGGACAAAATGTCAGGATGGACGGCGGACCACCCTCAAACAGTCCTGTTCCTTAACCGCAGCGCCACCTGCTGCCCCACACTGCCATCAGTAGAGCTCAAGAGATTCTCAGAGTTCTTGGAAAGGGACACTGTGCCAGAAAAGATATCAGCACCACACAAAAGAGACCCAACAGCTCTAGAAGTGAGCTTCTTTAATTAGCTCCACCCTCTGGTAACATCACATCATTTGCATCCTTAGCTCCTCCCACTGTGCTGAGAGCTCATTCTTGCCAGGCTGCTTGTAGTTCCCAGACCTCAGTAGTGCGGTGGTTTGAACTCATGTTCACCCCTGGGAGTAAAGGCTGTGGTCCTGTACTGTGGTGTGACATTGTCCGCCAAGCAGGGGAGCGGAAATGATGTCAACTGTACATCAATCACCACCGTTATCAAGGGGCACTTCCTGTAGACAGTGGGTGGCGCCAGCTGCATTTCCTGTCAGCCACCAGGGTATAATGTGCAGGGACCAACTGCTCAAGAAAACCTGGAAAGTTTCAAGTAACTTCACACTAATTTCTCATCTCCGTTATGGAAGAGGGAGGGAAAAGAGTTTGAGATCCATGCGATGAGTGAAGTCATGCTTCGGGTGAGCCCCCAGACCAGAGCTGTACGTGAACTCCGAGAACACGCTCTCCTCGTGCGAGAGGAGGCGTCTATCCGGCCCGATCGGAATGCTGCCGTCAACGCTGGGGAACGGAGGTTCTTACCCGTTCCGAAGCCACGGACTCCCTTAAGAACGTAAGGAAAGCGAAGGACCCTCGTGCAAAAGTGGAAACGGACCTTTCTTTGGACACTATGGCACCGAGAGGAGCAGCAGGTGGCACGGCCTTTAGAGCCGCCACCTTGCAGTCGCTCAAGGTTCTCCTGCTGTTGTACCCTACGTCAAGGTACTTACCAGGAACGGATACAGTAAAAAATACCCAGGTGCATAAACAGGTAAATCAGCGTACGTAGCTCAGTGCACAAAGCCAACATCGTAAGTCACCTTGGGGAAAAGTGTGGGATAAAAAAAATTACATGCGTATTTAACCGAAATGGAGGGAAGGAGCAGTGGAACATCTAGAGGCACATTTCAACACCCTCTGTCCATCCGCTCTCCTTTTCTTCACATTTACACTCCTTTAGCAGATGCTCTTCTCCTGAGGGATGGAGACAGTATTTCGCGAACATCTTAGTCTAAGGTGACTTACAGCTTTCGACTGACTGTATTCGACTCCCTACAGCCATTGATACTTTTACACACACACACACACACACACACACACACACACACACACACACACACACACACACACACTCAGGGCAATTTAGTCACCAATCCTCCTGAAACATGTCTTTGGGCTGTGGGAGGAAACATTTACCTTTACAGTAATTCATTTAGCGGACGCTTTTCTCCAAAGCGACGAACATCTCAGCGAAAATTCAATTTGTGCTTTACACTAAGAAAGAGAGACATGGCTGCAGACATGTGATTCTTGGGTAAACCTCGTTTGTTTCTTTCCACTTGATGCACCGATGTTCATCGCTCAAGTAACTGCACAAAACTCCAGATAGACTAATCCTGATCACCTTCCTACAATTTTTTTTTTTTTTTTTTTTAAGGTACGCAAACATTTACATACCATACAGGAGTAGCGGCTGTGTAAATTTTTATCAGGGGACGATCGTAAAGTTACGGCGCATGAACATTTACACTTTACACGGGCTTAGGAGATCATGGGCGAAGTGAGTCCGGAAAAGGTGACTTTTCACACCCTTCTTGAATGTAGACAGAGTTTCAGCAGTTCTGAGTGACAGGGGAAGGTCGTTCCACCACATGAAACCAGAGCACCAGGAGGACACCCACACAAATGCTGGCAGACTGAGCTGGAACCCACAGTCCAGGAGCGGTGAGGCACCAGCACTACCTACAGCTCCACCCATAAAACTGCACACGCATACAGTACGAGGCGGGAGACCGAGGGCGGAGAGGAAGGCGGCGTCCGCTCTCCGTATCGCTCTACACATACGTGACATTGGCGATGGATGGAAGGGATATGACTTTACTGCTATTTTTAACTCTGCGTCGTCGGCGCTTCCTCCCTTTGTGTGGGAACGAGACGAGGAATGAAACGCGTTTCGAAGTCCATGTTCACAGCGCCCGTTCCAGGGAGCATCTGGCTTTCCAGAGGCCACCATGTCCCCACACACGCACACACACACACACACCTCTATCCGTTAAGCAGGTTTACCCACATGAAAAGAGGCCCATTGTTCCACAGCGATTACTGTTCACTCCAGTGATGAGGAGGATTAATGGGAAACGGTGGGACATTCACATATTAGACACGTGGAATGTTAAGGGCTTTCTGATATTAGGGAGGTTTTCAGGAGAAACATCTAACCCAGAGAACAACGCAGGCGAGCTCCACAATATTTTCACTTACACTTTTCTGTGATCTCACCAGTTTGAGCATATTAAAAATATTGAGAGGTATGATACAAATGTAGTCGGATAAATATGAGCTGTTCCATTTCTGTGTTGATACAATGAGCCAATGTGTAAGACAACAACATAACAACAATATATGATACACACACACAGTTCCCAGGCTGGTGTTCCTGCAGTAGCACTTTTGAATGTGGACGACTGAGTTTAGATTCATGTTCAAGACACCGACAGGGAACGATCTGCTAATTTATGCAAGGGTGCGCTTCTGATGATGAAGAAATTACACATTGTTATTCAGTGTCGACTGCGCTACGCACTCCGAATAAACAAACAAACAAAGGATGGAATGATATGCATTTTAAAGAGCGCTGAGTCAAGGAAGAGGAACAGCATGGAACAGAAAAAGGCCCCCCTGTGCAAGGAAACCAAGAGGTTTTCCCAGGAAAACATGAGCTCCTGGTCCACATCAAGAAGCCAGTCAGACAGGGAGCTCTTGTGGGCAGGGAACCAATTACACCTGCAACCTGCTACAGATACAGGTACACCAACTCACCCAGTCAGCAAGCGCCGTTTCATTTTATCAATATTACGTCACACATCTCAAGTATGAAACAATACAAATGATTTCATTCATGTCTTCTGCTTGAATTAATATAAATAATGGGGGCACAGCGAGTAGCTCTGCTGTCTCACAGCGCCTGGGTGGTGCGAGAGGACGGGGGTTCGATCCCCGCTCAGTCTGTGTGGAGTTTGCATGTTCTCCCTGTGTCTGCGTGGGTTTCCTCCAAGTGCTCTGGTTTCCTCCCACACTCCAAAGACATGCTGTTCAGGTTTCCCCATAGTGTGTGAGTGACACAGAGAGAGTGTGTTCCACTGATGTATGGATGAGTGACCCCAGTGTAAGTAGTGTATCTAGCAGTGTAAGTCACCGCGGTGAATAAGGTGTGTGGGCTCATAACACTACACAGAGTTCATTAGAAGTTGCTTTGGAGAAAAGTGTCTGATAAATAAATGTAAAAAAGTTCCTTCATTCTACATTTAGCAGAATGCTGGCACTTTTGACTTTTACAATAAATCAGATCAATTTTTAACAGAGAAATCAGAGTAGTATCTGTCAAGACACCACTGTTGTGTTATTAACTTTCCACTGATTTACTCATTTATACAGCAGGTTGTTCTCTGTGTCAATTAAGCGAAAGAACCTCAATCAAAGCTTCTGTGTGATGGTGATCTGAACCCAGGACCTTCAGATAAGATGAGAGTCCTAACTATTATGCCCCCTGTTGTCCCTGCTTTTCCTTTATTTTTGCAACATTTAAACTTAAATCTACTTGATCCAAAATGAAATACTGTTGAGCCAAACCGGCAGGACCCCAGATAGCAGCACGGGTGAGAACGACCATTTGAGGGGGTAACCGCCCCCTCAGCTCTGTGTTTGTCACTGACTCGCTCATGCTCGTTGGCGACGGCCGTCTTCGCTCGCAGGAAATCGGTCTTGGAGAAATGGGAAAGGCCGGGTCTTTCCTGTCCCGGGTAGGGGAGAAGTTTGCGAACAGCAGGGAGCAGGAAGGGAGACCTGTGTCGCACAGTCCCGGGAACACGGGGAGCTCCACTAGCCCAGTATGACCAGAGGAGCGTGTACAGTCCATCACTCTTCTTCCTGTTATCCTCATTATTATTCGTGTGTGTGTGTGTGTATTCCCAATATACAGTGCTCTACTGCATACGCTCGATGTTTAAAACGTTTACTCCGAGCCGCTTGGCCGCGGTTTTGCCGAGTCAGCTATAATCGGGCTCTTTCTGCACGATACCTGTTGTGTTGGCAAGATGAGTGTTTCCTACCCACAATCCCACAGAGCAGGAAGCCTGGCACTGCACATGGACCTGGGGACGGGATCCTCTGAGGCCTCTGGGAAACACACTGCAGGTAGAGGCAACGTGTGAAAGCAAAGAGAGGCTCGACACCCAGTTTACCCAGCAGGGCAGGGAGGACACACCCACATTACTGGGACTAGAAGACAACCCAGTTTACCCAGTAAGACAGCGAGGATGTGCCCAGTTTACCAGGGAACACAGAAATGACATGCCCACTTTACCCAGAGGCACAGAAGGATGCCCTGAAGACTGTACCATCTGTCACCTCTCGCTGTGGGCGCCGCTCATGAGGACTTACACGACTCCCACTCAAAGCAGCGACACCTCGTAGGGCTACGAAATCACATTTTCCTCAGGATCACGCAGTCAGACAGGAGCTGGTAAAAGGTCACCTGCCGTGGCATCAGCACAACCAAGGCATTGAGAGGAGACTCAGTGACCCCGGGCAGCCGCTCAACCAGAAAGGACACGGTCAGTGAGAGTCCTCAGAACGAACGGCCACAAAGGTACATCCTCCATCACCGAACCTATCGGTGAGCTGGGGGTGCGCGTGGTGGGCGGGGCTGTTCTCACCTGAGCCGTTCCTCCTCCTTTCTGCGCAGCCTCATGTCTCTCCTCACCACCTCCAGCACATGCTCCACTTCCTCCTCCGTCAGGCCTGAGAGGTCCAGCATCTTCCCCATCATGTTCCCAGCTAGCAGTTGCTCCGTTGGGTGGTTCCGGGTTCTCTTCTAGATCAGGAACAAGAGGACACTCTTTGGTGGAGCCTTCATGGATCTAGTCTCAGACCTTAATTCCATGTCATATATGTGATCGGGAGGTGAACGCCGCCTGAATACACTTACTCCAGTAAATGCCCCCAACCCCTTAAACACAGAAGCACCAGTTTCCTGCCTCATCCTGTCAATGTGAAGACCAGGTGACATCCTGTACACATGAAGGACATGCTGAGGTTCTGTCCAGAAGCCAAACGGAGGCTTTGTGGGTGGACTCCTCCACTAGTCTACACAGAATAACTTTTATGTTTTTCCTATTTTAAGTTGGTGCAGATACATTTCAAATTTCCAAAATCTCAGCAACAGAGCTTCAGAGAAATGACAAATTAATTTTCTTTCCTCCATAATGATGAGCTCATGAGCCAAATTAGCCTAAGGGTCTAGATGTCACGTCCACGCCCACAACTCAGTCAACAGCACCTGACTCCAGTTCAGCACGTACCCTTTAAAAGACACTCCGCAACTCCCAGACCTTTGTGGAATCTCGTCAGAGACAACCGCCCTTTCCCGTGACACTTCATTCACGTCCTCTGGTTTTTGTCTCTTTGCTTTGCTTCGTTTCCTGACCACGTCCACGGATCCTTGTTCCTGTCCTGTTCGACCGACCCTTCGCTAAGTCCCCTGACCTCGTCCATGGATCTTTGCTCTGACCCCGACTGCCAATCGACCAACCCTTCGCCTGTCCCCCACACGATAACTCGCTCCATCCCTCGTCTCTGGACAAAGGAGGCTGCACTTGGGTCCAGCTGTCCCAGGCCCCTATGTTTCACGTGACACTAGAACGCAGCAGCACCATCCTGAGTTCAGCGGCCCCAGGAGTGTCTGGACAAAGTACCACGTCGGGGGTCCGAGCTCCTGATAAAGGAAAAGGCCAGAGGTTCACTGTGGCACATCGGCGAGCGTCTGGTCCGGACAGTGACCAGGCACTATGTTTATTTATTCTCATGATAAAACAGAGACAAACATAAATACTAAAAGAAGTGTTTCAAGTCAGAAATTATAGCATAAAACTAGCCACACCAAAATGAAGACAAAGCTGGAGAAGGGAAATGAACAAAACCACTGACAATGCAACTACCTGCTCAGCTCTTCCTTTTTTAATACTCACACACACACACACACACATTTTCAGAACCGCTTGTCCCATACGGGGTCACGGGGAACCGGAGCCTACCCGGTAACACAGGGCGGAAGGCCGGAGGGGGAGGGACAAACCCAGGACGGGACGCCAGTCCGTCGCAAGGCACCCCAAGCGGGACCCGAACCCCAGACCCACCGGAGAGTAGGACTGCGGTCCAACCCACTGCGCCACCGCACCCCCTTGCTTTTTTAATACTCTTTACATTTATTTATTTAGCAGACACTTTGGTCCAAAGCGACTTGCAATGAACTCTCTGTAGTGTTATGAGCCCACACACCTTATTCACCAAGGTGACTTACACTGCTAGATACACTACTTACACTGGGTCACTCATCCATACATCAAGTGGAACACACTCTCTGTCACTCACACACTAGGGGGAACCTGAACAGTATATCTTTGCACTTGTATGAGGAAACCA
Source organism: Scleropages formosus (assembly GCF_900964775.1). Taxonomy (NCBI): domain Eukaryota; kingdom Metazoa; phylum Chordata; class Actinopteri; order Osteoglossiformes; family Osteoglossidae; genus Scleropages; species Scleropages formosus. The sequence goes on from NC_041812.1 coordinate 8,995,549, forward strand.
GAGTACCCAGAGGAAACCCATACAGACACAGGGAGAACATGCAAACTCCATCAGACTGAGTGGGGATCGAACCCATGTCCTCTCACACCACCCAGGCACAGTGAGACAACAGTGCTACTCACTGCCACTATGCCGAAATTTAATTGGCTGCTATCGGTGCTCATTTTTCCTTAACGAGTTTAACGAGAGGTGGGTGTGGCCAGGGCATCATCGACTGCATCTCTTAGCAAGAGTTCACCTGGTACAGCGCACACCTGCAGCACGTGGCAGGTTGACTCACAGATGTTACGGAAGAAAGGAAGAGCGGAGTGAACAGAACTGACTGGACCCTCACATAGCCTTCTGGAAAAATCCATTTTCATTCACTACTTTAGTGACATGAGAGGCCCATTATGGATAATTAAAACCAACTCTCCTCTCTTTCTCCATTTATTTTAATTATGTGTTGAAAACAATTTGTTGCCAAGTAAACATCTGCGACAGCCTATAATTCTATCACGGGACAGATTAGCGAAGTGTTATTTTCCCACTGAGGATCGCTAATCTGGTTCTGAACACAAGCAGTAGACTGGTATTAATGCTCAGCAGAGCAGGACTATAACAAGCGATTGCGCAACACATCGGCATGAATAACGAACGTCTGCAAACAATTACCGCTTTAAAAAATAGATTCTGAAAATGAAGCTGCTGAAAACCTGGCGTGACTTTCACTAACCATGCATAGTGTGTGTTGAGAAGCGCTCGGTTGCAGATCGCAAGAACGACCCTCATACGCTCGCTGTCTACACTAACTGCCTCACTGTAGGAAATCAGAGCATCATTTCCATAATAGAGTTCTCATTTTCTGTATAGGAACCCAAGTGAGACCCTGTGCACGTTTACCTTTGGCTTCTGACATTATTTTTTTGGGGGCTGAGCAGCAGAATCTCGAGATCTACATTCCTGAGTTTGATAGGAATCATATGAGAACAGCGTGGTCTTTGTGGTCTTTATGTCGAATGGAGACAAGACTTCAGAAATGATGGCAACCTTTCAGGCCCAAACTCAGCCGCGGGCCTTTTCTTCACACGGCACGTGATCCGCAATCACCTGCTTCATGACTTCGCATCACAAACCGGCAACATCGCTCTGCCCGTATTTCTGCGTTCTTCAAGCCCTTACACACCATCCACAAAGGGATGGAAATCATACCCGTTTTCTGCTGCACTGTACGTACTGACATCATGTAAAATTCCGCCTCTTCTGCTGGACTTCAGCTAAAGCTGAAAGTACATGTTTTTGAAAACTATTCAGAAAATATGGGAACAAAGAACTACTACTTGTTTCTTTCCTCTCTGTAAAATTAAAAATGCACATTAAAAATGTTAATGATTTTACTCCCTACATGATGCATGACAAATGTACTGAAGGACACTACTATATAAATACAGTTATCTTGTGAATGGAGAACAAAACACTAAATAAAGTGTTGTTTTAACCTTCAAATTTTTGGTTAAATATATTTACTATATTTTTCACAGTTCCAACAACAGTATATTCTACCCATCTTATATAACCACATCCTACTCAATTTCATATCATTACCACATTCTCCTTGGTTTCTACCCATAATCACATCCCGTTCATCTTCTAACCATCATCATATCCTGCACATCTTCAGCCTTTGACCAAGTCCAACTCATTTTCTACACAGAACAATATCCTATTTGCCTCCTACCTGTGTTGTACTTCTCTTGTATCTATAACATTAACAAGGACAGATGTCCAGCATCCACCTTAGTGGTCAAGTCACCTAACAGCTGTTGTTGGTCAGACACAGAGCGCTCCACCTTCTGTCTTTAGATAGTTGATGGATCTCAGTTGACAGATCATCTCACCATGCAGAATCTTTAAAGGTTTCAGCAATAATGACAGTAATTATGTGATGGACTTGATTGATTTCCTCCAATTTCACTCACCCTTATTGGAGTTTGAAGACAAAGGCCAAAGACAGCCTATTCCCAAAATGAAGTTTACGAGGATTTCACTGTGAAATCCCGAACATTGTCCTTCCTTTGCCCTGCGACCCTGATCAGGCCAAGCGGTTGTTGAAGATGCACAGATGTCCTTGCTTTTGCCCTCCAGCACTCTCACACATAGGACACTCGGTATATTTACCTAAACATACTGGCCAAGCGCACATACTGATGCAATGAAAAGGTAATATTATATCATTATTAATGTTTATTTATCTGATACCTTCATCTAAAATGACTCACTTGTAGATACATACACATCATCTGAAACCGTGTGTGCCATACAGGGTCGCGAGGAGCTGGAGCCTAACCCGGCAACACAGGGCGTAGGGCTGGAGGGGGAGAGGACACCAGTCCCTCGCAAGGCACCCCAAATGGGACTCGAACCCCAGACCCACTGGAGAGCAGGACCTGGTCCAACCCACCGCACCCCCCCACTGGTAGATAATCACTTTTATAATGATTTTCCCTTTCATACAGCAGTCATTTTACTGTATCAGTTCAGGGTAATTTGGTTCTACAGCAGAAATGGGATTCAAACCTAGCACCTTCAGACTACTCAGTGACAGCCCATAACCACTGCGCCACCTGCTGACCATGTACCTGCTGTACTGTATATAAAGATAGTGAAGAACAGCTTGTACTTAGAGTCTCTCTGAAGTTGCCCGTTATGAAGGCAATCCTCAGTTCATTCTGGGCTAACACACACGCACACACACACACTCGTTCGCTGTCACTGAGGGAGTGCCGGCCGTCCCTTTGTCACACAGTCGTCAACACACACGGAACACACTCGCCCGTCTGGACACACACGTACTATGAGCACAGGCAGGGAACACACTGCTCACGGGTCACACACGCGGACACCTGGGTTCCTCGCGGAGAAGTAACTAAGTCGCGATATTTGGCCACTCACCGCAATTCGAAGCGCTGCTCGGACCCGGCAGGTGTCTCTCTCTCTCTCTCACAGTCACACACACACACACCGTCACACGCACACGCACGCAGGAGGATGTCAGTCGTGCGCCGGCGTACGCGGGAGATGGACACTGATCCGGGTTTCGCTTAGAGTTAGAATCACACCCTCTCCGCTTTGGCTCCGCTAGGGTCCGTTCACACGCATGATCATGATCATCATGTGTGATGTTCTCCACTCCGGTTGTCCTGGTTGTCCACTCTGATTGTCCACTCGGACACAGTGGTCTCTGCACTGTCCACCGACCCGTTTGTTCTCAATTTCAAGAACACAAGTCTTAGTCCGCCGCGCTCGATAAGTATCCGCCTCTTTCTTTGTTAAAGTAGAAGCGCGAAGCAGATAATTAAGGGCGCGCGCGGCCGCCTCGCGCACGTCGGCACGCTCGCGACAGGTCCGTCGTGATCTCCCGCCGGAAACATCTCGTGGAGCCGCCCGCGCGCGTGTTCACTTGTCTCGTGGGAGCCTCTCCCGTTCGGACGTGACGTGACGTGAGAAGAAGGAGGGAAGGAGCGCTCGTCGTAGGATCGCTTTCTCTTCGTCCTCTCTTAGCGGAGCATCTCTCGTCCGTCGTGTGTCCGAACTTGGCGCGGAGTCAGACGAGGCGAGTGAGTCGGTGATTCAGAGAAGTCCAACACGCGACACTTTTACAAGTTTACCTGCGCAAAACACCGCGGTGACGTTGCCTCATTTTTGCTCTATTACCTCAGCGAGTCCGGAAGGAGCTCCCTTGCCTGCCTGCCTGGTGGTAGTTCACTTTTCCTACAATAAATACTTTGTAAAGCGCTTTTCGACACCCCTCCTTCTCTCAGTGGTGGGCATAGAAGCTCAGTTTATGACCCCAAAATAGTTAAATCTTTTGTCGTAGGCTGCCAACATTGGCCTTTCTGAGTTTCTCAAGCCGTCCGCAGCCGGTCCAGGCGGCTAAAGGCTTTGGTTGGCACGCAGACCTCGAGGCCGAGCAGGATTTTCCGACTTATTGTGTGGCAATCGCTCTTTTCAATCGCTCACATGGCCCTTCTTGCTCTGGAAAAGCGCCATAGTCCGTGTTCGCCCAGGTGCGTATCATCCGCACCGCGTATTTTGTGATGTACCAGGTACCGGTCGAGGTGCGTGTGTGTGTGTAGGATCTGGCCCACATTGCCCTCTGTACATGTTACTACTCCATCATGTGATCCCAGGAACTTTGGAACATGTTGCACGGGTGAGTGGGTCCGACCCCGTTCTGATCCGACAGAGTCCTGCTGCATGTAAAGAGGTGAAACTGGGCTGCTGGTTCGTCAGAAACACGGTAATTTCAATAGCTAACATTTCCCTGTCGTCCTTCACGTGGCATTACGTCCCACGGCCCAGAGAAGTAACCCTTGGCTTTGTTACTCGTTACCAATAAACTGTGTGGAGCAGCTCAGTAAGTAAATAAGAGGCAGGATTTAGTATTCGCGGTCGACGCGGCCTAAACGCATGGTTAGTTGCACTTACATTCATTCATGTAGCAAGTGCGATTAACTGAGGCAAAGACATTGTGCTTTGGGGTCTAAGAGCAGCAGCTCTAAAGACTACGCTACCAGCTGTCCACAGTCATGGGTAAGGAAGGAATAAAAATGGCATAACCTGGGATTGAGAGTCTGAGATTGAGATTGAGAATTTCCCCGGTCTATTGGATAACCAAAATGAGGGACACTTAAGGCCGCGCTCCTAAAGGAGGGTGAGAGCTTTCACAAGGGGTCCGTTGTGTAACCACTCATTTGGAGGCCCGGCTCGGTCAGACACCTGTGACTTGTTTCCTGTCACACGGCTCTGGCTCTGCTAAGGCCCGATTTCACCGCTTTCCTGTCTGCGTGGGACTCAACCCAAATAAACTCTAAGCTTTTGTCACAAACATGCGAATTTGCAATGAATCAGAGCGGATCAGATTAGGCTGCCGGTGCTGAAAATATCTGAGAAGCGGCGCAGAATTATAAATTGGTATTAACAGTAATAATAAAAAAAGCAGCTGAAAAAGCCATTCTTAATATATTTCATTAATGCATTTTATCATTTTCACCAGCAATGTGCTTGTCGATATACACTGCTCAAAAAAATTAAAGGAACACTTTGAAAACACATCAGATCTCAATGGGGAAGAAAATCATGCTGGATATCTATACTGATATGGACTGGGTAATATGTTAGGAATGAAAGGATGCCAAAATTATCAACCTACAGAGGGCTGAATTCAAGGACACCCCAAAAATGAAAGTGAAAAAATGATGCGGCAGGCTAGTCCATTTTGTTGAAATTTCCTTGCAGCAACTCGAAATGGTACTCGGTAGTTTGTATGGCCCCCACGTGCTTGTATGCATGCCTGACAACGTCAGGGCATGCTCCTAATGAGACGACAGATGGTGTCTTGGGATATTCCCTCCCAGATCTGGACCAGGGCATCACTGAGCTCCTGGACAGTCTGAGGTGCAACCTGGCGGCATCGGATGGACCGAAACATAATGTCCCAGAGGTGTTCTATTGGATTTAGGACAGGCGAACGTGGGGGCCATTCAATGGTATCAATTCCTTCATCCTCCAGGAACTGCCTGCATACTCTCGCCACATGAGGCCGGGCATTGTCGTGCACCAGGAGGAGGAACCCAGGACCCACTGCACCAGCGTAGGGTCTGACAATGGATCCAAGGATTTCATCCCGATACCTAATGGCAGTCAGGGTGTCATTGTCTAGCCTGTAGAGGTCTGTGTGTCCCTCCATGGATATGCCTCCCCAGACCATCACTGACCCACCACCAAACCGGTCATGCTGAACGATGTTATAGGCAGCATAACGTTCTCCACGGCTTCTCCAACCCTTTCACGTCTGTCACATGTGCTCAGGGTGAACCTGCTCTCATCTGTGAAGAGCACAGGGCGCCAGTGGCGGATCTGCCAATTCTGGTGTTCTATGGCAAATGCCAATCGAGCTCCACGGTGCCGGGCAGTGAGCACAGGGCCCACTAGAGGACGTCGGGCCCTCAGGCCACCCTCATGAAGTCTGCTTCTGATTGTTTGGTCAGAGACATTCACATCAGTGGCCTGCTGGAGGTCATTTTGTAGGGCTCTGGCAGTGCTCATACTGTTCCTTCTTGCACAAAGGAGTAGATACCGGTCCTGCTGATGGGTTAAGGACCTTCTACGGCCCTGTCCAGCTCTCCTAGAGTAACTGCCTGTCTCCTGGAATCTCCTGCATGCTCTTGAGACTGTGCTGGGAGACACAGCAAACCTTCTGGCAATGGCACGTATTGATGTGCCATCCTGGAGGAGTTGGACTGCCTGTGCAACCTCTGTAGGGTCCAGGTATCGCCTCATGCTACCAGTAGTGACACTGACCCTAGCCAAATGCAAAACTAGTGGAAAAACAGTCAGAAAAGATGTCAGTGGCCTCCACCTGTAAAACCATTCCTGTTTTGAGGGTCGTCTCATTGTTGCCCCTCTAGTGCACCTGTTGTTAATTTCATTAACACCAAAGCAGCTGAAACTGATTAACAACCCCCTCTGCTACTTAACTGACCAGCTCAATATCCCAGGAGTTTAATTGACTTGATGCTATACTCTGATTAAAAAGTGTTCCTTTAATTTTTTTGAGGAGTGTATGTTTAAACAAAGGGTACAGACAAATTCATTCTGGCCTTTTAACTGTTCATTCAGCTGCTACCATTTCAGTGCATCATGTTAGAAATATGAATAGCATTTTACAGAACTTTTACGGGGTAGCAGGTGGTGTAGTGGTTAGAGCTTGACTTTGAGGTTGTGGTTTTAAATCCCGCCTCTTGCTGTGCTCCAGTAAAAGTTACCTTGCTGTATCAATAAGTTGCTTTGCAGAAAAGTATCATCTAAATGCAATGTAAATTTACCATTAGCTTTACATTTTCTACTTTGATCTTCCCTGAAAATTTACTGAGCTAGTTTATATCTGTAACTACAATGCTTCTCCTGGGATTTAATCTGCTGGCCATAAATTCAGGTTCTTAACTACTGCAAACCCCTGCTGGCCACTAAGGAGAACATTGACCCAGTAAAGGAATCGAGGAACTCAAAGAAGTTGTTTGCACTTCTCGGCAAAGACGGTCAATTCAAGTCCTCCTGAGTGGTCCTATTAGTGTTGACCGAAAGCCCCCGCCCTGTGCAGCGCTTGGCATCTATTGGTTCAAAATCACAGTCCTGCTAGTTGTTTCTTAACTGCTGACCAATGTTAGACGCACATCTAAATGGAAATAAACGCCGAGAATCAGGGCAGGGAAGAAAACCCGAACAAGAAAACAAGCTGTGTTTAAAGTGATCAGACTTGCAGGAACGCCAGAGAGGTGGAGCCAAGCATATGGAGCACAGATTGTGCCCCACTACCCCTGCTGTATAGACACTCATTGTCCAGAGGACCATCCGTACATCTCATTAAGCTGTTAACTGGATACTGGCTTGGATCTGACTTTCCTGAAAGGCTGCAAAATGTCACTGAGAGAAAGAGCTGGAAGGGTGTTGAAAACAGTATTCCTTCCTTCTATTGTTAGCATTTTCCTCACAAATTAACTGGCGCCTTGTATGATGAACATTCGAGTTACTGGTTTTCAAGGATACAAACAGCTTCAAATTTATTCATTTTTAATTGCATTTTCTCCATGTACCTGTTTTCTATAATTTGTCAGTGACACATGAAACACAATGTGTGTTGAACTCTGTGTGCAGAATGATGACAGTAAAGCAGAATAGGAGTGTGGGACCCCCTAAATTCGCATCACTTCCAGGGTGTTTACAGCTCATGTCTGGTGCTCCTGAGTGCTGGAGACCAATGACATGATGAGAAATTTTTGTGCATGTTTCTGGTATGAACTAATCTGCAATCAGACACACTGTACTTTTATTTTAGTTATTTTTACTGAGGGGGGCATGGTGGCACAGCAGGTTTGGTTGGGTCCTGCTTTCTGGTGGGTCTGGGGTTCAAATCTGGCTTGGGGTGCCTTGCGATGGACTGGTATCCCACCCTGGATGTTTCCCCTCCCACTCCAGCCTTGTGCCCTGTGTTGCCGGGTTAGGCTCTAGTTCACTGTGACCCCGCTTGGGACAAGCGGTTTCAGACAGTGTGTGTGTGTGTGTGTGTGTGTGTGTGTGTGTGTGTGTGTGTGTGTGTGTGTTTTTACTGAGTTTTACTTTTAATACTGTCAGTTTGTTGACATATATTAAAATTATTTTAAATTTTTTACATAATTTGATATAAATATGCCTGGTTCCAACAGTTTCAGAACCTAATTTGTTTTTTTGGGGGATGTCTCCATTATTAACCTTTCATGTATTGTGGTTTAGTGGTAAAAGTGACTTTGGAGTTACAAACATTTTGAGTTACGAACAGACTTTGGTCCTGATTTTGTTTGAAGCTAATTTCCAGTGCATCTGTTTGAAACAACTGTTGTTGGATAAACTAATCACCCAGCATTTATAAGTAAACTGAGTATTTAAATACAAGAAATACCTGGTTTTATGTATCCACTCTATTTGCATGCAATAAATCTGTAACTGTTCTGGAAAAGGGTTCCCAATAAATGAACAAATGGAAAGTTACACATAAAAGGTCAGCAGGTAAAGAGCCACTTCAGGCAACAAAGGCTAATAAACCAGTCAGAATGGGGACCTTCCAGGAAGTGGAACATTCTACTCCTTCTTTCTCTTTTCAATAGGTAGCTTTGCACACAAAGCACTCGCTGCTGCCATGGCAACTGCATGCAACGGCAATGCGCAAAATCATTCTCATCTCCTGAGAAGGTCTGTCAGATGGCCTTCAGATGGTCCAAGAGTTCGGACACAAACGCAGCCCACCGACATGTCCTCAGATATTAAAAATGCTTTTAAAAGTGAGCTGCAAAAAGATCTCAGTTATTAAGAAGGGAAGGACAAAATGTTTTTCATAATTATCTATTGACTGACATACATAATTATTTGTATTTATGTATTTATAAGTAGGAGGGCGCAGTGGTGCAGCGGGCTTCACCGGGTCCTGCTCTCTGGTGAGTCTGGGCTTTGAGTCCTGCTTGGGTTGCCTAGTGATGGACTGGTGTCTTGTCTTGGGTGTGTCCTCCTCCCCCTCCAGCCTTGCGCCCTGTGTTGCTGAGTTAGGCTCTGGTTCACCGGAACCCCGCTCGGGACAGATGGTTTCAGACAGTGTGTGTGGTATGTGTGTGTGTGTGTGTGTGTGTGTGTGTGTGTATTTATAAGTATTTAACTAATATTTGGAATTTGCAAAAATGAAAATTTGAGGGAAAAGTATTATCCCAAGCCCATGGCTATGTCCATATAAACCCCATATTTATATATAAATTTTGAAATGGAATAAAATTTTAACCCCCAGTAACCTCCATGTTTCTCCACAAACTAACCACCAGCCGACCCCAAAAAGTGTTTCCCAGCATCCTTCCACACCAGTTCCCACCAGTGATGAGCATAACCCAAAAACGTGGTATATCAGCAAGCTTAAAGCAGAATCTCAACATTATGGAGTAAATAGAAACATTAAGTACAAAACCAACACAAGTATAAAAATTGCAGCATAGTGCTGCTTTAAAGTATCTGACTACAGGGATGGTCATTATTCTTGTGTAAAATATTGATATTAAAATATGTTTAAAACTAATAAATGATTATGATTTACACACCTCGCTCTACTTACCTACTTGGTTTAACCAGTGCAACTTGGGCTTCACTTGTTTTTGCCATTGCACTACTTCCGTGTTTCTGCTACACACTCCATTTCCTCTAAAGCAACATATGGAATGTGGTAAAACTAAGGGACGCGTGAGGTTTCCATACTTTGGAGCAGCGCTGTATTTAGAGTACACACCAAACTACATACACATGTTCCACTACCGCCCCAAATAGTACAAGTCTCTTTGTTTGTTGTGGTTCTTCCATGAAGTTAATTCCCTCAGCAGAACAAATGGAAGTAAATGAGCACCGCGGTGAGCAGTGGAAGTAAGATAACGTGTGCTGAGCTCCTCGTGCCCCCTGTGATGTTATCTTGATGAGGAGAGATCAAATCGGAACAGATGTTACTGCATTTTTTCCACTGCTTTCGTTTGTTTATTTCAGCCCCCCCGGGTTCTGTAATTTCTGGGAAATGAGAGGCAGCCATGGGAGAGCAGCGGAGGTCTGATGTGTTTTTCTGACCCAGTGGCCCCTGGCGGAGCCCATCTCGACGTGAGTCTGCGGGGGTATAAAAGGGCCTGTTGCGAGGACACCTCCCAGTGCTTCGCCATGGAGGTTATGCTCTTCGTCTGCCTCCTCTGTCTGCAGGGGTACGTGTCGACCGTCATCCTCCTTCCCCCGGGGGGAGGCACCGACTCGGACCAAGACCCTGTGGCCGTCACCGCTGGTGCGGACCTCAGCAGAATGCGGGTAAGTCACTTTGAAACACACTCCAGTGCGTTTGAGCTCTGCTGTGCGTGAGGATCGGCTGCACATCAACTGCTGAAATGTGGACAATGAAGTAAAGAGAGTCGTCAGGGTTTCCAGTGTCAGTAGCCAAGGTGTCGAATGTTCACTTCATCTGCCTGAAGGAAAAAAAGAACTGAACAGAAGAATAACAAACATGGAAAGTTCTTGGAAACAGAACGTTGGTCTGTAATAAGAGACTGGAGCTTGAAACATGGAAAAAACAAGTTTAGGAGGGTGGCATTTAAACTTTTCTTAAGCTTTTCACTTCCAATGCTTCGCTGTAGCACAGAAAATGTACTGAAGTATAAATGAAGCACATAAACACCCGCATTATTATTGCTCTCTATAGAACTGCCAGCTAAGAGCGAGATGCTCCAGTGACTGCAGGTCATCGGTTCTCCTCCTCGGTGTTTCCCTCCATATGAAAATCCATTAACGAGATCGCTGACGAGTTCAGTGTCTCCCGCCGTGTCCCGTCGTCACGTGACCCACAGTATGGAAATGGAGTTTCATTTGGCTAAATTGACAGATCAGAGAACTTCACCACTTTACTGGTACCCACAACACGGAAGGCTCACACTTTGTTGTCCTTTCACTTCTTCTGGAGGGAGGAGGGACTGAGTTGGGGGGGCTCTGGTATGTATTGACTGTGGTGTTTTGGCCAATCTGTGACTCACTGTGGAACTCACCATGTCCTGGAGTTACATAATGTGAGCAAGGTCCTGGGTCGCAAGGGAACCCCTGGCACAGTGTTTTCTATCTATCTATCTATCTATCTATCTAGTTGTCTGCCTGCCTGGTAGAAACATGGTATGGTAAAAAGTGTCAGGCACTGCAGTTTTAAACTGCTGCCTCCAGCTGTAGTACCTCTGGTACCTACCTTAAACTGCTCCAGTAAAATTTCCCAGCTGTGTAAGTAACTGTATGTAGCTTAATGTTTCTGTAAGTTGAATAACAGTACAGTTATGGTGCTCTATCTGTATATTTTAAAACAGCATGAGATCGCAAGTGAAGAAGGAGCAGCAGGTGGTATAGTGGTTCAGGCCTCGACCATGTTTTGAGCCGCACTCCTGCCGTAGTTCCCTTGGTCAAGATACTCAAACTGAACTGATACAGTAAGAAATTCAGAGCTGTAAAACTAGGTAAATTGGTATAAGTAGCTTAGTGTGCAAAGCTAATGCTGTGATTGACTTTGAAGAAAGGAGCAGTTAATAAAAATGTACAGCATCGCGGTGGTGACCACTGGGTGTAAGACAGATCACTTTTGGTGTTCACCCATTTTTTCTTCTCCCCCTCAGCCAGTAGGGAATGCAAGGATCCTGTCAGAACTGGTGGTTCCAGAAGTATCTATCCTGGACGAGAGGGGTTTACAGGTGTGTTTCCATGGCCGGCTGAACACACTCTGGGGTGACTGTGGTCGCTAGAAGTCTGCAGTATAAACCATACAAAGAGACAGCAAGACCACTGCAGGTGATACGCTGATCCATGTTCTGTGGAAGTGAACAGAGGAGGGACATTGAATCTAACCCTAAGCCTAACTCGAACCTTAACCTTCATCATAACCCTAACCCTAATCATAGCCCTCATCTTAACTACAATCCTAACAATAACCCTAACCTTAATCCTAAACCTAATCTTAATCAAAACCCTAACCTTAATTATAATCCTAATCATAACCCTTATCCTATCTCCAATCTTAATCATAACCCTAACCGTGACCTTCATCCACAGGCCCAAAGGGTGAAAAGACAAATGAAACCCAAGAAGAAAAAGCCAAAGCCAAAGCCAAACCCAGGGTCATTCTCCGTTCTCAGTTCAGTAAGGAAATCTTATTTTCACGCAAATTTGCACAAACATGTGTAAACCTGCATTTGTGTAGGATTCCACACACGTCTTGTATGTGTATGTCCATACATCAGACTCTTCGACGAGCATGTCTCCAAACCCAACCCTATCCAGCAGGTGGCGCTCCATTATGGACTTACATTTATTCATTTGGCTGATGCTTTTGTCCAAAGCAACTTACAATATTCAGCTACTTAGAATTATTAATGCATTTACTGTATACAGTTGGATAACCCTACTGAGACAATTTGGGGTAAGTACCTTGCTCAAGGGTACTATAGATGGGAACTGAACCTGTGGGTCCAAAGGCAGCAGCTCTAACCACCACACTACCAGCTTCCCAACTAACTTAACCAGTAGTGTGATTCTCATGGTCACTTTGTTCCCCAGGACAAAAGGGTGAAGAGGCACCAAGACAAACAGAGGAGGAATTCAAATAAGAAGCCATATTCTGGAAAGTTCTCCCCTCTGGGCCAAGGAAGTCCCCCCACGCAGGAGGCTTTTCAATGAGGGACATCAAGAGGTGGTTCCCCAGACCGCTGAGCACACGTCTGGCATCCTTCTCACATCCTTCAAAACAGACACTCAAAAAGCTGCAGCATCTCCACGGACAGACTCCTAAACACACTCAAGCAACGCATTACACACACTCCAAACGTGTGGTTTAAATTAAACAGCGTAAAACTGTGGAAACAGGAACCTGTAAACAAATTCTCTCTTTGCAGGTATTAAATTGCAAAGTAATGTGCAAAGCCACAAGAATAAAGAAACCTTTGTATCCTCGTAGTCTTTCAGTAACGTAACACTTGTGTAGAAGAATATTGACATTTGGCTCACGCTTGAGTAGCTTTGCTAGTTTGTAAAATTATCATTCATAACCGAAGGCTTTGCATGTTAATGTAAGAATGTGACAGATACAGTGGTGCCTCAGAGTTCGTGAACCTTATTGGGATGGTCATAATTCTTGTATAAAGTATTAAACATATGAAATCAAAACCTTAAACTCATAAAATGAAAAATAGATTATGACTGATGCTAGTGATTCTACTAACCTATTTAATTCAACCGGTGTAACTTGGGCTTCACTTTTGCACCTGCACTACTTCTGTGTTTTTACAACACACACCATTTCCTCTAAAGCAACACATGAAATTGGTCATTACACACCTATTCTGTCACATCAGAAAGACTGCATCTCATTAAATAACCTTTTTGTGGTAAAAATAAGGGACACAAGGGGTTCACACACTTTCAAGCAACACTATAAATACGACAAGGTTGTCTGTTTCAGGGGTAAAGAAACTGTGTATGACACACTGTTACACACCCTCTTACACACCATGTTAAACACACTGTCTGCTGCCTTGTGTTCGTATGAAATCACTGTATCCTGCATTCATTGGCTTAAAGCTGTGCTGTGCCAGTATGTATTTTATGAAATAAATATACTGCGGGTGACATATTTATGGCTCAAAAAACTGAATGTAAATCATTTAGTCGGGTGGCACGGTGGCACAGTGAGTAGCGCTGCTGTCTCACGGCACCTGGGTGGTGTGAGAGGATGTGGGTTTGATCCCCACTCAGTCTGTGTGGAGTTTGTATGTTCTCCCCGTGTCTGCGTGGGTTTCCTCCAGGTGCTCTGGTTTCCTCCCACAGTCCAAAGACATGCTGTTCAGGTTCACCCATGGTGTGTGAGTGACAGAGAGAGTGTGTTCCACTGATGTATGGATGAGTGACCCATTGTAAGTAGTGTAGCTAGCAGTGTAAGTCACCTTAGTGAATAAGGTGTGTGGGCTGATAACACTACGTAGAGTTCATTGGAATTTGCTTTGGAGAAAAGTGTCTGCTAAATAAATAAATGTAATTAGAGCTCACACATTAATCAGTGCTTGTGTAACCTTGCCACTGGGTGCCGCTAACACACAAATCCAGCCAAAACTGTGCGTGTTTCCCTTCAGCAGTTCTTTCGCTGTGGCTCTTTGCTGACAGCTTAGAAAAATAAACTTTCTCTGCTGTCTTGGAGGTTTAAGAGACTGGATTTCAGAATAAAATGACTGTGGGAAAAGAAGCGTTTCACAAGTCCCATCACACACACCGCCCATGGGCCTGGACAGCATCTCACCAGTGGACACATCCACGCAAAGAGCGCGCACACACACACACACACACACACACACACACACACACACACACACACACAGCATCTGAAACCACTTGTCCCATATGAGGAGCCAGAGCCTAACCTGGCAACACAGGGCCTAAGGTCAGAGGGGGAGGGGACACACCCAGGACAGGACTCCAGTCCATCACAAGGCACCCCAAGCAGGACTCAAACCCCAGACCCACCGGAGAGCAGGACCCAGTCAAACCCACTGCGCCACCACGCCACCACACCTCCCACACAAAGAGCAAATGAAACCAAATATAGACAAGCTGCTTAAGAAGGAAAAGCTAAACTTATAAGAACTGTAGCTACACAATATCCTACTAGTGTCGGGATTGTGTCGCCACCCTGGCCTCAGTTTCATGAGGTTCACGCTCCGCGAGGGGTTTCCAGCATCATCTTGCAGTCGCTGGTAGCCTTGGTAACGGGAGAAGACTCGACCGTAAGACGAGGACAATATGAAGAAGTGTGGAGCCCAGCAGAGTCAACAAAAAAACCACTTAATGTGAGTGAAAGCGGCCAAGGGCTGCGTCCCAAACAGTCCCACCAACTCCCTATTCTTGTCATTTTTTTTTAAGTGCAGAAATACATGTCAGAGTTTGATTTAACAGGCATCACGTGGTGACACTGAATAAACTGTTTAATGTTTCCAAATAGTGAGAGACATACTGAGTTCGAGTCTGGAGATGTAAGAAGAGAGATATTTACACAATGAAAAAATTATCAAAGTCAGGCAGCCCAGAAAATCGGAGGAGCTCTTTTGCTTTCCAGGAGTTTCAAACTGGTCCTACTGGACCCAGAACTGTACTAAGGGTGAGAACTGTATTTCCATGCTTAATTTGTTTTGCACACACATATCTCCAGAGTAACCTACAACAGAGTAAACAAAAGTGTGTCTACAGCAAACAAAGAGCTTTAGACACAAACACAAGATTTTTGACACGCAGCTTGTCTGTCTGATACCACCATGTTGCTGGCTCACATCCCTCAAGTGGCTGCCTACAGAAGAGACATTCAAATAGCAAATGCACAGATAAACATATCGCATGGTGTCGGACCCATTTACGTAGCTCTGTGCTCTCTGTCGGGAGATCGGTAGAGAAGCGGCCTCGAAGAAAATATTCTGAGATCCTTTCAGGATGCTGGAAGAGATTCAGCAGCTCTGAGGGACAGAGGGAGTTTGTTTCACCACATCTGGGTCATAACTGAGAACATGTGCACTTTTGATTTTGGACCCTTGCGAGTGGGACCACCAAGCAGCCAGAGGTGGATGAGCACAGCGCTCTTGCTAGGAAAGTTGGCTTTCAAAATTTCCACTGACAACTTGACAGACCTTCAGAGATGACTGAACAAGTGCCAGACAATTAGACACTGTAAAACATCTGTATGGACTGATACCCAGGGGCTGGGTGCCCAGCTGGCTTTGGTCAGTCTAATTTGTGTCCTGGTCAACTATGTCCCCCAAAGGTTTATTTTCTCCATTTTAACAATTTGCAATTTAAGTTTTCTTCTAGTCCGTTGCTGGATGGAATCTTCATCATCACTTCATCATGGAAAAGCAAATAATTAATGACACTATTATATCTTGTATTTATTATTACTCACAAACATTTATTCACCTGAATGCTTTTCTTTTAATTTTAGTTTTACTTAATACTTGAATATATAATGACTTGAGCAAATATGTGTCACATGTGTTTTTTTGGCACAAACGAACGGACCGTGTGTACGAGCGTTTGCGGGAAGTGCAGATGCACCGTTTGTGTCCGTTTCAGCGCTGGCGTCTCAGTGCTGCTGATAAAAGCTCTCGGCTGTCGTCAGGTCTGCAGGGTTTCCTGGAAACCGTCACTTTTGTCAGCGGCACATCTGGGATTCGTGTCTAAGTCCTTTGATCGCAAAGATGGCGCGCTAACCGCTGCGCCACCTGCTGGCCCAGCTCTAAGATGAGCTTTGGGACACGAGAGCCCTACCCTGAAGCTGGTGATCAGGGTTAGTTTATCCCGAGCTTTGTGCACCTACTCATGTGACGAACATCGGTGCACAAAGTGGAAAGAAACAAACTAGATTTACTTAAGAATCGCATGTCTGCAGCCATGTCTCTTTCTCTTAACGTAACGCACTAACTGTATTTTTGCTGAGATGTTCGTTGCTTTGGAGAAAAGTGTCTGCTAATGAATAAATGTAAATGTAATGTAAACATAAGTTGTCCCCAATGAACCGTCACAGAGACACGAAACACATCTGGCAACGACTGTCAGCTAATAACCCCGTCACGTCTGGTTCCGGAAGGAAGCGGCAGACCCAAGCGCAGAGCGGTATATGTGGTGTATTCGGGGAAATCTAAGAAGAGAGGTGGTCAACAGGCAATTAGTCTTTGAGGTGCAAACGTTCTTACAGGGAGAAACCAAAAGGCGAGGTCGGTACACAGGCAAGAGGTCGATGATCATAAAGAGGTACAGGATCGCGGGAACAAGGGACGGGATCGGGGAAGGTGTTAGGGAACAGGAGCTAGAGCTAGAGCTAGAGGGTCGCAAACAACAAGGCTGAACAAGGTTCCGCATCAGCTGCTGGTCCGACGCAGCCTTTTATGCCCCGGTCTGCGCTGCTTCCCAGGTGTTCCGTGTCGGCTCGAAGGTGTGGGCGCGGCAAAGCCAAGCGGTCCACATGGAGACCAGAAAAGAGGAACGTCTCGTCCGTCCAGGCTGCACAGAGCTAAGAACACACACACACACCAGTGAAACCAGAACATGAGGAGTAGAGGCCGGCATGACTTTGTCCAGGACCAGCAGGACACTTCACACTCCTGACCACAGCTCACCAAACTCAGTGGTCAAACTTCCACGCGCTGCAGACCTGTTTCCCTGCCGGAGAAAACAGCGTCAGTGGGCAAGAACGCGATGCTGCCCGAATGGCGGACTGGTGACGTGATCTTCAGCTCCGCGAGACACAGGCCACGAGCCAAGTAATCCGGGGGAAAAGGTGCGGCGGGAGGGTCACGTGAGCCGCCGCGAGCTCCGCGCCGTTGCCTCGCTGGCTGCGTTGAGCTCGCGCTCGCTTCCACTTAACGGAACTAAAAACCCAAGTCTGTGAATTTATTCACGCGGAATTTATTTATATTCTCTGCGGCCGAAGAACCTCCGCTTGGTTAAAAATCTAACTCGTCGTTTCACTAGCATGGCCGTTCATTTTTTGTTCCGTTTTTTTGCACGGACTGAACACCGAGTGACGTGCGCTCGCGCCGGTTCGGTTGTTTTGGGCCACGAGCTCCACCGGGGTCTGGTGTGAACATAAAGTTAATAAATAGCATTAATATATGTACCTGTCGTTCTTTTTGTCCACTCGTCAGTACATACATGCAGTGGCCAGTTCACCTTGGCTCCTGCGACCATCAGAGGTGGGGAAAGTAGCAAAAACAAGCCTCAAGTACTTTCAGGTCTGAAAAAATCTCAAGTAAAGTACTTATCGAAAAATTTACCCGTATAGAAGCTATAAAAAATGTAACAGGTTAAGAAAATCTAAATAAAATTACTTTGATTCAGCTCAAAGAATGACATATCTCTAAATATCAAGTACATTTTCTCCACTACCCAACTCCGATCAACAATCGTCAGTTATTATCAGCAGTGATCAATCTCTGCGTATTTCAGAGCAGGGAGTCAAAATGTCCACGTGATCAATCAATGTGACCATGTGACCACTGTGTCCAGCCTGGGATCACCGTGACAGATGCATAGCATGAAAGTCATGTTTTCGTTTCAAGACTGAAACAAAAAACACTCAAACCGAAACATCTGAACCATGAAGATTCGTCCCTGCGGTTTTGATGTGACACACCAGTTTCCCCCAGACAGCAGATGTTTCCTCACATCCCTTTTCAAACGAAGGCGATGAAGTAAACCATGGCTATGTATGTTCTCCCACACTCTGACCGTTTTACGTCCGGATCCTCACACGCACCGACCCTCACACTGAGCCTCAAACACCCAGACCATCATGCATCCTGACCCTCAGACACCCTACTCTTTGTGCACTCACACTATGACACACACTGACCCTCACACACAGTGACACTGTATCACACAGCCTGTGAACCTTCACGTCGAAAGACACCTGGGAGAAACTCCTTCAGTGAGATTGGAAAGACCAGGCACCTTCAGCACCACCAGTGAAGACCACCAATAAGTGTAGTCCCACCAAAGTTCGGAGCCCCACCATTGAGACCATACACACACACACACACACACACAAAGGAAAGGGTTATGATCCCATTATGTATAGGTCCTGCTTTGTGGGTGAGTCAGTTTCGTCAAGGAGATGATTAAGAACGACTGATCCAACCATACTGGGAATGAACCACCACATAAGCTGTAAACCCCAGAGCTCAGAGGATTCATACACAGACTTGCTGTAATTTAATCGCCGAGCGCAAAGACAATCGGAGAAATAGTTTTAACTCCAGTAAACAGAGGGAGATTCTGCCCAGAAGGTCCCTTCTCAAGCCACTGACTTCGGACGAATGTCCACGTCCGACGTGTGTGCGGGGTTGGACCTCGGGTCCCGCCTTAGTCTTTAACCAACATCAGCCCCTTGGAGCTCAGCGCGCTGGACTGCGGAGCTCCGCAATCACGGTCTCCCACTGTGTTGTGCGCGCGGAGTCTCCACAGAAAGCCTCGAACCGCTGCTAGACCGGACCGGACCGCACTGGACCGGACTCTCCCTCCGCCTCACAAACACTCCCCGGGCTCCGAGCTCTTTCCACTCATCCTCTCCAGCTTCGCAACCTCTCCTTCAACTCCTGAAAAAAAGTCAGGTAATATAATGATCCTTTAAAATATAATCTACCCTCAAGAATGTGCACTGAATGGAAATCACGATGATCATGAGGCTGATTACATATATTTCGTAATTCTTCTCAGTCAAATAAATATTTCAGATGGTTCTTCATGAATTCAGATTCGAACAAGAGTCCAAATAAATTAATCAAGCTAAACGACGTCCAATATGAATATCTGCGGTTCCCATCACTGCGATCTTCTTAACTGTATTATTATTATTCTTCTTATTATTATTATTATTATTAATGTTGTTGCTGTTGTTATGTGTGTGTGAGCGTGTGAGATGAGATTAAAACTTGCGCTCATTGTGTGCGATTTTCCTGCGACGGACTGTAGAAGTATAATAATTATGGTGTAATAATGCAGCTCTGACCACTGGCAGTGAAATATCTCTGAGAAAAAAAAAAGAGAAATTCTATATATAGTAAGTATTTTACTTTGTTTTTGTGCAATTTAAGGGTGTTAACGACTGTTGATCCTCCACTCCACCAATCACGACTTGATTAAACGACTTGATTTTTTTTTCAGTCAGTTTCCAGTGTCACACATATAAAATGAAAGGAAACTGAAAGCGCAAGAGATTTTTCAGATGTCGCTGCTAATGCATCATTTACTAGAGATTAAATCACACCAGCTCTTCTATGTGAAATCTCAGTGATTTTTTTTATTTTATATTGTTTATATGAGTGACTGAATTCGTTTTTGAACATCCTGACGATGAATAAAAGTGTCCTGAGTAAATATGAGGGGAAAGCATGACTATTTTTTTCTCTCTTAAACAGGCAATATTACAGTTAGGTATCCATTAGTACAGCAGGCTGTTCTCACTCTATTAATTCAGGATGATGAAGGGCACTAGAGCGGAGCTGGGATTCAAACCCAACTGCTCCACATTGAAAAGCTCTAACCACTGCACCACCAACTGCCCCAAATGTTAGTTAAGCATCTGAATGGAACCCGTGCTAATAAACCCGTGCTTTGGTGGATGTACCGACAGGCGTGTAAGGGAGACATGGTGGAGAAACAAGGCTTAACCTGCAAAAAGCACGCCTTAAACACAGCTTACACACACCTTAAGACTCCCTGCGGAAGACCATTTAATGGGGTTTACAAAACCACCGAGCATCCTCATGCTGACAGCACCTGGGTGTGTCCGTGTACACAGATCATATCCAGCATTAGATCGCACGATTTTGCTGGGATCACTTATGGTCAATGCGTCATCATTCTGGGAAGTGTCTTGGGTTCCAGGAGAGTTTGAGAAATCGCTTTGCCTGAGTAGCAGTTAAAAGGGACATATTTCACCTCTGCCTGAACCGTGACAAAACGCCAGGCAAGCAAAGAAGTGGGTTTGGTGAAAGATTTATCTGGAGCCAGTAGCCAGGTCTTTTGTAAGGCCTGATTGCCACTGCTGTGATTCACCATACTGGCAGTGTTATTTGGGTCTGATGAATACTTGCATCTGGTCTCCTCAGAGTGCTGCAACAGGCTTGTTGTGGGAAGATGTGGAGCACAATCGTGACTCTAAGCACGTAGTGGTGGAGTAGGGGCGTATTTCCTTTGACCGGCGTGCATGCAAGATCTGAACCATGAAAACATAAAGAAACTCTTTATTTCATCTCATTTATTCCACAGCACATCTAGCACTCCACAACATGTACCTCGTTGTCCGAGTTATCAAGACCGCCGATGCTTGCAAAATAATAAATTAATGCTTAAAAAAGATCCGCACCAATATTTACACATCTATGCTGGCATGGATACAAGACCATTTCTACAATTCCTCAATGAGGGACTTGTCCAACAAATTGCTCTTATCTAAATCTTCTACAGATATCAAATGAAATTCTGGGAATGTGGTTTTGATAAGATGTTCCTTGTTTTTAAAGCCACATGTATTCATGTGATGGTGCTGGCATTTCCCGTGTTCCTGCAGAAGTCACTTGAGATGGCAGCTGAGGAGGAAGAGTACGACTATTTCGACCACTATAATTACAGCTTCAACCTGAGCTATGACGACTACCACACGGTGTGCGAGAAAGAGGACGTCCGCTCCTTTGCCAGGGTCTTCCTTCCTGTCATCTATACACTGGTGCTGGTGGTGGGACTGGCAGGGAACGCCCTGGTGGTAGCCATCTACGTGCACTACAAGAAGCTGAGGACCATGACTGATGTGTACATCATGAACCTGGCTCTAGCAGATCTCCTGCTCTTGCTCACGCTGCCCTTCTGGGCAGCTGATGCCATTGTGGGTTGGGTGCTGGGTGAAGCCATGTGCAAGATCACCTCGGCTTTGTATGCCATGAACTTCGGCTGTGGTATGATGTTTCTTGCTTGCATCAGCGTGGACCGTTACTTGGCCGTTTTCCATTCCAACTCTGCCCGTGTATTTCGTAGACGCCACTGCCTCTGGGTCTGCCTGCTGGTTTGGGCTGTGGCTTTCGCCTTGGGGCTGCCAGACATGATCTTCTTCACAGTCAAGTACACCTCCACAAAGAAGACCTGCATGGCTATCTACCCATCTAGCATGGCCCAGCCAACCAAAGCATCAGTGGAGATCCTGGAGGTGCTGCTGAGCTTCATCCTTCCCTTCCTGGTCATGCTTTTCTGCTACTCTAAGGTGGCATATGCGCTACTCAAGACCCCAGAGGCACGACAGGGCAAGAAATGGAGGGCTTTCAAGGTGCTCCTGGCTGTAGTGGGAGTCTTTATTGCCACTCAGTTGCCATACAATGCCCTGAAGTTCTGGCGAGCCGTGGATATCATCTACACGCTGGTGGTCCACTGTGAGGTGAGCAAGAGGCTGGACTGGGCAGCACAGGTAACCGAGAGCCTGGCATTGACCCACAGTTGTGTGAACCCTGTTTTGTATGCATTCATTGGCGCCTCCTTCAGCCAGCACCTCCTCCGGCTCGTGAAAAGCTTGAGCCGGAGGAGGAGGCAACAGAGAAGCCCCCAAGAGGAGCCGGCAGTGGAGGTTTCCCTCAACTCCCACAGTGGCTCCCGGGACACCAGCACCTTCACCATCTGAGATGCCCCATAAGGGGGATAAAGTCACTGTATTTTTAATCACCCATATTTTTTTCTACTGTATTTGTACTTTGCAAGTATTTCTTTTTACTCATTTTATAGAGACTATACCGTACAGAAGCATGCTACACCTAAAAGCTGGTTACACCAACTCATCGTGTTAGGATCACTCCAGTTACAAATTTTCAGATAGACATATTTCCAATTTATTTATTTTTTCATAGTTGCATTTCTTACCGATTTTCTTAAATTTTTCTTTATAGCGGAATGACTTTGACCTGTGTTTACCTTCCGAGTCAATAGATGGCAGTAAAAAGCACCCAAACAGTGTAGGAGTGTTTGAGCCCTTAATTCGACTCACATCCACAGTGTTTACGACTCGTGCCTCGTGTTCCTGAGTGTCAGCAATCTATAAAAAGATGACAAATGTTGCACATGTTTAAGGGAAGCATCACAGAACTGGAGTTTGTGGACATGATGTATTTTTATTTTTTCTCATTTTACACTGAGCTGTTAAAATTAACACTGAAGTTAGAAAATAATACTAAAATAAATCTTACAAGGCATTTATTTATTATTGCCTATATTTTAGTCGTATTTGTCACTGATCTAACACTGACAACATTGGACATTGGGAACAATACAAGCAATGGTTCAGATGTTCATAGGCACCATGTCCTTTGAGGGTTGATCAGAGGCAAGATAAACACAGACAGTATGAAGGACTGAGATTTTCAGTACTGAAGGACAATGAAACCTCCTTGACATGGACAGACTGAACATTTATGAAAATGACAACATCAAAACAGCATGTACACGTGTCTCTTGATATGCATGGAAATGTCAGTTTTATTTATTGAAAATAAAATTCCTTTTTCAAGTAACACTAAAATGACTTTTTTAATTTTTAAAATATGTTTCTTTAAACATTGAATTCAACTGTCAGGGAGTGGAGACTAAACCCCTTAGCAAATACATGAAACTTTGCACCATGTTTCATTAGATGGAAAATTCACCGCGAGTTGCTGGATGCCCCCGCTGGGGGTGGGGCTCTTTAGCTCCTCCAATCAGTGCTCAGCATTCCTGCTCCGCATCCTGTGATTGGCTGGGGGAGACAGGAGGGTGAAGCTGGCGAGGAGCTGCTTTGGATACTGGAAACGGATCCTGTGACTCCATCCCTGAACTGAGATTTCCAGGCAGGAGTGGATGGAGAGAATAAACAGCTGTTGCATAAATGGTCGCCTGCGTTTCCCTGGAATGTGGGCAGAGAAGCAGCAGAGACGCGGTAAACATACAGGAGCTCTTGTGGACTCTGACGCAGGTCCCGTTTGTCATTTGTTTTCAGCAACGGCGAGGATGTTTATGCCATTTCACAGATTAGAAAAGGCCAGAAATAAAGAGGAAATGTGTGTAGATTTGCTGACTTTGAGCTGTGTACTGTGTTTTACTGATGATCACCACACCGAGTTGGCAAATCAATCAAGTGAAAATAGTAACGACACAGTAGGGTCACTGTGTCACAATGTGATATGGGTGTTAGGCAATTTGGTTGGCTGCTGTGCTGGACTGACTGTTTCCATATGTATTTTAAGATTTGTACCACGGTAATCAGTCCTTGGTTTCCAGGATTTCTTACACATTCTACTTTTGGTTTTAAAAATGTGTAATGTTTAGATAAAGGCTGGAATTATGGAAGCGATTACAACAGTGCTGCACAAAATAGAGATTAAAACACAAAGGTCAAAACCCATGAGTTCCTGTTGCGCTGAGAAGACTGGAGACCCGGGTGTGGACCCAAGTGCGGGATCATTTGTTATAAAGATACTCAGGACAAGACAATACTCTCAGCTGGGGGCAGGCGTGGTTGGATCCGAGGTGCAAACGTGGTCCGGGGTCAGAATCCAAAGACGTGGTCGATGATGCGAAAAGAGGTTCGATGCTGTGGGAAACAGGAACAGGGACGAGGAGATGGGCGAGGGAACATGAAGCGAGGTACATGGTTGAGGACGAGTAAGGCGCTGAGAAAGAACCGTGGATGCAGGAGAGACGGTTGTCTCTAAGAGATTCCGCAGCTGGGAAAGAGCTGGGGATGGTTTTTATGGATGACTGCTCTAACTGCGGACAGGAGCCTAATCGGAGTTAGGTGCCGCTGGCTGAGGTGCGCGCATGGTCGTGTCAGCTCCTGCCGCTTGACCGGACTGGACCCGGTCTCTCAGGTAGTTCAATAGCTCTGTAAATGGCGAAACATCGTTTTTTAAAAACACACACCAATTTGTGTGGGAACTATATAAAAACGTCAAATGAAAATGATGAAAATATGACACCATTTCAGGTTCAGGGAACAGGGCTGAAAAGTGACGACAGCAATGATAGACAAAGTGAACAAATAAACAGCACTGTACAGTTTGTCAGTGTGTGCGTGTGTGTGTGTGTGTGTGTGTGTGTGTGTGTGCGCGCGGCTGTGAAGACGGAGCAAATTCAGTGACAGAGGGGCAGTTATGATACCCAGCCACCCCATATGCCGTTCTGGTAGCAATTAAGACAATGACAGGCGACAGGAGGATGACAACGAGGAGATGAGCGCCACAACTCGGCTGCCATGGCAACGGGGAACGACGGGACACCGGGGAGCAAGTTATCAGGGAGAGGCCTGTTGATTTACAAGGCGTGATTGCGTGGAGTGAATTTATTTATTGCCTGTCATCTCAGTGGGACGGGTGAGGACACTTAAAGATAGAACCCCTCCCCATCGAAAGGGGAAACTCGTCTGTTTCATCACTAGTTCACTATTCCTCTGGGCTGCATGACATGAGCTCTGCGGAAAGGTCACCAGTGTCTTCTGAGTCCAACATGATGCTTCTTTACACTAAAGTTGGAGGCCATTCCTGTAAAAAAAAAAACTAGAGAACCAAGAAATGACCAACTGCCAAGAACCACCTAATCACCTTTATTTCTATACTTACCCAATGCTTCGACACTCTTCCCATAACATTCTGGGCTGAAAAGTTGGGCAGCAGATTGAATTTATGCAATTATTCACTTGGTATATTAAGTTACTTTGTGTGATACTTGTCTTGGTAGCCTGTCTATCCTTGGGCAATTTCCTTTGGGATTAATGAAGTTTTTCTTTTTCTACCTATTGCCATCACCAGTAGCACCACTGACCACCTAACACTTGTTCTTCCACGTGAGGAGTGTAAAGGGTGAGTTATTACTTTGTACTGAAATTAAATACAAGAATTTTTTCTTTTTCCTGGCAATGCAAGTAGTAGAAGTAGACAAGCAGATTCCCGATTTTGCTGACATCAGCAGGTGCCGTTCGGAAAGTCCCGGAATGTAAATTATGCATTATTTACACAATTTCAAAAATTCTCCACCCAGGGTGCGAACGGTCCAACGTTAATCGTGCTGCCATGTGCTGCGTGGAACGTGTAGCCCTTGGCAGCGTTCGCATTCTGAAAGAACATCAGGCGCAAACCAAACGGGCGAAGAGACGCGGTGAACTCCGGCGGAGAGGTTTGCGGTCATCAGCAAAGCTCAGCGCCGCGTCCGTCCGGTCAGCTTCGGGGATTTTTTTACGCTTAATTCAAATCACTCCTTTTGTCTTGCACTGTGTGACTGAGAAGGGCTAGCAGTTGCTGGGAGTCCCTCAAAGGACCATGTATACTTCGTGAGTTTGCCCTCTCATAATGGAAAAGGATGCCCTTTCACCGCTCGTTGTGCAGACGCTTTTCTCCAAAGTGCCGCACAACTAACAGTGAGCACAAGTGCATCAGCAACAGACAAAGAGAGCTTTAGACACAAACACGGGATTGTCGACAAGCAGCTTCTCCATCTGATACCACCGTGTTGCTGGTTCACATCCCTCAAGTAGCTCCCCGTAGAAGATATTCAAATAGCAAATGCATAGATAATCATAGCAGATGGTGTTGGACTCATTTATGTAGCTGTCAGGAGATCAGGAGAGAAGAGATGGATCTGAGTTCCTTCTTGAATGCTGGGAGGGATTCAGCAGCTCTGAGGGACAGAGGGAGCTCCTCCCACCACATCAGGCATAAAACTGAGTGGGACCACCAAGAGAGCCAGAGATGGAGGAGGACAGCGCTCTAGCTGGGATGTAGGGTGAGATCAGGTGCTGACCCTTTGACTGCCGTAGGCAGACGTTTTATTACATAGGACAGGCAGACGTTTTATTACATAGGACATCGGGGCCATTCTGTACCTGCGACCAGCAACTTCTCACTGAACTGGAGTCTTCCGGTGAACCGAAGGTCTGCAGCCCTCGCTGAAAATGAGTCACTTCCATGGTAACTCTAAACATCTGCTCCATATGGTCATACAACACACGCATTTCATTGTCCATAATAGAAACCGCAACACGAGCCGAGGGTTTTACCCTCCCCACACGGTAAACAAAGTGCTACACTGCACAGCACAGCCCTGCCAAGAGCCTGATCTGTATGTGGTGACAAAAGCAACAGTACCGGAGAAATGTGTGCGTTTTGAAGGAGCGGAGCCCCAAGGCACCGGCCAGACGCCTATGAAACACGTTAATGGGAGGACGACTGGCAAGAGGCCAAGCGGATGAGATTGCGTCTCCGAGCAGAAGTGTCGAGTCGCTGGGCGCCAGACACTTGAACATCTCCTTTAATTACACTATAAAAATGGTAAAAGCAGACAAACTGTGTCAACAGTTTAAAGTGCATTGAAACGCACATTTTGCTGCTAAAACTGTGCTCGCTGACAAAAGGATATTTCATATTTATCAGTTTCCCATGTGATGTGATTTTGTGTGCAAAAGCCTCACTTACGTGGAGGTTAACATGATCCGAACACAATTTCCCTCTGAAATCCACTAATGGTTCAGAACAGATCTGTGTGAATGTTGCTTCTGTTTCTCCTTGTAGAGTATATGGGAAATACACTTTGGGTGAAACCTGTCGGTATAAATATGACAGAAAGTGAACTCAGCGGTCCGGAGAAGCCAGGTGACGATGAACATGATACGCAGAGTTTGACTGACGTTGATTCCTGAACTTCGGAACGAAATCAGAACGGAAGTGTTCGTAGGTCTTTTCGTTCAGAACTCCAAAGTTGCTTTTACCGCCGAGTCAGGGCCAATAATAGGTCGACGATATATACGTTCCTCAATATTTCTGCTGGCTATGTTCTGTAAATATCCTGTAATAAGTTATGAT
Source organism: Scleropages formosus (assembly GCF_900964775.1). NCBI lineage: Eukaryota > Metazoa > Chordata > Actinopteri > Osteoglossiformes > Osteoglossidae > Scleropages > Scleropages formosus. Next base: position 9,023,052 of record NC_041812.1, read on the forward strand.
AAATATGAAATTATTTGTAAATATTTTATAGTTTCGCTGACTTGGAGAGCTACAGTAAAATTAGAAGTAATTTTAGATGAGTGAAGGTAAAAAGGGAGATACAGTGGCGCAGTGGGCTTGACCGGGTCTGGGGTTCGAGGCCTGCTTGGGGTGCATTGTGATGGACTGGTGTCCCGTCCAGGGTGCGTCCCCTTACGCCCTGTGTTCCCGGGTTAGGTTCCGACTCGCTGCAACCCCGCTCGGGACAAGCGGCTTCGGCAAGCGTGTGTGTGTATGTGCGAAGGTAAAAAATACACGATGATCACAGTGTGTGACTGATTCACCCATAAATATGTGTAACTCTTCATCTTGATACTGACTGCAGGAATGCCGGACACAGTATGTAAACACCGTGGACGTGAATTGAACTAAGGTGGACCCCCCCCTTTCCTGTTTGAATCTTCACTGCCATGTTATTGGTTCAGAAGGTAAACACAGGTTGCATCTGCTCTGCCAGAGGCGCGTTTTAGAAGACGACTAAGTAAAAGGAACGAAATTAAAAACTAAATGGAAAATCCATTGGAATGTTGGAATGCAAAGAGAACCCCGATGAGAGTCATGTTTCTCTACAAAGAGCTCAGCGACACCAAGGAGCTGCATAAGCTGCATAAAGGACAGCAGGGTAATGTGTATGTGTTGGATGAGCATTCTGTGAGGGTACATCAGGGTACCGCCGTGTTGCCATAGCAACGCAGAAGCGTAAACGGCCCGGGGAACAGCCGGGTTTTGCTCCGATGGCTGTTGAGGCTCACAAGATACTTATTTTTCCTAATTATTATTTTAAAATGGGAGAAAAAATGTGGTTCTGGAGTTCCCAGAAAATGTAGGAGATGTTTTTTAGTGTGATTTAAAAGCCCGGAGCTTTAATTACAGACAGGAACGATAAATGTCAGAATGGTCGTTTAACTGACCCTGAAAAACAGAGTTAAAAGAGACATTTGGAAGGAAAGTAATAAATTCCAGTTCCTAAAGGACGTGGGAAGCTTGAAATCACTCATTCATATTTAATGTAACACTTGCTTTTTAGTTCCTTTTTTCTTTTTACTAAAATCAGATGTTTTAAACTTAATAGAATTTTTTTTGATTTGTGTAAAACAAGTTAGAAAATGGACATTTAATTTGCGAAACAATTATACATCTGAACAAGAAAGTTGATTTAAAAAGTTGTGGTGGAATGACCTTCCCCTCTCACTCAGAACTGTGGAAATTCTATCTACATTCAAGAAGGGTCTGAAAAGTCACATTTTCCGGGCCCATTTCACCCAAGATCTCTCCAGCTCATGTACGGTGTAAACGTTCATGCACCGTAACTCCATGTGCATCACCAGATAAGCCTTTATACAGTCGCTACTCCTTGCTTTGCTTGCTTGTGTATCTTATAATATTTAAAAAAAAAAAATAGAAATTGGTAGGAGGCTATCGGGATTTGTCTATCCTGTGTTTTATGCACCTACTTGAACGATGAACCTCGGTGCAGAAAGCGGAAGGCAAAAAACTAGCCTCACTTGAGAGTCACATGTCTGCAGCTACGTCTCCTTCTCTTAATGTAATGCATAAATTGAATTTTCGCTGAGATGTACTATGTCGCTTTGGACAAAAGCGTCTGCTAAATGAATGAATGTAAATGCAAAAAGGTTCTGAATATGAAAACTGAAGAATTTCATTGGGAAACTGCAAAATTAGCTGTAAAAGTAACAATTTCTGGCACACTATAATTTTAGTATTTTTGTCAAGGTACAACAGCAGGGCCCATCCCATCCTGAGACACAAACGAAACACCTTCTGTATGCGAAACACCAACCTAGGGGCAGCAGGTGGTGCAGTGGTCAGAACCAGCACCTTGGAACCTGCGGGTCCCTGATTTAAATCCCAAGCCGAGTGCCTTTGATCCCGGTCCTTACATTGAAGCGATACAGTAAAATACCCTGCTGTGTAAAACGGGTAAATCAGTGTAAGTAGTTGACTGTGCAAAGCTCATACTGGAAATCATCGTGGAGGAGAGTGGTGGCTAAATAAAGGTTTAAAAAAACGTCCTTAACCGCTACGCCACCTGCTGCCTTGTAATGAAGGTTGGACAAAATCTGTTGTGTAGTTGCCATAGTTTCCACTCTACACATTTTTTTTTTAAAATAATATTTCACGAATCCCTTTGAATGCCTTGACCTCACCGCTGACACCGACACTTTGGTTGCTGGATCCTTCCACGGAAAGAGGCTCCTCTCCTCCTCACATCTCGGCGTGAAACACAGACTAAGAGCGTCAAGCCGCTCGGTGAGAACGGGACGAGCCGACGCCACCAGGGCGTTTCCCCGAACTGTCAGCCGGGTCGTTGCGGTCAGTCGAGCACGAAACAGAACTGGCAGCACAACAGAACACTTTGGCACTTTAATCACAGCCAGATAAATTTGACATTTTGACTCATTTTTCAACATTAAGCACGTTTTTCTGTACACACGTCTACAGCGTTTCTGACCTGGGGGGTTTATGCAATCTGCTGTGTTTAAGGTGTCTCTAGGTTTAGTTTTTATACTTTCTCTAATGCCACTTACACTGATTTGCCCGCATACAGTGGGGTAATTTTTACTGTATCAAGTCAGTGCAAGTACTTTGATCGAGGGCACTGACTACAGCGGGAGAACCTGGATCCTTCGAGTGCACAGTGGGGGCTCTAACCACTACTCCCCCTGCTGCCCCAGTGGATCAGCACCAGGGCTGAACGCTGTCCAGAATACACACTCTTCTCACACTCTTTCACACACTGCGCCGGTATGCCAACGCGCCGATAACATTAAGAACTCGGCAGGAAAAACACACGGGAGGACGTCTGCTCCACATTCCTCACCGCTGCGTTTAATTTAACAGCTCGCAACTCCTCCTCAATTTCGGTGCATTTAACTGTATAAAAAATTTGTGCCACATTGTGCAACTGGATCCTGGATTTCCTCACCGAAAGACCCCAGCGTGTGCGGATTGGCAGCAATACCTCCTCCCCACCGATCCTCAACACTGGCACTCCGCAGGGAAGCATCCTGAGCCCGGTGCTGTATTCCTTGTCCACACATGACTTTGTGGCCAGGCGCAGGTCCAACATCATCATAAAGTTTGCTGATGATACCACCATTGTGGCTCTGATCGCCAACAACGATGAGACGGCCTACAGAGAGGAGGTGAGGCTCCTGGCAGAGTGGTGCCGGGACAACAACCTGTCTCGCAATGTCAGTAAAACTAAGGAGCTGGCGATTGACTTCAGGAAACAGGGTACGGTTCAGGCACCCATCTACGCAGGAGGGGACATGGTAGAGAGGGTCAACGGCTTCAAATTCCTCGGGGATCACCCTCACGGCCAAACTCACACGGACTGAGCACACTGCATCGACCATCAAAAAGGCTCATCAACATCTTCACTTCCTCAGGAATCTGAAGAAAGCCAGGATGTCGACTACAGTCCTCACCACTTCTACAGGTGTGCTGTGCTGTGGAGTCCGTCCTCACAGGGTGTTTTACATCCTGGGGTGGCAGCTGCTCCGTACAGGACAAGAAAGCCCTACAGAGGGTGGTCAAAACAGCTCAGGGAATCATCGGCACACAGATACCAGCAGTCCAGGACACCTACACCTCACGCTGCATCAGAAAGACGATGCCCATCATCATGAGAGACCGTAGTCCCCCCGCACGGGCGCTGTTTCTCCTCCCTGCCATCTGCAAAACGGCTTAGGTCTATTCGAACCCGCACAGCTAGGTACAGGAACAGCTTTTACCCCACTGCTGTAAGACTATACAACACTAACCAACGTGCCCCCTTGAGTAACTTGAGTTGGACTGCTCCTCCCAAGCGCATTGGTAAATTACACTGCCACTTTAAGCGTCCTCATTCTCATTCTCTCGTTCTGAGTTGTCTGACTGTCACCTGGCATTATTGTTACTACCGTTACCATTATTTATTGCTATTGCTGTTGCACTACTCACTCTCATTGTTTTGTTTGTGCACTATTTCTATTGTTTTTGTTATAGTCTGTGGAGAAGCATTCAAGAAGAATTTCATGATACATGTACATGGTGCTTGTATCTATGACAATAAACTTGAAACTTGAAATGGAAGTGTACCTCTAGTTTATTAACCGCTTGAACCATCAACCCCAGTACCTCCGTAGCTCTCAATAACCGTAACCTCCAAAACCATCCAGCTTCCGACTGCTTTGGCCAAGTCTCCTCAGAGCTCTGCAGCTGAGCCTTAGCAGCTGCACCCGGTGCTTCTTTTCTGTTCCCTTCTCCGACTGTGTGACCGCAAACAATGTAAAGCACACATGGACCGGCAGTCCCTCCAGAACTTACTGCTGTTGTACCGACATATCCCTGCAGCAATTTAATTACCCAGCTGCATCAATGGGTAAAAAAACTGTATGAACATTAACATTGTAAATGACCTTAAAAAAGAGCATCAGCTAAATGAATAAATGTAAAATCTCAGTTTAGTAACAATATTAATACCCTGAGATACAAAGAGGAATTAATTTCATAAAGCAGATGGTCTGTGAATTGTGGACACTCCCCTCTAGTGGACACATCAGGGTCCCTACAACTCAACAGTTTTACCTCAACTCCTGTCCTGCACGTGGACAGTACTGCTCTGCATACCGTTTGGTAATACAATTAGTTTTAGTTTAGTTTAGCTTTATATTACCCTAGGGGGGTGTGGTGGAGCGGTGGGTTAGACCACAGTCCTGCTCTCCGGAGGGTCTGGGGTTCGAGTCCCGCTTGGGGTGCCTTGCGACGGACTGGCATCCCGTCCTGGGTGTGTCCCCTCCCCTTACGCCCTGTGTTGGCGGGTAGGCTCTGGTTCCCCACGACCCCGTATGGGACAAGCGGTTCAGACAAACGTGTATATTACCCTTACATACTTTATACTAATTTACTTGTCGAAATGGGATATTTGTGTCCTCTGTCAATACCGCTACTTTGCTGTGTGTGTAGCTGGAGCCTGGTGTCATTTCCTTCACTACACCTTGACTCAAAATAACCATGACCGCAAATAGGAAAAAAAGGCCTAAAGTGACATTTCATTTTCTAAAGCCACAAAACCCACCACTCCACAATCCAGCAGTTGGAATCCACTTCTTGTCACACTGACACTGATTATGACACAATGAGACATGTTAAATTTGCTTTTACTACATGGAGCAAACGGGAACAGTGGAAGGTACACTTGGGTGAAAATCTGATCGATGTTGCCTTCTATCGGCGGCTCGTAGACCCCAACTTCCTCTTGCCCACCAGCAGGTGTTTGGGCTTGAGGTCGAACACGTGCCTGTCCGACTCGCCCTTCTTGCCCATGCGATTCATGTCCTTCTGGCTGTTTTTCATCATCTTCCTCACCTTCTTCAACATCTGGAATCAGGGACAAGAAGATCAGCCACTTCATTCCATTCCCTCAAGGATCACAAAGACAGGTGGGTTTTGCCCTCACTCAACATAAGAGACATGCAAGGTTGGTTTACCCTGGGGTCGCGGACACCAGACACGTCCCTCGGGGGCCGTGAGGCACTCTGGCTGCGGGTACGAGATGTGGGGGGAGCAGACTCCTCGCGTTTGCGCTTTTTGGCGACACTCCTGGACCGACGGGCCTGACCGGCGTAGTGGCTCTGAAGACAAGAGGAGGAGGTCACCCCTGTACTTCTCTCTCCTACATCACAGAGGAACCCTACAACATGCAGCAGGACCTAAAGGGACTCACGTTGTCCTTGTCCTCCATGTCTAGACCCAGTTCTCCCATCTCCTTCTCAAGAATTCTCCTGTCAACCTGTCGTCAGAAATACGAGTCACATGGGGAGAAAACAGATAACAGAACCAAGCTGCCAGATTTCACCTTTCACAGTTCTGCTGAGACACCCCCTGTAGGGGACAGGGCACAGGGCACTGCACCTTTTTGGCTGTCCTGGGCATTCTTGGTCCGTGGATATCCTTCTCCTTGGACGCCATGATCTTGAGCTTCCTCTTCTCTTTGATTTGCTTGGCGAGCTGTCGAATTTCCTGCATCTCCTCATCTTCCGTATCCTCATCCGACTCGTACTCCCCGGCCTGCTCCTTCAGCTCCTCCTCCTTCTCCAGATCCTCCAGGTGCTGCAGGGTTTTAGCAGCAGAATCACAGTTAATGAGCTGGACTTTCAGGCAGAAGGTTTCAGGTTTTACCTGCAGCAAAACTGCCCATGCACATCAGGGAAAAATAAAACTGCAGCAACTCTTCAACTTACAGACAAAACTGGGACAGGAAGTCTGAGCACAACTGTTCCGGTTCACAACTCCAAAGTCACATTTACCACTAAGTTACAATCAACAAAAGGTTAATAATACAGATATCCCTCCATTCACTAGCTAAGTTCTCTAAAATCTTTGGATATAGGTATGATAACTGTTGACTGATTCATTCTAAACATGTGCAAAGTTCCTCATTTTGTTCCTGACACTCAGGAATACCAGACATGAGCTGTAAACACTGTGGAAATGAGTTGAACTAAGGTGGCCCAACACTATTTGATACATTTGAATTCTACCGCCATCTATCTCTAAAAAACAGGTTGTTTTTGCTCCACAACACAGAAGCTTGTGGAAACAGGTAAAGAAATGCAATTGTGTTAACTGGAAAATGCTTGTGTTGAAAATTCATAAGCTGACTGTTTGTGAAAAGAATCTGCAGAAACAAAAAGAGCTTCTCACCTTCATGATGTCTGGATCAATATAATCGGCGATGTTGTGGCCCTCCCAGATCTCGGGAATCTTATCATGCGTCTCCTCCATGTTCATGAGGTCCCAGTATTCTGCGAAAAAGACAGAAAAGGAAGAAACCTACACTGAACACCTGGAGCCAACAAGGTAACAAGTGTAGCGTCAGTCATCCACGTCTTGCAAAACTGCAAAGGCAGTGGAAGTACTTGTGCCTGCATTAGCACATGCACAATAAATCCAGCTGCCATGACAGGTGGAAAAATCTCCCACACATCTGTGCTGTGCTCTGTTTCGCTCTCAAGTGTGTCGAGACACGAGTGTGAGGGTCCACAGCAACCAGCGTCGACTCAAACAAAACAGAAGGGGCTAAAACTGATGCGCATGAGAAAACGCACTCTGCAGGTCCAGGACATAGTCGTCGCCGAGCTCCAGTTCGAGATCCCTCTCCTACAAGACAGAAGGAATGTGTGAAGCTCAAAACACACACACGTATCCAATGGAGCTCAAAACACACGTGTTCCGGATGACAGACTGACTCACCAGTTTGCGCTTTGGAGCATCAACCTCCATCGCCTTCCGGCGCGCCAAGGCTCCATCGGGGATGAAGGGGGGCCTCTCCTATGATTGAAACGAAAGAATGACTACTTCACTAACCCCAGAGAAAATTTCACAGAGCTACAGCAGCACACAAACAGCAATGCAGTGACAGGGACAAAAACTGGAGAACAAAACTGACATCAAGCTGGAGGAAAACAAACATCTCCCGCACACACACAGATGATTTTCAACTTAGGACATGTGTGACTCACAACAAGCTGGACTTATGATGGCCGTCCTGTTACTCTATTATTTCCGATCCCTGACTAACTTTCTGACTAACGTCTAACCCTGAACGCTCCATCTGCTGTACAATAACATCGGTAGACGACCCGCGAAACACAAGTGTTCAGGGACAGCGTCCAGATGAGAACACTTGCCTTGTTGTCCCTCCTGGTCGGCACCGCCAGGTGGAGCCTGTTGAGAACGTCGTGCACCTTCTTCCCCTTCATCTTGGTGTCGACGCGATGGGCCAGCAGCCTGTCACAGGCCTGCAACCACACGCAAGCATTAGGAGGAAATGCACACGTCGCTCTGAGACGCACCAGGGTCTCTGCGGCTGTCCTCTGACCTCAGTTTTGACTCGCATCACTCCTTCCTCCGTCAAAGTGCTCGTCTCAATGACAGGAATTCCCTCAGCAGAGAGCTCCGCAAAAATCTTCTGTGAGGGGACAAGAGACGGACACATGCACGGTCACATTTATTTTCAACTCCAGCAGGAAATTGCACGGCTGCCTCAGGGCTCAGACGAATGACAACCTGCTAAAGATTACATTTATTTATTGCGCAGATGCTATTCTCCAAAGCGGAGTACGTATCTGAGAACCCGGTGGAAAAACACAAGCTTCCTTGCAGAACACAAAATTACTTTAAAAGCAAACTTTTTGCATGAGCCCAGGGAGGCCAATATAGAGCCGTATCCAGTGAAAAGTTAATTTACATCAACACAATAATCGATTTAAAATTTAACGAAATGAATTATAAAAGCAAAAACTGAGAAAGCAGTTTCTACAAAACTTTGTAAGGTCAGAGGTCAAATCGCCAACCTGGTTTTCCTCTGACAGCTCGTGAATCTTCTTCACGTCACACTTGTTAGCCACGATGATCAAAGGCTGCAGACAACACATACACAAAACTGTCACCATGACAACCAGAGGAGGAAGAGCAGTGAGGTGCAGCGCACCCATTCCCCCCAGCACACCTTGTTGGCGAACAGTGGACGGATGTTGTTGAAGAGTTCCAGCTGCTGACTCAGTGTGTGGCCGCACTGCTCCGAAAGGTCCATGACGTAGAGCACAGCCGAGCGCAGGTGGGCCAGCGCCGTGATGGCCTGCATCTCGATGGTGTTCCTCTCCTCCAACGGGTGGTCCAGGATCCCAGGGGTGTCCACCACCTGGAGAGGACAATCAGAGCTCTCGTCACGTGCTCAGTATGCGGCCTCTTTAAAACTGTCACGTGGCACCTTTCCCACAAAAAAGAACAGTGTGTACGTACACACACACACACACAGACCCTACCTGCCAGCGCAGGTACTTATAATCCATGTGTCCAACAAACAGGGACTTGGTGGTGAAGGCATATGGCTGCACCTCAACGTCTGCTCTGGTCACCTGGTTGGAAAAAGGAAGCAGCTCATGGAAGTGTCCACCTACTGTTCCAACGTGCACGCCGCATGCACGGACATCTAGACGCATTCGTTAGCTGATCCATGGGGGGGAAAAAATCATTTACATGTATTCATTTCGCTGATGCTTTTTTTAAAATGACTTACAATGTTAAAGTACTTACAATTATTACAGTTGCAAGCTTACCCTTATTTACTCATTTATACAGCTGGGCAATTTTACTGGAGTAATTTTAGGGTAAGTACCTTGGATCCAAAGGCAGTAACTCTAAGCACTACGCTACCAACATAGAGCCGCAGTGACACTTTCGGGGACAGACCTTGTTGATGAAGCTCGACTTGCCCACGTTGGGATAGCCACACAGCAGCAGGGTCCTCGTGTTGGGGTCGATGGTGGGAAGACGGGACAGATGCTGACGAACTGCACATCGAAGGCATGGGAACGTTCACATTTACGCATATATCAGGTGCTGTCCTGCAAAGCAATCTACAGCTCAAAGTAAAGAGAAGCGCAGCGTAGCCACAACAGAAGTATCGCTACCCACTTCTGAGAAACACAGCACATCCGAGTAGCACTTAGAAAATCAACGTGACTTCTACTGAGTAAAAATACACGGTTTCCCCTGAAATACAATGATCAAAACTGCAGTCTCACTCTGGCCCTGCTTTTCAACATCAGCCAGGAATAAAGCATGAGACTCCAGCCCGGGAGGAGCAGATTGAGGTCCACACAAGATCACCTTGCTCCAGATACTCCAGACTCTGCTTCTGCCTCTTCAGGATGGTGCACATGCGGCCCAAAGCGGCCCGTTTGAGCTGCTTGCAGCGATACAGCGAGTCCCCGTACTTCATCAGGCGCACATAGTCCTTGGCCACACTGCAAACGAAACAGCTTGTGACAAACATCTCGCAGCACGTGGAAAACGGACACAGTGCAACACGGAAAGTGGGACGCAGGGCTGGAGAATCGCCCAAAGCACAGGTGCTCCTTACTTGTCAATGAGATTCTTTGCAATGTTGATCTGCCCCAAAGCCAGCTTGTAATGGTCCTTGTCATACAACACGTTCATGAGGTCTGCATAAAAAGGGTGGATGTCCTGGGAAGACATTTGCATTTATTCACTTAGCAGACGCTTTTCTCTAGAGTGACATACATCTCAGAGAACAACACAGAGTGCATCACACCAAAAGAGAGAAACACTTCTGTTTACACACAACAATGCCATCAACTCAATGGTCACAACACACAGGCTCAGTAACAATAGAGTCATCCAGGCCCCTTTCAAGGTGGTTTCTACACCTTCCAATCTGTACAGCGGTACACCTACAAACATATTCTCCTCATATTACAAAAAGTTGAGTAACGAATTTTCAAAGACACAGACATTTTCAGATGTTATTTTAATGGTCTTCTCTTATCTTTAACACTCACATCAAGTTTGGGGAAGTCCATCAGGATCTGTGAAAGGCGGTCATGATAGTTCTGCTGAGTGAACTTCACTTTTCTCATGTAGAAGTGTCTGATTCGGTGAATCTGATAATGTTTGTGGATGACCGTGGGCGTTTTCCTCTGGGTTTTTGACAGTGTGATGTCTATGAAGTCCTACGAGGGGGGGGGGAGGGGGGGGGGAAGAGAAAAAATATATATACACATTATCAACATCCAACAAACAACTGTACATCAGAGACACTTACAGCATCAGTTTAACTAGTGTTCCTGAGCCCAAGTGGATCATACGTCACAAAATTTAATATAGACTCCTGAGTTTGGAATTTTCACCATGCAACTCGAAACAGTTAACCGACACTTTTCTACAAGGTAAGGTCTTTATGCTAAGCTGCTTATACTGATTTACCCCTTTGACCAGCAGAGTAATTTTACTGTCACTTCACAGCAAGTCCCTTGATCAAGGACAGTAAAATGGGAGGAGGGATTTCAACCCGGGTTCTTCGACTGCAAGGTGACTGCTCTAACCACTACGCCACCTGCTGGCCCCACACTCAAAGAAACCCTTCAAAACATCAATCGATTGGGAAGCCCAAAGGTGAACTCTGCCAGTTTATCACTTTCAAAGCAAAGAATTACAGGCTGTTCGCTGTGACAATTTGACAGCTGCTCCTCTGTACTTCTAAGTCAATGGCAGTAAACAAACAGTTAAATGATTGGCTCGACTGGCTCACTCGCTGATCAATCGATAAACTGATCAACTTCCCGACTTGAGTGACTGATTAGAGTGACACAATCATTAATTTTATGAATGACCAAGAACTGTCTCATTAGTTGACTGATCTGTAAAGCTTTCCAAAGATCAGCTCCGAAACCCCGTCCGACTTGTCATGGGCCAAAGGTCACGCCCCTATTTCAGCAAAACCTCACCTGTTACTACATGATGACGTTTGAGCCCATGATCATGTAGTAGTACTAGCAATCAAACCACGCAATACTAGTAACACAAACCAGTGACAGATATAGGACAGAGCCACGGGCACCATAGTCTGTAAGATCGATCATTCGATGTATCGAGGTTCCCTATTCGGGAACATCCCCTGAGCTCGCGCATCCAAAGCACACCGTTTAAAACCCGTAACACGTGGGAGCGCAGAGACTGTGAGAAGCGCGAGCGGCACAACAACAGTCCCGCGACAGCAGTTCCGCTTTCAGCGGCTCCTTCCCAACGGTGGATGCGATGAGATGTTGAGGAAAAACAGTGAAACACTGAAAGTACCTTTGCGGTGGGAACCACCATGAGCTTCTTGAAGTTGTAGAGAGCCATGTTGGCGCGGCTCGTCGCACGGCTCCACGTTGGGAAAGGAAAGAGCCGCCGGAAGAAGAAGTCAACAAGACTCCGACTGGACAAGAGGAAACTCGAAGAGAAACTCGCAGGTTGTTTCTCCACAGCGACCTCTGCAGGTCCCTGATAGAGATGCTACTAGTAGCCGTGGATAGAAACTTCTGCCTGTTATTCTGATCGAAGCTTTTCACGATTCGATTTTTCACTAACACCAGAATGCTCTTTAAGACCTTCTCATATGTTTTCTTATTTAAAACTTACATGTTTTATCATTAAATGTTAAAGCTAAAAGTGTGGACTCAAAAAAAAAAAATGTTTGTCAGTACTCTTGGACAATTTTGTGAGCTAATAATGATGCAAAATGCACAGGCCTGCAGTTAAGGCCTCTGAAAATGTGATTTTGGGTTAAAGAGATTAAGGATTAAGACTCAAATAACACTGCGAGCAGGGTTCGACAAAATGATGGGTGGCCACAACGTGCAGCTTGTTGCCCAGTCTGTAGGAGGAGACGGAGACAGACTGACTGTCGTCTCTCACTTATCCTCCTCCAAATTATCCTGCAGTCAACTTTTAATGTGCCTCCCACTGACTATGAAGCTTAACTGCAAAACTTTATTTCTCCTAAACAGTTCACTTCTTGGCCTGAATGATACTTATCCTGCAAATCTACGCAGCTCTCAATATCAAGTGCAGCAATAATAACTTTTAGTGCCAGAATTCTTTAGCAACGTATAAGCGATGCTTTGCTTAACTTGACTTTCATTACCAAAAAAAAATGAAGAGAAATAATATTTAAAAAGGCCTAATGTCTTCACCCGCAATGCATTGGCATCCTGTCCAGTCAGTGTGTACTCCACCTCACCACTCGTGCTTCCGAAATGGGCTCCTTGCATTGATAGTGAATGCATAGACAGACTGATGTTTTCTTTTCATATTAATATTTATCTATCATTCAAAAAAACTGATTTTATTGTTGCTATTTGTAAAATGGTGAATTAAGTAGTAAGTCTACCAGTTTCTGCTGACACATGACACGAAAAGTAAATTGGACTGCATTACTTTCAAACATTTATATTGCTGTAAATGTTTATTAAAACGTCTTCCAAAGAAAGACCCCAGCCTATCTTGTGGCGCACTTCAGAACGCTTGCTGTTTGTCATGAACTGAGGCGGTAAAATATGTGTCCTGCTTCATCATCTTTCTGATGGAAATAGAAATTAATAACCAATCAAAACACACGTTTCAGCTCCGCTCTCAGGCGCTCGGGAACTGAACTCTGATTGGTAGACTGGGCACATTAAGAAAGGTATTGGCTGGGCAACACTAAATAAAATTTTAGACAAGTGAATCTGGGTGCTACTGGAGATTAAAGAAAAAAAAGAAAAAGACTCTGGGGAGCTACAACCAATTGTCCGCCGCGTCTCTCGTCACGTGGGAGCCTCTGGCCAATGCCCGCGCGCTTTTCCGGGTCACGAGGACCGCTGTGGGGCCAATCCGCGCCCGTGTCCATGGTCACGAGGAGCGCTGCGGGCCTTGCTTCGCAACCAACCGATGGGCCTGGTTTCCGTGTGGAGAGGCGGGAGTTCCCAGAGCCTCCGCCGTGGTTGTGGAAGAGGAACACCGCGGTTCGGCCCGTCTCCACTGCTGTCGCCAGCCAGCTCGCCGAGGCTGTGAGTGCGCGGATTGTGAGGAGAAGACGGACTCGTGAAGCGGCCCGACTTCCAGCTCAACCGCGCAGTCGGATTTGACGAAATTTGCGTCTCCGAGCCACCGAAAAACAACGAGTCGAAACTTCTCCCCTCTCGGGCGGTTTGCGGCCGGAAAGCCCGTTCCGCCTCCGGGGAAGAGTGGGAGGCGTCCCGTCCGACAGAGAGCGGTGGCGAGTCGCCGTCGTCTTGGAGCCCGAGCGGCACGGGGAGTGGTGGAGCGAGTCGACGGGTGAGTGTCTGGGCCCGACTGCTGCCGCCGGCGGCGAGTTGCCGCGACATGATGTCGCGATAGTGGTGGGACACGGCCGCGGCCGAGCTCCTTCAGGACGGTTAACCCGGAACATCGCGGTTCGCTTGCTGCGTTAGCGGCGAGCCGAGGCCTGGTCTGGCCCGCGAGCCGAGCACTAGGAGCGCGGGGTCAGTCCGACTCCCGGCGGAGGTGGCCGGCATGTTTCTCGGCGCGCTGCGGTCGTAACTCGTGGGGGGCTCTCCTAACGGGCCCGAGCGCGGCGCTGTGAACCGGCTGTCACGGCCTGGGCTGGTTCAGCCCCTGTTTACGTGCAAACTCTCTGTGGTCTGGGAATACGCCTTGGCTTGGCTTCATGTTAGTGAGACTTGAGTTGAGGAGGACTTCCCTCGACAGTTTTTTTTTGTGTACTTTTTGTGAGTTTTATTTTATTGCATTTTATTTCCTTAAAACTGGTAGCTTCAGCCAGGTCCAGCGCTGGCGGTAAAGCCTTTTTATACAAAACGCAGCACTTACTGTGTCCCTCCGCCGTGCCCCTTCGCCCGTGTCCATCTGCTGTGTCCCTCCGCCTGTTTCACTCAGTCAACTTCACATTCAACTAGTCCTGGTCATCCGCAGGTTAAAAAAAGTCATATTGTGAGTTTTACATGGATTCTTTCTTGACCTGTTTTCGTTAATGCAAGATAAGTGACCCCTGACCTCTCTCCTTTTGGGCCTAGTCTCTGGATGACACTAGCTTATTACTTCTATATTAATGGAGCCTGAAATCAGTTTGTGAAAGTGCTGTTCTTAGCAGAGTAACTGTGTGGGGGGGTGTAAATTTAAAAAAAAAAAAAAAAAAAAAAAAAAACCCTACAGAAGTTGTGTAGTTAATGCGAATTTGCACAAAATGCATGTCTTTGTTTGCATTTCTGTGTCTTTTTTTTTGGCTTGAGAAGAAGGCGAGACGCACAGCTGTGTCAGCTGAACATGGCCCGCACTGCGTTTCTGCCTGCGCATTGCCCCCCCCCCCCAGTCAGTAAATTGCACTATGATATATCCATTTATTTATATGACAGCCTCCTCTGAAGTGATGTATGTTATGCTGTTTGTACACTGATCTTTTTTGTGATTTACCCATTTATGCAGTTGAGTAATTTTTAGTGTCTTACAGTGAGCAGGGGTTCTAACCCCATGTCCTTCAGGTGCAACGTGGATGCTCTACCCACCATGATACCTTTTGGCCCAGGTGATTACATAAATACTGGAATTTCCTGGTGAGGGTTAAATTGCTGTATACCCTTTTTTAGGAGTTGACTGTACCCTCCATCTTATCTGTGAAGTGAAACAATTAAAATTGGAAATTGGATTGATTAATTTCTACAGCTGATCGCTCGTTCTGTTGACAGATCTGACGATTTAGCGCGTTACTTCAAAGTACAACGCATTTGTTTCATGGGATTGGAATCCCTGAGCCCATGGCAACAAGTGCTCTTGATTACTGCATGACGTCCTGCTCTAAAGCTGCCCTGGAGGTCGTTCTGGAAAAATGAGATTTGATCGTTTGCACATCTGTCTATTGCAGCTGTTGTGCTCCTGTTTAATGCAGACAAACAGATGTGTTTCTGTGTTAGGTCGCACGCAGAGTGAAAGTGAAGGGAATTACTGGTGTAACTGTAGTTACTCTATCAAGTATTTTTGACAGCTGTTTTTACTACGGACAGACAGTTGTTCCTGCAGTTTCCATGGTCTTTGGGTTCAGAGGGGTTTTTTTTTTTTTTTTTTTTTTTTTAAAAGTCTGAGTTGGTTCCTTGTGCTGCAGTTTATTCCCCTGCCGTCTGGTCCATGCAGCCAAGCTCCGAGTGTTCTTTCATATGTCAGATGGGTGCTGCGCATCCCCTCGTTCCATGCTCTGCTGTAAAAGATGCAGTAAATGAAGTGCTGGAGTGGTATCCTGTCCAGTCAGTCCCACTCTGGAGCCCCACCTTTCCGGCAGCAACGCCGGGTCACATCACTAAACATGGCAAAACAGACAGATGGGCCACACACAGTTCAAGAAATGCATTTAAGGGACGTATTTTAGTTCTGCTTGAATTCCACTTGAGTTCATGTCTTGTTGCCAAATGTTTATGGTGTTCTTCATGTTTTCACTTTCCTAGGATATTGCATAGATCGCATTCCTCTGAGCTCTCGTCTGCTCCGGCGTGTTAAATCTTTCACCGTGTGGATCTGAAGAGTACATTAGAAAATGGGTTCAATAGGTTAAGATACATTTGAGGTAATGTGCTCAACTCGGGCTACAGCAATGCTCCAAGTAGGGTAAAGCGGTTCTAGCCCCAGAGAGTACATGAGGGTCTTGCTTGGTAACCGGTTGTACCTCTGAGATACATCACCTTTCCTTGGAAACCCCATCAAACTCAGGTGTATTGTGTGATGAATGTACACAAGCACTTCAGGGAGTAAAGGTCAGTGTCAATTGTATAATTTACTGAATCTTTTGAGCACCGGTGTGAATGCTATAATCACTGATGACTGAACTGTTGAAGTTACTCAGAGCTTTTACCATTTCAGGGATGACATTTTGATCCATTCAGTTGCTCCCTCTTGTGGACAGGGGCTTGTTGACTTTTTGTGTGTACTGACCCTCAGCATGATGGAGTTCCACAAAAATACAATAGTTAACCTTTGGTTCAACGTGCATTTTTACCGATATAGTAAAGAGTGTGTATTTTCAGATGTACTATTTTGAAGGCTAGTACAGTGTAGACCCACAACGTATCTGTTCAATATGGTCCACGTTCACGTTGTGCATCTCACAAGTAGTGGATACAAATGTTACCTGTCGGTTGTGTTGTGCGTTATGGTTTTAAAAAAACTTGGTCATTTTGTTTGTAAAAGTGTCTTCTTTGAAGAGCTCTGTGTGAGTGTGAACACACAATTTCCCCCCTAAAAATGATAGTTCGTATAATGGATCCCATCATGAGGGGGTGACTTTACAGATCCGGATGGGGACAGTTAAGCAGAGGGATTTGTACTGTGTCTTGAGCTCGTCATAAAAATAGTGCCTTTTTATTTAGAGTTACTAAAGTAGTAATTGCCTTTAATAGAGTTGTGTAACCTTTTAAAGTTTTTCATTAGTGGTAACCACTTCTCCAGTGGAGAGTAGTGATGTGGAACCTACCCAAGAGGCATATGGGGGTGACCTAGATGCCCTGGATAGGACATATGTTCATTGCAGTCTTGCCCCACACACACTATAGGCAATTCAGGGTCACCAATCTACCTGGAACACGTGTCTTTAGATGGTGAGAACATGTCATTTTCACAAAGGGCTGTGAAGGATTCAAATCTACATCTGACTATGCAGGCACTGTGAGGCACCTTCAATACCCCCTGCACCATTGTGCCTCTCTTGATTTGCACAGCGCAAGGTAAATGGCCTTTAAAAAGAGGATTAGAGAACCTGAGGTGTTTCAGTATTGATTTTCCACATTCTGGTTCAAACAGGTTTGTGTGCTCTTCTGCATGGCCTACATGATGTTTAATTTTACATGAACAGTTAATGACAAATAAGCCATTTACTGTTTATCATTTCATTGGGAAAAATGTGACTAGAACCCTTTCTATAACGGAAAATAAGTGAATTAATATTTTTGAATCGTCATAATTAACTAATATGTACTTGAGTCATATAGTTTTTATTTATTTATCCTGTTTGGATGGCTCTAGACCCTTAACCACATTGCCATCTGCTGGCCCACTGACATTGATAAAATGGTGCTGTGTTTGGTGTGCAGCTCACTCAGTGACGAAGACACTTCTCCCTGGGGGATCAGGAAGCGGACGGCTCATGACTTCTGACCAGGACACGAAAGTTGTAGCTGAACCACAGGTGCAGCAGGTCCAGGAAGCCAAAGACAGCAGTCACTTGGTGAGTATGTTTTCCCCAACGGGCTCTGTCACCTCGCATCTTCTCGGTGTTTACTTTTTTGCTATTGAACCGAAGCTGTTTTATGCAGTGGTGCTTCTTTCTCGATGGAGTGGTTTGGAAGTGTCACACCAACCAAAAGCTGGCAGCATAACGTGTCATAATTTAGTCATTTTTAATTTCGCACTTTGCTAAAGGTTTGTTATTGTCTGCCTGATAATAGGTCTTCAGAGGGCCTTTGTGCATGCGCACAGGAGTGTGTGTGTGTACGCATGCGCACAGAATGGTGAACAGATGTGGGTTTGTTACAGGCCACTTGTCATGTGACATTCACATCTGGTGAAGAGTAAAGCATAGTTCTATGGCTCTGGCATGCACCGCGATACCGACTGAGTGCACCGTTAGACTAATGGCTTGGCACTATCTACATTCTTTTCCTTCAAGATTCTTATTTGTTCATTTCTCAGTCTTTCATTCAAAGTGACTTAATGTGCTAAATTTTTAAACTCAGCTTCTTATACTGATATACCCATTTATACAGCTGGGTCATTTTTACTGTATCAGTTCAGTGCAGGTACCTTGCTCAAGGGTACTACAGCAGGAGTGGGGATTTTAACCCCTGTCCTTTGTTTGAAAGTCAAAGAGTGGAATATGAACTGTCCAGGATGGTGACATGTGAGAAAGACAGCCCATTGTAGTGTGTTCACCATGTTGGTTGTTAGTAGTGGAGCCAGTGTCTGCTCAGGGTGTCCTACAGTTGCTTAGATTACATAAGGTTTATTATTAATATACGTAGTATTAGTGGGCATAGTCCAAAAGACATGCTGCTCAGTGACTCTAAATTGCCCTTAGTGTGTGAAAGGGTCAGTGTGTATCTACCCTGTAATGGAGTGTTGTCCCATCCAGGGTGTACCCACACTCAACCTTGAATCCAGTGCTTCTGGGATAGACTCTAAGTCACTGAGACTCTGATCAGGATAAGTGGTTGTTGAAACTGGATGTATTATTAGTGAGCACGTGTGTCTTTTTTCTCCATTACAAATACGTTTATTCGTTTAGCTGATGCTTTTCTCCAAAGCAGCTTACAATATTAAGCTACTTGGTTATTTACCCATTTATGCAGCTGAGTAATTTCAGTGGAGCAATTTAGGGTAAATACCATGTTCAAGGGCGCTACAGCTGGAGATGAGACTCGAACCTGCAACCTTTGAGTCCAAAGGCCACAGTGATAACCACTGCGTTACCAGCTGCCCATATTTTACATTTACACTTATTCATTTAGCAGAAGCTTTTGTCCAAAGCAACGTGTATCTCAGCAAAAGTACAATTCATGCATTACATTGAGAGAAGGAGACATAGCTGCAGACATGAGTCTCAAGCAAACCTAATTTGTTCCCTACCACTTGCTGCACCGAGGTTCATCGTAGGTAGGTGCATAAGACACAAATCCTGATACCCACACAATTTTTTAAAATATTCTAAGATACACAAATGAGCAGTACAATACCAGAGTGATGGCTGAATAACAAAATGTTATGTGCTGAAGGACAAGTGTCAAGGTAAACTGATTAACTTTGTGTGCAGCTGCCTCACCTTGGCCATGATGCATGTGGACAGGAACAGACCACCATCAAATTGCATTCCATAGCTTTTTCTGAATTTAAGCATCCATGGCAAGGAAGGCCTAGAGCTTGGCAGGGCACACTTTGGCTTGGCAGTAAGGCATTCTGGGATTCATTGTTGAGTTTTGATGGCCAGCAGCAGATTATTCCTTCATGTCTGAATTTCTACTGCCGATGGCCCACCATCCTTGAACTTTGTAGAAAGTTCTCTTGAGGGTGGCACAGTGTGTAGTGCTAGGAGCTCATATCTAGACTGTTTGGATATAGGTTCAAATCCAAGCTGTCCTGTGGAGTTTGCATGTTCTTTCTGTGGGTTTCCTTCAGGTGCTCAGGTGTTCTTCCACAGTCCAAAGACATTTCAGGTTGGTTGATAACTCTAAATTGCCCTCTGTGTTAGTGTGTGTAATGTTGTTAAGTGGTGGACTTGTGTTCTGTACAGCCTGTATTCTGCTTCTCACCCTAAGGTTTCAGGATTACTTTGGTGTGTGCGAGAGAATGATCTTGGTAATAACATGGTCCTGTCTAAAATGAGATGACATTGTCTGCAGGCAGAGTGGAAAGTTTGTTTGGTTTGACTTTTTAAAGTGTTTGGACATGGCGTCTCCTTAACCACATGGCTTCCTACCCATGGCTTTGTATCAGGTCATGTGGTCTCAGCAGGAGGAGAGCTTCTCCTAACCAGATGGAGAGAGGCCTTATTTTGGGAAGCAGTTCCTGTGCAAAACAGGCAGAATGAATCGGGGTGAGTTATGGCTGCTTCCTGTGGTGCAGCGAAGGCCTGAAGGTAGCATGCCCAGGTGTCCAGTGTGTGGAGCGTCTTTCTACCTGGAGTCTGCTGAGATGTAGCTGCTGAGGGGAAAGGAAGCAGAGGAAGGATTTCCAGAGCAGGGTTTGGCACATGCGTTGCTTGGTGGGCTGACAGGCGGCGTCACTTGTCCTGATGCTGTCGGCTGCAGGTCCCTCGAGATTGGCAGCAGAGTTAACGCTGCTTTGGAGGGCTTTTGGGGTTATACAAACATTCAATGAGTAATGAATCATCTCCAAAGAGACACTGTGACGTACGAATAGGAAAATGGACCGGATCATTTGCAGGTAATTTCAATGCGATGAATGGTATTTCTGCTGCATAGAGGCAGAATGAGTGTGTGGTGTGTTTTTTGTGATGATGCGCGTACACCCAGATGACCTGGGCTGCCTTTGAAACCACACCTTCCCTGGAATACAGCCCACGCTCCTACCCCTTGTGTCTACAGACTCTGTGACTGGTAGGGAATCGGATGCTCAGTTCTGCATGCATCCCAGCAAACACCTTGACACCTTGTCTGGGGTTTTACTGCTGTTGTGACCACAAACAAAGATAATGTAACCTTAACCACGACTCTTCAGGTGGCCGCTGGCAGAAAGAAGACAAACCACTGTGAAACTCAACACTTTTAACCTGTATTTAGTGCCCCTGAATTTTGCCAGATTTTCACCAGACCTTGAAATCAGACTTTGTGCCCCCCCCCCCCCCCCCCCCCCCCACCACCACCCACCAGGAGTCCACTGTTCTACCACTGCTTTTGGTTCTCTCTGTGCCTGATTTTACTGTAGAAGCCAAGTTAACAGAATTTAAATGTTTGCTGCTTTTTTTTTTCCCCCTCTACACTTGTTCTTCTCACAGCCTTTCAGTTGTCCTCTTGTCTTTGAGGGCGTTGCGGTCGGACCCCTGAGTGACAAACTTAATTGCCTTTTGAAGCAGTTCAGGTTGATTTGTTTATCTGACATGTCTACCTGGAGTTGCTAACAATGATAGATCCTTTGATACCTTAGGCCAGGTTTTACTGGATAGATTCAGGGTAAACACTTTGCTCAAGGGTACTACAGCAGGGGGTTGGATTTGATCGCAGGTTCTTTTGGTTGTAATACAGCAGCTCTAGTTACTGCACCACCTGTTGTAAATGCTTTTTGAAAGGCTTGTAGTGTTTTAAACTTTGGAAAAGGGTATCTTCTGGGTAAAGACCCGTCTATGAAAAGTCACGATTTATGCTTTACGTGTAGCAGCACAAACTTTAGCTGAAGAGTTTGAGATCGCAGGTGATCAGAGGGTCTTTAATTTCAAGTTTGCATTTTCATTGATTTGAGTAATTTAGGAAAAACTTCAATGAAGTGTTGCTGTAGTTGACTTCACTGTTGGCTTTCTCGAAATGTTTGCTGATATTGTTTTTGTCACAGGAATGCGCCAAGGTTTCTGATCTGAACCCAAATGCCAAAGTATGGTCCAGTCACGTGCTGAATTTGGACACACCCGGGACTGATGCTGCCACTGCTGTGAAGACTTGGAAGGAAGCCTCCAAGAGCCCGAGCAACCCTTTTCAGGCTGGTGAGTGTCCCGGCAGCTTTCTCGTGGAAAATCGCCTTGGATCGCACCACGTAATCGAGTAGTTGGAATTCTGCCTGCTCCTGTCCTGACTGCCACCCCAGCAGATTCTCCTGGGGAATTGACATAAGTGCTCATTTGTATTCTGCGACTTGTGCGCTCTTAATTTTGAAGATGGTACACTAATTGCACTGTGGTGTTGACATGATCATTTCAAATAAGCAGTCCTTTCCGGCGTGCAGTTTTCGGTGACATTCAAACTGTCCCATCTACATATCACTCTGTGCTGCTCTGGTTGGCGTTGCCCTGCAGGGAAGGACAGTGCCACTGTAGCGGTCATGTCATGTTTCGGTCAAATTTGGCAAACATATTGAATGTTGGCAGGGCATGAGGCAGGTGAGGACGACAGCAAGCTGCGTGAGGAGCCCCTGTCCCCAGACTCCCAGGAGCCTCCTACTGACATCCTGGAAGATCCCACCCAGATGGCTGCCATCCTTCCCGAGTGCCAGGACTCCATTTACGGCCATTTTGAGCCCAGCCACGGACACGTCCCCACTGGTAAGGAGGCTTCTGTTTTAAAAAAAAAAAAAAAAAAAAAAAAAAAACCTGTTCCTGTTGTGGAAAGGCAAAGTGTTAATTAGGTGGATTTGGTTGGTTTGTGTGTAGACAACATATTGTCAACACATTTTTTTTGTTTCACATCAGATACAATGCAGTTGTTTCATGTGATGGCTGAAAAGTGCCAGAAAACATCTTGCATGGCAAAAGACCAAGTCTTTTGTAGATTGAGATGTAACTTTGGAGAAGCTCACGCTCTGCCTCTTCCTCTTATCAGCTGTCAGCGGTCCCCATCAGGAGAACCAGCAGGAGGACCTGTGGGAGCAGTTAAAGAAGACCCTGGAGTTCTGCTTATCCCGGCAAGTGGTCCATCTGTGATCCCTGCGTGTCCTGTCATGGTCCTTACGTGGCAGTTCTTTGCACACTCCAAAGTGCATGTTGGTAGTTCTTGCATTCAATGCAGAACAGTGGCCTTCTGGTCATTGTTACACTCTACTTGACTGTACAGATGGATGAGTGTGAGATGGAACTCCCTGAGTGATCCCTTGGCAGCGTAGCCAGAAACTGAACCAGATTGTCCTCCACCACCACCTCACCACCTGTTGCTTAAATTAGCCATGTTTAGTGCGGTGGCGCAGTGGGTTGTACCGCAGTCCTGCTCTCCGGTGGGTCTGGGGTTCGAGTCCCGCTTGGGGTGCCTTGCGGCGGACTGGCGTCCCGTCCTGGGTGTGTCCCCTTCCCCCTCCGGCCTTACGCCCTGTGTTGCCGGGTAGGCTCCGGCTCCCCGTGACCCCGTATGGGACAGGCGGTTCTGAAAATGTGTATGTAGTTTCATCTCTTGCTCTACTGCTGACTTTCTTTGAAAGCAAGTGAACTGTAGAGACAAGAGGCTGTTTGTTTTGTGGTTCTCTGGTCAAATTGACTAGATGAATCTGAGTTGCTGGTGCTTGATGTTTGTTACACTGCTTCTGAAGTCCAGCACACCTGCTTCTCTCATATGGCACAGCTATGTACTGTAGCAGTCTGCTAGGTTACTGACCTTACCATCTCCTGCAGTCTGACCCAGCAGTAATATCTTTGCCCTTCAAATGTAGAAAATGACTTCCTACTAATTTTGTGTGTGTTCCTCAACCCACTTTGTACCCAGTTTTAACACGTTCCCAGTGTGGCTGGGACGAGCATCCAGCTGTTCGCAAATGCAGTGCGCGTGCAGGACAATGCCACGCTCTTTGTTTCTATCTTCCTGTCGTTGGTGGCTTGTGCTCTGTAAATGCAAGCTTTATTTAAACTGTGGAGAATGTGGCAGTGGGCGGCCCGGGGCACGCGACAGTGAGTGACTTTCTGGGTTCTGTTCCCTTTTATTTCAGTGAGAACCTTGCCAGCGACATGTACCTCATCTCTCAGATGGACAGCGACCAGTATGTGCCAATTATGACCGTAGCAAACCTGGACCAGGTCAAGAAGCTCAGCACTGACACGGACTTGATCGTTGAAGTTTTGAGGTGTAAGTATACCTGTGAATATCTTACCGAGGTACTAAAGGTATTGTAAGAACTAAACATCTAGTCAAGTTAGCGATTTGGCTGTAACTGCAGTCAAATTTAAATATATTTAAATTCTAATTGATCCTTTATGACATACGCTATTTTAATGGTGATCACTACTAAATCTGACATTTTTCTCTCAACACTTTAAATTTAAATCTTGGCCATGTCCTGCTCTCTGACTCTTTAGCTTTGCCTCTGGTCCAAGTGGACGAAAAGGGCGAGAAGGTGCGGCCCAACCAGAACCGCTGCATCGTCATCCTCAGAGAAGTCCCCGAGTCAACGCCGATGGAGGCAAGTCCGTTACTGTTTTTGTACTGTGGAGGCCTCTTAGCAAACGGAAAAACACATTCTTTGTGGGTGTTGTTCGTAGCCTTCTGCAGGGAGCTTTATTTGCATCATTGTCTATTCGATGAGCCTACCGGTCCTGTTGTGTTCCGTCTTGGCTCCATCCTCCCTTTGCTTCTGTGATGTGTGTGGGACTCATCTGTGTCCTCAAGTATATTTAAATCCGGAGTTCCAGCCACTTGAAAGGAGACATTCCTGTATACCTTATATTATGATGGGTCTTTGAGAATTCATAATTCAATTTTTATAATCTATTGGTATATTAACATTTTCTTTACCAATCCTTTTTCTCCCCCTCCCTCAAATTTCTATAGCTTACCCTCTGGGTTAGTAGTTGAGTACTCAAATGGAATAGGAGTGTGGCACCATCTTAACAGAGCTCACTTGCAGCCCATCTAGTGTTCCTTGGTCTCTGTATGTCTTAATTGCATTTTTTTTTTTTTAAAACTCATTACAGATTTTTGCAGAACCTCATCAGTAAATCAGATCAAGGGACATCTGTATTAACCTTTTATTGATTTCTTCCCCCCCCTCCCTGCCCAGCTCCAAAAAAACACTTTTGGTGCCTTGATCCCAATTCAGCCAGAATTTTAAGAATAATTGGCTTTTGCAGCAGGAGGTTGGATTTGATCCCAACACTATAATTTGATGGTCTTAGTTTTTTTTTTTTTATATATATATATATATATATAAACAGTTTGCCTTTGAGCTTTAATTTTTTTTTTTTTTTTTTGATAAAAGCACAATCCTCTGGACAATAAATTCTTATTTTGGGCCCTGCTTATTAGAATTTTTTTCTTAAAAAATACAAAGTAGTAACTCAGATCTGTTTTATAGACTTTGTGGTATATGATATAACTTATAAGGTTGTTTAACCACCTCTTACTTTTTGCCAGGAGGTGGAGGCTCTTTTCAAGGGCGAAAACTTGCCTAAATTCATAAACTGTGAGTTTGCCTACAACGACAACTGGTTCATAACCTTTGAATCAGAAGCTGACGCACAACAGGTATGTTTTCATAGCTCCTTTGAGTTCAACACAAATCTGAAGAAATTTTCATACATATTTAGCTACTTGGCATGTTTTGTGGAAAGTGGATATTATCGGTCTCTCCGGGGGGAAAAAAAGAAAAAGTTTCCCTTAATTGGAAATCTTTGTCTGTCCTATAGGCATATCGGTATCTTCGTGAAGAAGTGAAAACCTTTCAAGGGAAACCTATTAAGGTACTACTATAGCTGTCAGTTTATATATTAGTTTAATCACCTTTTGCGGAATTTGTATAAATAGGATTTGGTGTATCTGAAAACAGTTCTATTGATTTAGACCACATAAAATAAAATTTTGTTCTTTTGTGTACTCAGGCACGGATAAAGGCAAAGGCAATCGCCATCAACACCTTCCTGCCGAAGAATGGCTACCGACCAACGGACACGAACCCCTTCGCTCAGCAGCGCTACACGTCCTTCTACGTGCCCCCTGTGTATAGCCCCCAGCAGCAGTTTCCACTCTACAGCCTGATTGCCCCCCAGGCCTGGACAGGAACACCCGGGTTCATAGAGCCCACACTGGTGCGTAGCCCCACTTTTACACCACTGAAGAATTCTTATGCCCGATGAACAAACATTTTGCTTTTTTTACTTTTACAGAATATTTTAAAATGTATGTATTGTTTATGGTGACTTTGAATAATTCTTTAAAGTATTCATAGTGAGTTAAATTTTTGTTTCCAATAGGTGACACCTTTCCATAATGCTGGATTCATCAATGGATTCACTACATCTCACACATTCAAGCCTGCTACATCACCTCTCACTATCAGACAGTATACCCCCAGAACCAGGTTTGAGAGAGATTTTCCTTAAATGTTGTTTTCCAGGCATTTATGGTTTTCTCTCTGCTTATGTTCAGTGAAAGAGAGCCTTATAAGCTCTGGTCTGCAGTTGACACTTTCCTGCCATGGCATTGTGCCAGAGGTTCTTTTCTCAGTGAGAGCATGACGCTCACTTGTGTGTTTGGCAGGAATCACACCAAACCGCACTCACGACCTTTGCTGGGCACAATGGATCGCTGCACTGGGCTTCTTGACAGTCCTGCCATCTTCAGTTTCCCTGGAGAGCGAGTGCTAAACGGCGTACGTGGCCCACAGGCCCGGCCGCCCCTCCAAAGTCGAGCACGCCTTCAGGCGGGGCTGGGATATCCACGGCGAGATGTGGGCACAGGCCGCGTGGAACCTGCCACCACAGACTACTCAATGGGTGTAGGCCTGGGGCTGGGCAGGGGAAGGTACAGTATCTCAGAACATCACTGGGTAGAAGACCATTCCTCACCCATCACCTTATTGAAATTCCTCTGCCTGTGTCCTTGTTACAGATTGCTATGAAATGTGTTTTTTTTTTTTTTTTTAATACACTAAGTTTTAAAATGTTTTTCTTCCCTTGAAGGAAAAATATTTACGGATATAGGAAAAAGAGGGATGAAAAATTTACAGTAAGTTTTCTTTAAAATCTGAGCTTTTTACTATGTGGTAGATTTAACACTTTCTGTGGTTATAAACTGCTATGAATTTTGATTTGCACCATTCATCAGTACTTTGTTAAAGAATTCTACAAATCTGACACTGGCACTTTTCCCTGCACAGAGAGTCCCTACATCACCCCCACCCCAGAAGCCTCCCTCCCCAAGCTTTGAGTTGGGACTCTCCAATTTCCCACCACTGCCTGGGGCAGCAGGACATCTCAAGGTTGAGGAGGCCTTGGAAGGCAGGCTGTCCAGTCTGGTGGTGAGCAACACCAAGGACAAGGTGCGTGCGTGCAAACCATTTGTGTCACACTGAAATCAGTTTCAGGTTTTTTATTTTTTTTTAAAAAAGGTGCAGTTAAAGGTGTACCCCTGACAAATTCTGTGTGACAATATATCATACAGTGGTTCTTTCATTTGCACATTTTCAAAGATAGGAAAGTTTTCCAGTCTATTTTTAGTTGTTGCTCCTTTTCAGAAATTTCTCTTGTGGAGTGAGTGTGTCCTGTTTGCCTTTCCAGCCAATAGGTGGCAGTAAAGAGCACCCAAACAGTAGGCCTGTGTGGGCACATTAATTCAACTCACTTCCATAGTGTTTACTAGCACAACACAAGCTTGTATCTTGAATGCCAAGGATCAACAAGATGAGTTAATGGTGCACATATACATGTGTTCAGTTGGTCAGCATTGGATAGTTTGAGAATGTATTTTTAAAGTGCAAAAACTTTAATGTAGCTTTTTTTTTTCCTCTCCTTAGAACATAACCTGTTAATAAATTGAGATTTTTGAATTATGAACCATTTACTGATTGGGATTTAGTGGTAAAACTGACATTGGAGATGCGAATGGAGTGATTCTTTAGGGGTTTTTTTTTTTTTTTTTTTTTTTTTTAATCCTGTCAGACTGGCTTCTGTTTCCAGTCTTGACAGGAGATATAAATGTTGTCTGGTTTTATGAACAGGGCGTTTTGTTTTTTGGCCCAACAACCAGCCCCCTTTTTTTTGCGCTTGAAAATGGGGCAAAAAGGTAACGTTTTTCTTTATTTCATGGTTTTGTGTTAAATTTTTTTTTTTTTTTCTCTCCCTCCTCTTCCCCTGTGGCTGATAAAAATGGTAATATTTTGTGTTCTGAACAATGTTTGTGTTTAGAGGTGAACTTCATCTGAACGTTGCGTGCGTGTCTGTATGCACCCCTTCTAGACGCTACTGTGAAGTTTTTTTTTCTTTTTTTTTTTTTTTAAGTTCCAGAACCTGAACGTTGATGCCAGCACCAACACTGTTCCCTTGGGTATCCCCAAGGAGCCTACAGAGATGGTTTCCCCACCCCTGCCGTTGAGCCTCCAGCCTCCACCTTCTCCTCCACGTTCTCCCAAGTGAGTGTATCGCAAGACCACTTCATGTCAACTGCTTCCCTGCTCTGGATGTGGTGATGTGACACAACGGTTTTCTCGCAGTGAGCCCACAACACCAGACCCCAAGGTCCCTCTGGAGCGACCAGCTGCCTCTCTCACTTCTGCCAGCAAGTCAGTCCAAGTCAATGGTGCTGCCACAGTGAGTAAACACTCTGTGCAGACACTGGCCATTCGTGACCTGTCCCTACAGAACCACCGTAGCCCATTGCTCTTTGCAGGCACTTCCTACCATCTGCTTACCACACCTCCTCCACTATTTCAGTTCACTGCTATTTTCATGTTTTATAAGTCCAGGGGAAATTGCAGCCATTGGACAGCAGGGTATGGCTAGTACCTGTCCATTTAATTAATGGCATATTAATGATTGAGCAGCCTTATATTATTCAAACAGTGTGAATTTTTTTTTCCTCTGTAACCACTTTGGTTGCATACTGAGCATGTTGATATACCGGCTGGGTTCTGTTTGAGAGATGTTCAGATTGGTTCCCTCGTGGTGTTTCCTTGCTGAAGTTAGTGATGTTACTGTGCAGGCAAGGCATGAGCTTAGTGTCATGCGTGTCCAGGTTTTCCCCCAAATGTGATGTCTGACACTTTTAGGATTCCTTTGACATATATCATCACAATAATGCCAATGCACAATCTCCTTTCCCCAACAGGAGCTTCGGAAGCCCAGCTATGCGGAAATTTGCCAGCGGATAAAGGAGACTCCGTCACTACAGGCTCAGAAAGATGCCAAGGTGCCTGGTGGGGGTGCTTCCCCTATCCCTGCCAGCGACGACAGAAAATGCCCCGACACGCTTGGCGACAAGGCCGAATCCGCAAAGTCCCTCCCAGCTCGGTCCAGAGACGGGAGGAAGCCAGTGGGTCCGAGGCCTTCCCCTCCTCCTGCTCCTGCTCAAGGGAGTGACAGAGTCCCAACAAAGAGCTCCCTCCACCCTCAGAAGTCCCCACAGTAACCGCTCCAGAAAACGTGTCGGGGTTGTCAAATGTGTCACAGAGCGGCCAGTTTGCAGTAAAAGTGGGATCACTGGACCAGGACTTGCAGACAGAGGCACCTTTGTGTGTAGCGCAAGTTCATCATACCCACTATTTATTTTGCCTCTTCATCATTACTTCTCTATTCTCTTGTCAGGAGCCTTTCTCTGTCACAGCCAAGCAGGCCTTTGCTGGTTTTCTTCAGGCTCTTTGGTCCTGGAGGTGAAAACTGGCTTTACTGGCCTCCAGGCTGCAGAGGGAGCTACTCCCATTTTATTTGAGGAGACAAGTAAGCTACAAAAAGTGTGCAGGTTTAACCAGAGCTGAACCAGGAGTTTTCCTGTGTTTTTGTGATTTATTTGGTCCAAATTTGATTCTGGTTTGTTGCATTTCAGTAGAACAGCCTGTAAACCCATTTGTTTTATATGGCTTTTAAAAGCTTAGTTTATCATTACACTAGATTTTTCTGACTTGGTTGGAATAACTGGCTTTTCTTTTTTTAATAGTTTGGCTGTAAATTCCTGAATCCTTTCTCTCAACAAAAAAATCTTTTTAACACCACCATGTGGAACTTTGGTTGTACGGTTTTTTTTGGACTTTTGGAATCACTTGTACAAGTGCTAATTTATGTTTTCTGGTTGTTTTTAGGGTGTCGTGGAAAGAGTTTTGGTTACCCTTCATAAATTTAGAAAATATTAAAATGCAAAGCTAGTGTGGTGTTGAAGAGGCTGTTCCGCGTGAGTGGAAATGTGTTCCTTTTGTGAGCAGATAGTGATTAAGTGATCATCTTGTCAGTCAGCATCTGCAGACTTGGTTATCTCCCTGACAGCAGGGTGTGTTTGGGGTACAGACACTATCGGCAGCAATAAACATGAATGATTTGCTTTCTGTAGAACTGGAAGGTTTATCTTGCTGCGGGGTTTTTTTTTTTTTTTTTAAACATGCAGGACATTTTGTTAGCCTTTCATTTAGTCTTGGTGCTAGTGGTTGACTCTGAGGATCGTTCCTTTCGTTGGTCTTGTACTGTATTTAGAGATACCGATCTCTTATCTTGTGCACTATTTAATTTCAAGAGAAATTGGTTAATTTCTGGTGTAACTTCAACAGTTTCTTCCAGTGCAAAAAGGGAACCTGATTGGCCGACAGTTGTGAAATATGCTTGGTAATGTCCATCCAGCTCCAAAGCCCTTCGCAGGGAAACCTGTCTGCTGCGACTTCTTGATATGAAGTGCAAAAGCAGGTTATTTCGATCATCAGTACAATTGCTTGACTCCTTATTGTACCTTCTAACAGCCAGTTTAACAAAAGTCAATGGAGAAGTAACCATACTGACACTGGCGCTTCGTGGAACTCTCCGTGATGGGAACAGTCATAATTGTCTGCTTGAGGTTATAGGGATTTTTTTCCCCCTTCTGTGGATTGGGGTGGTTATTCAGCTTGTACGTTTATAATCCTGATGCGTTGCTCTAGATCCTCGATTCCAGATTTGTTTTGTGCTCTGGAGGTGCATCATGCAGAAGAACAGACCCGTGTGATTGTTCACGCTGGTTTTTTGTCTTCGCTTTTTTCTGAGTATTTCCTGTGGTGGCAACGTGAGCGTACTACAGTGGTAACTTGCGGTTATCGGCCGTGCTTGAAATTCCCCAGAGCTTTCCTGGAAAATGTTGGCATGTTGAAGTCCTTCTTCCCACTACGCAGCGGAGGATCAGTTTGTGGAGCCATTTGAAAATTTCTCATGCGTTGTTTGACTCACTGTGGAATGTCGCCCTTCAGTGGATCGTAGAGCGAGAGCTTGGCTTCTTGTCCGGGATGATGATGATGCAGTTTAGCCTGGCCAAGGGGATTCTTCACTGTGGGTTTGTTGGTTCGAATAACCCGCTTTGTCCTTGTACCCCAGACCCCCTAACTCTGTGCTCCGTTCACAAGTGCTCCTCTCTGGACATTTGTGATTTATCTTGTATCGCCAACGTCTTCCCGCATGCAGGAGTAGGGAGGACTCTGGAGAGCAACAACGGCCATGAGGGCCGGAGCTCATCAGCCGTCCTTTCTTCTCATCAGCCGCCTGGCTTTTAGTGGCGTTTCCTTTGATCAGTTTCTTGTTTGTATTTAAAATTTGAAGGACTGAAATGCACTAGGGGAAGCAGCCTAACTGCAACTAATTATTTTTATGGTGTCGTTCACACCATCGTGCACCACAAACATTTTCAAACCAATGCTGTTTATTCCACAAAGATATATCATTTAAAATGGTTTTCTTTCAGAGGAAACATGAATATATATATATGTAAAAATATATATAATTTCCATCCAGTGTTTGAAAACTTGAATTTTATTTAAACTTGAAGATGACTTTGCCTTAACTTTTTTATATGACAGCGTAGTTTGCTTTTGAACCCCAAACGGGTTAAAGAGAGCGACACACAGGAAAACTCGGTGACATGTCACCAGTCTCACTTGGCCTAGAAAAAAATATATAAATCTAGCAGCAGATAACATTTTTGTAATATACATAAAAATCGTATTTTTCCTTTTTTTCTCTTCTGTTTTCGGTATCTTTTGAGTTTGTTTTGGAAAATTAAATTCTGTAAATGCAAATAGTCGATACTGTATGAAATATGTGCACTTTGGAGTGTGTGCTCTGCTTGTACATTTTGTAAATAATCAGAAAAATATAAGAGGTACCTTAAAGTGATTTAAAAAAATATTCTGATCTTGTTGAAATATTAATGTTGCTCTTCAGCTGGGTGTCGGTTGACAGCTAATGGTGTGTTTTTGTTTTCTTTTTTTTTTTTTTAAAATATAATCTACTCTCCCCCCCCCCCTTTGGGATTGTTCACTGTTGTGACAGCCAGACAAAGCAATTGATTGTGGGGATTTTTTTTTTTTTTTTTTTTTTTTTGGGCATCCCCTCCCAATCGTGTTGCCATGCTGTTTCTGTTTGTCATGAACGCATGGAACACCCACCCCTTTACCACACGCACACCATCAAAGAGCCATCGGCACCTGAACTGGCTGTCCCACCCATTGTGGTGGCCATGGAGATGCTCTGTCATGTTGAAACTCCCCATCCATTGAGGATGACAGGGCAACGCAAAAGCACAGAGTTTGAAGCACAGGATGTAGAGCGCCCCTGCCAGGGCCTAATTTCTCAGGCCTCGACAAAAAGAAACAACTGGTCTACCCTCTTTATATGATTTCTAAAAGCCGTAAAGGTTCATTCTTGCTGTAGTATGGCATAGCCCCGCCCACACACTTCTCACACTGCACATTGTCTTGTACACCCTCTTTGTTGGACCGCACTCCACCAAGCAGAGACAGTTCCCTAGTGCCGTTTCTTCCCGAGCAACAGCTCTTTGTGCACACAGTTAAGTTGTCATAATTGAATTAGTGTTTACAACAGTCTTGGTGCCACAAGTGCAGGAAAAAGTACCTGCTAGGGAGAGGAAGGTGCTGCAAATGTCCAGATGTGCGAGTGGATGTTGTGATCTACACAGTACCGTGTCAGTGTGTGAACCGTAATGCTGGTGTCAGTGGTGCGGAAGGTCAGCGCTGTACTGATGTCACTCAATATGGGATTTGCCATTTACACCGAGAATAAAATGCTTGTGTGTGAGAAAGAGACTGTTTACCTTGTTGCAAAAGTTAAAAACTAAATGCAAAAATTACCAGTAACTGACATTGCTTGGTGCATGTGTGCAGCAATAGGGTGGTGTGAAGGGGGACTGATGTAGTCTTGATGAGCGTTAAGGTTTTTTTTTGTGTGTCCCCACTGGCTGCATTGCCGGATGGCTAAATGGGGGACACCCTCCTCTTGTGCAGCCTGTGCATCAGTTTTTCTACACTCCAGCTGTGTGTTTGGGCTACGGTTCCTGTGACCCAGCATGTTCGTCTTCATCTCAACCACCTGCTCAGTTTTGCGTCCTCGGTTACTGAAGTTGGTGACCCTGCATCGTTGGTATCGCCGGGTGAAACGAACCAAGGTGAAAGGCATCGTGAGATGTTGGTGCCACGACGTGTCGACCGTGATGGCTGTTTGCTCCGCTACGCCTCCCTGTGGCGAGTCTCGTTCCAGTTGTGTCATAAACAAGGTCCACTAGTCAATGGACAATGCTGGGGGGGGGGGGGCTGCGCTTGCACAAGGCGCCTTTCCCAGGGCTTTAGACTCGTCTTCACTGACTTCCATTGCAACTGGATTCAAGTGTACATGTCTCATTAATTTAAGTTTACTGTGTCATATTGTAAATTGTCTAATTTTGGGGAAAATGTAGCTTAATGAAAGAAATAAAGATTTAGGCACTGTTACCAACTCCTGTGTGTGCGTGTGCACCCTTGTTTTCTTTTTCCCAGGATTCCTGTTTTACCTCTTCCTGAATTCAGTTGAGACCCCCAAATTCTGCATTTACACTTAACGTTAAGTCACTTACACTGACTTGCCCATTGATTATAATTGGGTAACTTTTACTGTATCACTTATGCAAAAATGCCTTGATCAGCAGGGGGGGGGGGGAGTGGGTGGGTTTGAAGACAGCCTTCATACTGTAAGGTGAAAGGTCTAACCATTTAACCAACCTGCATTTAAACTTAAGAAATCAGTGTTCTTTAAAAATATGAAAAGGTACATCTCTGACTTTGATATTTAATGCCTGTGACCTGTTGATTTTATAAGCCCCAAATTGTGCACAGAGTTAGTAAAATATTTGCAGTCCTCTCACTGGGCAGAGTGGTGAAAGCTGCTCTGATTTTTAGCATCATGGATGAGCCTGGTTTGCTCTGCTGCAGGTCCTGTGCTCAGCACCCTTTTTGGGCCTCGCCGCTCTGTTCAGTTCAAGCCCTGAACCCAGTGGATGTTGAGCTTTTCGCTCGGATCCTCAGCTGGATGAAGAACACGGCTGCGGTGTTGACATTTCTGCTGGGCGTAGCGACAGGCCGTGTGTGTGTGTGTGTGTTTTTTGCATGGAAATGCCATGACACCCCCCAACACTTGCGCATCAGCTGTCGTTTCCACTCCATAGCTGTAATTCTCGCATCGTGCTGGAAGTATCACATCACCATAAACACACTCGCCCCATACTGAATTTCCACAATCGGGTTCATCTAAAGCTTCAGTGTAACTTAGTTTATAAAAAGTAGCTTTCCTGTGGTAAAACTGAAAATACTGCATTTCTGTACTGTAACGTAAGTAAAATGCCTCTTGCAATGACTGAGTTCAGCCACAGGGCGGCGCTCTTCTCATGCCCTCAGCAGACAGTTTTCTTAATCTGTTGTCATTGATTCACATTTTCTGCTGTCAGACAAAAACAAAGTGAGTGGTCTCGAGCCTTTCTGCTTCCATATCTTACCCTACATTACCCTATTAGGCTCTGTTTATTATAGTATGTGTCATGATTAAACCTACTGATTTAGATGTATAGGAGTACAAGAATTATTTCAGTAACATTAATACTGACTTTAGCCAAACTCTTAAGACTCCACCCTGACAGCATGGTGATATCCTAAAATATGTTAGCG
This sequence comes from Scleropages formosus, assembly GCF_900964775.1. Taxonomy (NCBI): domain Eukaryota; kingdom Metazoa; phylum Chordata; class Actinopteri; order Osteoglossiformes; family Osteoglossidae; genus Scleropages; species Scleropages formosus. The sequence continues at coordinate 9,057,528 of NC_041812.1, forward strand.
TGTCACCAACTACACCTGTTCATGATTAATCTTGCTGTTACCACTTATAGTCCCATGTTCTTATATGAATCCCTCAAGGTTATTGTACTGTTCTTATACTATTGTTCTTTTCACTTTTTTTTTTTTTTTTTTACTGTGTCTACCCTGTCTTTCTTATGGTCGTTCTCCTTGTGCATTACGGTTGTGTTCTGCTCGTATGAAATGCATCCCATGCACCATAAACCAGATCTGGTGCATTAATAATTCAGAAAGGGAAGTTGTAAGCCTGTTCTTTACAGAAATTAAAAAAAAAAAAAAACTTGCTGCAAGTAAGGAGTATTATACCTCGATAGCCATTTTAATTTACACTGGGACACTCCCTTGGATGGGTTTAGGGTCTCGCTTAGTTGGAACCACGGTTCCACCCCACTAGCTTCCCTCCCTGTCTTCATCTCCCTCGCTGATGGGGGATGTTGTTCGCTCTCCGCACGGCCCTTTCGGCCACCCGGCGCCGACCCCGAGGACGGCACCTCCTGGGGGCTGATTTACGCTGTAACCGTAACCCTGGCAACACCCCCGCAGGTGCTGCTGCATGGGCATCGCACCGAAACAGATGGCAAAGGGCACAAGGGGTGTGTGACGGGTGCCCAGAGATGGTGTGGGGCAGATGATCGCGCTGCATGAGCGTGTCCTGCTCCTTGGCCAAAGGCACCAGTGTCCGCTCAGCAGGCCCAAAACGGACTTGATCTAACCCTGCTGACGCATCACTTGAAACGCGCAGTAAGTGGGCAGGGACACATTTCCGTTTATTCGTTAAGCGGAACGCGGTGGATTGTGGGAGGAAGAACCACAGCACCCGGAGCAAAGTCACACGAACGCGGGGAGACCGCGCAGCCTCCGCTCAGAACGAGCCGCATCGGGCCCCGATTCCGAATCCGTAGCCCAGGAGGGGCGAGACGCCAGTACCGGAGCGTCACGTATACCAACATGCGTTCTTCACCCTTGTTTGACTTAAGGCGCCTATAGGTCTGGTGTGACCAGGAGAACATGAGCCTTTAGTAGAATTAGAGCTTTGGATTTAACCCCCCCCCCCCCGGCATGCTGAATAGCAGCTCAGTCCATATGTGCCGTTAAATGACGTAAATGCAATTCAGATTGCAAGTTGGTGGCAAATAACGCAAGTGTGCGCCGATATAAGTCACATGACCATCCAGTCTCAGAGATCCCATCCATCATTTGTTTGTTGGTTTGCTCATCCTCCACCGTCACCGCATCGTGGCGACCCCGCAGCCCTGTATCGTTCCCGAACCCTCCTTGACGTTTGCCTGTCCGTCTCTCCACGAAGGCGGATGAGTGGTTGTCATGGAGAGACGGACAGGTAAACGTCAAGGAGGGTTCGGGAATGACAGTGTGAGATGAGTGTTTGGAGGACATCTCCAGTAATTTATCATCAGTTCAGCATCTCAGCCAGGTGGCGGGGGGGGGGGGAGCCTCGTTTGTGCAATATTGCTATTAAACAGCTTTTTGAAATGTTGCGTTAATTGTTACAATAATGATGTAACGCTGGGGAGAGAATGCAGTGCAGTTTTGCCAAATTTTCAGTTTAAATTCATATTTCTTTCTCAATTTAATAGATGTTCTGCGAGCGTATCCTCTTTGTGGGATGAGGATCTGCTGCAGTGGGTGTCCCGTCGGAGTGGAGGCCACGCAATCTGGATTAGCGGCAGGACGGTCCATTACCATGGCAACTCGGAGGGCTTCAAATTAATTTTACAGCATCGTCAGGGTATCTCAAGGTTCGCAAAGATTTTCTGAAGCTAAAATGATTTTCATAAATATATTACTGCTCTGACCGAGTGCGCACACTTGTAGCTGAAGTAGAAGAGTCGCTCAGTGCATCATCGCTCTCACGTTATTCCACTTCAGCATCCATTTCTGATTATTTCCTCGGACGTTTTCTCTGCGTTTCCCGGCCGAAGGCTGTCGCAGATTACGGGGCAACATCTCGGTAATATCTGCACCATTTCATCCACTTCTTTGTGGTTTTCTTTTTCGCCTCTCTTTCTCTTTCTTTTTATTGTTGCAGCATCTCCTCTCCACAAAGGATCTTCTCAGGCCTCATCAATATTCATTGCTGACGACTTGTGTGTGTCGTCACACTCCGGGCACCTTAGGCAGTGTGCTTGCTGACTGATCCAATGCTCAGAAATGCTTTGTGCTTCTAACTAGGGTTTAGGCCTCAGTTACACTAGTAAACGGCCAACTGTATATAAAGACAAAGTTTTAAAAAAAAAAAAAAAAGGGGGGGGGGGGGGGGGATGCTGCTGTTTGTTTAAACAAGCAATGTCTCCTAGAAGAATATTTATAGATAATAAATTCTTCTTCACATATATATCAGAGGGGTGCAGTGGTACAGTCAGTTTGGCTAGGTCCTATTGTCTGGTGGGTCTGGGGTTCGAGTCCTGCTTGGGGTGCCTTGTGATGGACTGGCGTCCCGTCCTGGGTGTCCCCCCTCACCCTCCAGCCTCGCGCCCTGCGTTGCCGGGTTAGGCTCTGGCTCGCTGTGACCCCGCTTGGGACGAGCGGTTTCAGACTGTGTGTGTGTATATAACAGTTTACATATGTACAGAACGCCGGGGGGTGTGGTGGCACAGTGGGTTGGACCGCAGTCCTGCTCTCCGGTGGGTCTGGGGTTCGAGTCCCGCTTGGGGTGCCTTGCGACGGACTGGCGTCCCGTCCTGGGTGTGTCCCCTCCCCCTCCAGCCTTGCGCCCTGTGTTGCTGGGTTAGGCTCCGGTTCCCCGTGACCCCGTATGGGACAAGCGGTTCTGAAAATGTGTGTGTGTGTGTGTGTATGTATGTACAGAACACATCCAGTATATATTGTCCTTTAGATTCCTTGGGATGTAAATATCTGTAAAACAAATGCACAGCATATAATTCTGCTGCTGTTACTTGTACTAATATAACTATTATTATTATTATTATTATTATAATCTTAGCTCTGAGACAGAAGAATGCCCTGTGCACTAAGTGTGGAGCCACATGGACCTTCTGAGCCATCCTGAGTGTCGGTGGCCCTGGTTTCAGGCACCCCCCTCGTGCGCCAACGTGTTATCAGCTACAAAGTGGTGCCCTGGGTCGATGCCAGTGTAGGAATGGGCCCCGCGCCATCAGAGGAGCCCAGAGAGGGAGGCAGAGATTAGCAGGCCGAATGCACCACCCCCACACCCACCCCTGCCCCCGAGAGTGGCCATTTATCACACTTCATCCGGGGGGGGTGGGGGTGAGGGGAGTGTGTTGCTGCTTGAATTCGCTAATGGACGGAATGTGGGTCAGCCCATCTCCCGCCACCCACCACCCGGGCATCGAGTCAGCGCGTCGTCTCAAAATCGGGCCCCTTCGTCCTACAGTATCCATATGGTGCGATGCGGCCCCTTGGTGTCCTCTCCGGGCCGCTGCGAGACCGACCCGACCGCTCAGTCCGACACTCCTTTCCCCGCCGGAGCCGAGCCCTTTCATCAAACGCCAAACACGGGAGAACAGAACATGCGCGTTACTCTGGGATGCTTTAAAGCGTCTTTTTTAAAAAAAAAAAAAAAAAAAAAGCACAGTTTTTTTTCTCTTCCATTTTCAGTTTGTTGTCAGTTTAAAGCAAAGTGGATCTGGAGGTTATTTGCTGCGGCTTTTCATCCTTGATGAAAAAATAATAATTTGCTTGGCCGAGTTCTTTCCGAAGGGACTCCGGATCTTCTGAAAATGGGAAATTATCCACAAAACTCCCAACACTTTTAACGAAAAGATCTGTGATTCGGGTTAATTTTCCCGAGCTGAGATGGCTGCGTGTGTTCCGTTTGGCAAACAGCGGTAGATTTCAAAACGCGTCCCTGTAATTTGCTGATGAAGTTATTAATATTACACACACACCGGCAGCAGCCAGGTGAGGGTTAGTCTTTCTCCTCCTAATCCTCTCTGCTGTCCGTGTTTTAGTGGTTGACACTAATCCAGATTGGTGCTCATGTGTGTTTCTAACAGAAGCTGACAGGAGGCACATACAGCATCGCAGGAAGAAGGATTGCCGGAGGCAGCGGCATGCTGTTCTTTCCCATATCCTCGCGAGACCCTGCCATTCATTTTTGTCCACTATGGAGGACATTTTTTTTTTTTTTTTTTTACATTTCACCCACACACTGCATGTGCTGCAGTGCTGAGCCTTGATACATCCGTGCCTTTCCATGATGCCATGGAACGATAGAGATAGAGACCTCTTTTTTTTTTTTTTTTTGCTGGGCTTCAGGACAATATTCACACGTGTGAGCGTGTGTGTGTGCGTTCAGAAGGTACGAGAACCGCATGATGCAGCAGGAAAGGACCGTTAGCATCATATTTATCGAAGGCCCGGAGAACTTTGGTGGCACGCTTCCAAAGGGAGAACATCTCTGCTGGATGTGGAGAACATGACACTTGATGAGGATGATCTCAGCGCAGGGATTAATACAGGCAGGGACGTCCAAACTCAATCAAGGAGCTCTAATCCAGAGCGGCAGGACAAGGTTTTGTGCTCGTTTCAAATTATTGGTGGGGGGGAGGTGGTGCCGCAACACAGGGGGTCTGGGCCACTGACTCTGAGATCTGAGAGAATTAACAGTCAGCAACGCGGTGCCGCAAGGGCACGCGCCAGTACCCACAGTACTCTGTACCACCATGTGCACGCTTAGTTAGGGTACACCATTTCAAATCGAAGCGCATCCCCACGTCGCGTTTGAGCATCTCAGCATCTTCCGCACTGACGGGGATGGGGCGCCCCCCACCGGGGCTCTACAGAGGCTTTTTGTGCATGTGTGTGTGCGCGCGCGCGCGCCCGATCACGTGACAGCAGGAAGCGCAGAGGCAGCGATGAGACACCGGTGAGACGCCGCTGAGGCTCCGCCGCTCTGACAGCCCGGAGTCCCCGTCCCGTTAGTTCGCACGGACGAGGACGCGGACGCGCAAACGGAACGCGCACTCAGCCATGGCGGGACCGCGCTGACGGACAGCACACCTTCCTTCTCCGCCCTCTCGCGCTCTTGGCCCCCTGCTTTGCTCCCCCCCCTCCTCCGAAGTTTCGGCCCCTGAGGTCGGCGGCTGTGCGAAGGAGGAGGAGGAGGAGATCGGAGCGGAGCGCAGGGATCGGAGGCGGAATGGCGGAGCGGGACGCGGCGGCGCCTCTCCCTCTCCCCCTTCCCCTTCCCCTGGAGGTGCGGGCCCGCCTGGCCGAGCTGGAGCTGGAGCTCTCCGAAGGTAAGGCTTAGCGCTTCCTCCTCCTTCCCCCCGCAGCCTCGCGACGCCGCCGGCTTCTCCCCGATCCGATCGATCGTCGGGATCGCGATCGCGCGCCGCCTGCCCTGTCCCCGTGGACGCAGCTGCTACACCGCACGCGGCGTGTGTGTCCATCCGCGTGCGCTCCACTCGCTGCTCGATACATTTGGACACATTCGGTCGCGCTCGAATCCACGCGCAAAGTTCCGCGTCTGGCGGAAAAGTCTCGGGAAAAGTACCCAAGTGTTTGACCTTGAAGTGGGAGCTGGGAGAGGATGTGGTCGCGCGGAGGAGCCTCGGCGGGGGGCCGCCCGCTGTGTTCGTGCTCGTTCGTGACCGTTCGTGTCACTGTCACGCGGGAGCGCGCAAAGCCGCCGCCGGCGCTGGTTCGATCCAGGTACGGAACCCGACGCAGGTCGGGGGACGCAGCTTCGAACCCGTCTCCCCGAAGTTGGACAGAGGCGGTGGTTCCATTATGGCAATTCGTGCGCTGGGCCCGTTCGCTGCTCTTCACGCTCTTTAGGGATGATGATCGCAGGTATTCCTGGATGGAAATGGGTGTTTATGGGACCCAAAACCCAACTGGTTCCTCCGCTACCTGGTTACGCTTTCCTGAGCACAGTCCAGTTCCTCTGGACCACATTTGTTTGCTCTTATCCACCTTTTTACAGATGGTTAAAGTGCATCAGGATGCCATGGTGGATTGAATTACTAGGGCAACTAGGGTATAAGTGGTGTATAAAGAGAGTGTGTAATTCTGCGAAGGATTTACAACGGTTTGCAGGGTCTCCCTGTTCAACCCGACCTCTTCGTCCACCGAATCGCCTCTCGGTCCATCTTGGCCTCGCTGTGCTGCTCTCTGCATCGTCCTCTCCGGGGAGGGGCTCCTGGTGTCTTGGTGGGAGTGTGTCGAGTGTGTGTTCGAGGCACCCAGGAGGTTGGACCCCTGTTTGAACAGACTCGCATCCGGAGCTCGGTTGAACTGGGAGAAGAACCCCCCTTCAGAAGTGTGTTTGGATCAGTTTGGCCACAGGAGCAGAGAGTGCCATCGGTACCTGGTGTGTGTCTCCAGGAGAGTGTTTCCTGCACGGGTTTCAGGAGCTCGTGGCTCTGAAGTTCTCGGCGAACCTCAAAGGCTGTGTAACCCTCCTCCAGCCCTGATGGTCGCCGGGCCTAATGCACTCTGGGTAGTCTTAACCCCATCGTCACCGCTTTCTTTCGTCCGTGACACCCACAGCAAAATGAACTGTGGGCAGTTTACCGCAGTGTGTTACCAGTGGGTTAGTCCAAGATGAGTGAAGGGCAGTAACTACTTGCTTCTGGAAGCATCCTTGGGCACAAAGTAAATAATGATACTGATTACTTTCTCAATCTGTATGGGAGACTGTGCTCTGGTGTGTGTGTGTGTGTGTGTTTTGCGCACTCCCAGTCTCCCTGCTACACACGCTGGGTTTCGGGTGACATGCGGAAACAGCTGTCTCCATGGCACTGGTGTTTCCTGTCAACAGCTCGCCATCGGCCAGCCGACCGGCCCCGGGATTCAGCTTCCTTCCCACCGCGATTTCAATCACCTTGTGAATCTGAGGACCTCAGAAGACCTTCTCAGCCTTTCTGAGCCCTACGTTGTTCGGAGAAAAGCATCTGCTAAATGAATGAGGGCGAAGGTAGAAGTGAGGCGGAGCAGCTCCGGTCGGTTCTGGCCAGCGGGTGAACGGCGACACAGACCTGCCGGTGAACCGTGCTCGTACCGCGGTGTAAAGCGCTTGTGCGCCGCACACTCCTGCCATCACATGAACGCAAACTAATGTGAGTCAGAGAAAATCCCCCCAGCTTTGGAGACGCTGTGATTTGCGAACGCTGTGTTCTACGGCTTAGCCGTGCCTTGGACAACATCTTTGACGTGTATTTTGTCTGTCAGGATATTCGGTGCTCAGTTTACTGCACATCAATCAAGTACTTTTCTTATTCATTAGTCTGCTTTGTTGTCCCATAACTGCAACATCTATTATGTCCTCTCAATGAAAGTGACATTTTGTCGTCAGCCAGAAGAATGCTTGTTTTTATTTATTAATTTATCTGACACTTCTCTCTAAGGCAAATTATGATGTTAGGTTTTTATATTAAGCTGCTTGCTGTCATTTGCCCCTTTGTACAGCTGGGTAACTTTTACTGTACCTACTCAAGGTGAGTAGCTTGATCAAGGGTTCTGCAGCAGACATGGGGATTCAAACCCAGAACCAGCAAGTTCTGGCTGTGAACAGTTGCGAACCACCTGCTGCCCGATACTTATTAATAATCTGTAGCACATTTAAATTTATTAATTTAACTGTTGATTTTCTCCAAAGCAACTTTCAGTGTTAGTCTGCCTATAATTATTTACTTAATTATTATTATTATAATATTATTATTATGGGTAGTTTTTTTTACTGGAGCAAGGGTACTCCAGCCAGAGGTGGGAATCGAACCTGTGACCTTTGGGTCTAAAGGCAGTAGCTTTAACCACTACGCTACCAGCTGTCTAATAGTAATGATGCTGTGAGAATGTATTTTGGTTATGTGTGTGTGTGTGTGTGTGTGTTGAGCAGTACTGAGGTGACAGTGTTGCATCACATGGAGCAGCAGATCCAGAAAAGGACCTCAGCTGCACAATGAGGACGTTGCTTTGGAATTTCTGCTGTTTTTTAGCTCTGAGCCCTATTTCTGACTCTGCGCGCGCGCACACACATCTGGCCTTCATTTAGCCTGTCCTCGTACCCTCAGGCATCTGCTTTCTGGGGAAGAGGGCCTGAACTGGAGGCGCTTTCGGATGAGGAAATGCTGCTCCGGACCCTCTCGTTCGGCACATCTGCAGTCTCCCGTTTGTTCAGATTCTATTTGTTTGGGACGCGTTTGAGTTCTCCTCCTGCGGAGTCACGCTCCGAAGATCCCGTGGGGTCGGAGTGTGTGTCAGTGTGCCGTACTGCCGTGTTCTGTGAAACTAAGATCCTTTGGGTCCCAGATGTCAAACATCGTGAAGCTCAGCATGAGAAACCAAAGTGTCGACTGAGATCTTTGCGCAGTCTTTCGTAAATCTAATCTGATTGCTTGGTGTGTGTGTGTGTGTGTGTGTGTGTGTGTGTGTGTGTGTGTGTGTGTGGGGCCCCGAAGGTCACCAGCCAGAAGGACCGTACGATGCTCCAGCATCTCATCGCCTCTCTAACCAGGGGCCAGTTTGCGCGTTAGCGAAAGGGCGTCGTCGTCCCCCGTGGCCTCCGAGGGGCGCGACACCTGGGTGTCGCTCTCCGTGCTGAACGTTTCGTGAATTCCCTCGGTAACATGTGTCTTCAGAATGTGCTGCGGGGGCCGCTGGAAACACTTCAAAATAATCAGGCAGAATCGGAGAGGTGGGCGTGCCGGCGGCCGGGCCTCTTTGTTTTCTCTTGCTTTGCGCCCGTGTGTGTGTGTGTGTGTGTGTGTGTGTGTCTGTATTCTGTAAGCATTTATTTCTTTGGCACTTGTTATCAATTATTGTGTAGATGTTGTCCGCCGGTCGTGTTTTTCGTTCCCCTTTTTTGCCGTCTCCTGTTTGTTATATCTGTTTTGACTGAAAAAGCGCCTGATGAACTGTCGGCTTTGGAAGCTTTTCCGACACGGTACGCGCCAAAGCCCAGAAGAGCTCACGCACACTCTCGTACACTCTCACACACCTGGGCTCCCTCTCAGAGGTCTGTGCAAACCATGCCACCGTTGGGCGGTGATGCCAGGCCGCGGTTCACGGCGGGAGCCCATAGAGCCCGTTACGCTCCCCCCCCCCCGCCGCCTGCCGAACCCCTGGTGCCCTTGGCACGGAGCGCAGGAAACTGGCAGCTAACGCTAAGAGCTAGCAGCCTGCTGTGATTGGCTAGGGGCGGGACCAAGCGGCTCGCTCTGATTGGCTGGCCTGTGGCTCCAGCCCTTACTGCCCCCTGACTTGTGGTCCTGCTCGAAAGAAAGCGTTACATGATCTCACACGGCGTTCCGCTCTTCTCCCTCCTTAACCCTGCTTGTTTATGTGCTGCACCGATGTGGGGATCCAGTGTGCCGCACACACACACGGAGCTTGCGGAAGACACAACGGGGCTTTCCAACAGGCCCCGTTTACAATTAATACTTGTTTTTGTTAACAGCGGAACAGCACTGGGTCACAGCCACAGAAGGACAGAATCAGCACACGGAGGAATTGCAAATACATACAGTAAAAAAAAAAAAAAGGGCAAAGGGTCACAGTACTTGATAATGATCATGTAGCTCTGAGAAGTTCCAGAAGAGAGCGCAGACATTCCGGAATTGCTTTCCGTCATCGGTCATCCGCTTATTTACAGAGGGAACTTCAGGTGTGGGCAATAACCATAATGATAAAATACATCTCCTTGCCTAGTATGTAAGAGTAATCATCTCGTTTTCCATAACTTCATCGTCAAAAGAAGAATTTTGGTTGTGCTTCTGCAAGAGGGACGATCATTAATGTTTCTTATGTGACCGAGACTCTGAAGGATCGGTGCTGTGGGACTGGGGGGTGGGGGCAGTGATTAGCTGCTGGTGGTACTGCGCACGTGTGAAGGCTTCCCTGGTGTGGTGACCGTGAGAGATCAGCAGACAGCTGTGGAGCCTTTCTCATGTTTTCCATTTTAATTGTCATGATCTTGCCCTCCATTAATCCGTTGGCACCGAAGGCGGTCGAGTCTGAAAGTTTTTTTGGAGCTGCGACTGTGATTAACCATGTTGGGACAGTGGGGCTGCATTCCTGTCCACTTTCCCCCTCCTCCTACCCCATCTCATTTACATCACCCTCAAAACTAGGGACTCCCAGCATGCCTTGGGTTGTTTGGGATGCATCTTTCGGTCGTGGTGACAAGGGTTAGGGTGAGAACTGTTTGAATGCTAGAGGAGCTCTACACGAGGACCTCGGTTCCGGGGTCCGACGGTTGACAGTTGTTGATGAGGGCGGATGATGTAATCTTGAAAGACTCATGTTCCCGGTGGACAGAAGGACCCGAGGAGTGAGCGGAGCGACATGGCCGCGACCCTCTTCCGAGCAGCTCCGTCCCTCTCGGCCGAAGCCTGGAGCCGGGCCTGGAACCCTCGTGCCCCATCTGGGCCGGAGCAGATTGCGCGTGCGGCCGGGGGCCGCTGACGTTGGCCGGCTCGGTTTCGCTAGCGTTGCATCATGGCGCCGGGGAGGTGGTCCGGCGGAGCTCTTTGAGAGCCGTTGCCACGCGAGAGTCGTTTTTTTAGGGCCTTCGAGAGCAGGATGGTGTCATGCAGAGTCGATGCGGGAGTAAAACCCTCCAGTGTGGAGGTTCATTCATGTACCTCCACAAAGCTGGGGCCCAGGCCCATGGAAACGGTTTCAGAAGACGGGGCCACCAGGAAAACATCTGATTTTTGTCTTGAACACATTTGCGATTTTATGGCTCATGCCTAAGCCTGGGTTGGTCCCTCTGTTTGTCCCCCGCTCCTCACATTCATTCATCCTGCAGTCCATCTTTCTTCAATTCCAGCAGCTCATCTTTATGAGGATGAGGGTTTGGGGTCTCTGCTTCTTTTCAGATCTGATCTCTACTTGAACATGTGACTTGTGCCTTTCCTGAAGACACACCTCTTCATTTGGTCTCGACGCGAAGAAATTGCTGTAGAGTGTCGCCAAAGACTGTTGCGACGCGTTCGTAGTCTGCAGGTGCGTTTTGACGTTGTTCTTTCGGCTCCGATCAATCAGCACGAACGATCGAATCCCTTCCGAGCGTCGCTTCAATACAGCTGTTGTTCTGGCTTCTGCGGGACGTACAACGCCGACGTTCTGTAACAAGGGCCGCTTCCATCCGCCGAGCTCTCGGTTCCTCTTCTTCCTCGTTGGACTTTGGTATCGTTTCTCCTGCCTGTCGCTGGTTCCTGTCCGTCTCAGTTTTCACACTGGGCATATGATGAAAGTCACCTTTGCACCCTCCTGTCGAGCGTGAGTCAGTTCTGAACCCAACGGACCTGCCCCAACGTTCTTAAAGCGAAAGTGCGTCAGTGAGACGCGCTGGACGACGCGGTGGTGTCGCTTTCGCCGATGCTTGCTGGTTTGCGGGTCGCTCTGCTCCGTGTTGATGGGCAGAGAACCCAAAAGCTGGCGAAGAAACCACCGGTTGGTTTTATACGCCATCATTACACATCTACTGTGGCTTGAGTCCCTTTCCTCGTCTGAACATTCCCGTCTTTAACCCGTTGAGCGTCTGAAGAGTTGTTGTAGCACCGCAAACCTACATGCTCTTTTCTCCATGGGCTTCGTTTGTTGTCCACATCATCTAAAGGTGGTTTCCAAAGGGGATCTCTGGTGATGGACGTGTGCTTCTGCTCAGCTCTCGGGACCGAACCGCAATCATCATCTCCTTTAAGGTCACGACCCCATGTCCGTTGACGCATTCTGCCTGATATTTGAGGAAGGCCAGTTGTTTAGTTTTATTTCTCAAATGCCGGTTGAAGTGGCCCTCAGCCGCGCCGACGTTTGTAACCCCGAGGTTTAACTGGAGCTAGAATAAGTTGGCGGCACGAGGAGGGACGTGTTTCTCGCCAGCTTTGGGCGCTCGAGCTCCTCCAGCACTCTGGCTTCCCACCCTGACCTACAAGGCAAAAAGTGCACGGAGCGGGATGCCAGGAACCTCCCCGAGGGTTAGTTTGGGCTGCGGTCAGTGCTGTGCTGCTGAACGTTTCCATGAAGACGCGGCGCTGTCAGAACAAAGGAGCGGGAGGCCCCGCTTTCCATTTCCCAAATCGCCACGTAACCCGCTGCTCTGCTCCTTGTTTAAAAAAAAAAAAAAAAAAAAAAGCACTTGCAGCCTTTGTAATTCACCAAAATCTCTGCCAGTTGGCAGCTCAAAGAGATGTTTATTATATTTATTTACTCCGCTGGGCCTTTTCTCTAAAAGCACCTAACAGTGTTCATTTACTCGTATACAGCAGGGTAATTTTACTGTACCGCTTTGGGGTAAGTACCTTGATCAAGGGTACTACAGCAGGTAGTGGGATTTGAACCCGTGTCCTTTACGTGTAAGGTGGTTTCTCTAACCACTACGCCACCTGCTGTCCCGGCATTATATGTCTGATTCCTTGCGTTTGGAGTTTGACCTCGATCCAAGCGGTCGCATCCGAGGTCGGTTTACAGAGGGCAGCACGGCTGCTTCGGACATGTAAATAGTACCGCGGTGATGGAAACGTGGGGAAGGTCACACCGCCGCGAGGTCACGCTTGGGATGGAGGTCTCCCTCATATGGATATGACGACACGCTTCGCGTGTCAGTCATAAGCTGCAGCTGCCTTCAGCAAATGTGCCCTTTGACCTGTGTTTGTCTGTCAGGGGTGACGTTTAGAAATAAAAGCGTTATTGACAGTATTAACAATTTCCAGAAACCGTGTCGACGCATCAGCCTTGATTTCAGCACGGGCTCGTGTGAGCTGGAGGTTACTGAGGTCGTGAATGTGAACGTTTTCTTCTGCTCTTGTCTGCATGATGGAGTGGAAAGGATGTATTCAGGTGGAGTAAAATGTTTACATTTTTCAGATGGCTTAAAGCCTCCCTCACCATGATACGTCGGGGGGATTCGACCCCACACCGTTTTCATCACTTCCAGTGGGGTTTTCACAGACAGTGGGACGCGATGGCATTTATGACATTTCGGCTCAGCAGGTGGCGTAGCGGTTAGAACCTTCACTCTGCGATCAGAAGGTCTTGGGTTTGAATCCCTACTCATGCTGTAGAACCCTTGATCGAGGTCCTTGCCTTGAACTAATACTGTAAAAATGACCCTGCTGGGTAAATCGGTGTAAGTAGCTTAGTGTGCAGACACCACATTGTAAGTCACCCTGGGAAAAGTATCACATAAATAATGACTGACTAATTTTAGGAATTTTTTTATCCATGGTAAAAATATGCAGGTTATTACTTTGCGAAGAGTGCGGGCGCAGCACATACGGAGAACATGCCGCCGACGTGGCCTCGAGGAACCGATAACGTCGCCCGTTCGGCGAAGGGCCCTTGAAGACGAGTGGGGGGTGTGATGATTTATTATATGGCGGTTGAGAGAAACGCGTCGTGTCATGTGGGTCTCTGAAGTCGCGCCGCCCGCCTTGTTTTGCGTCTGAGCGTCACGCGTTGCTCTCCGTCACATAAATCTTCCTCGTAACTCCGAAACGCGATCGTGCCGGGGCCCAGGTCCACCCGGATGGAGCAGAATCCATGTTGGCTGATGTACGGTGTGTGTGTGTGTGTGTGTGTGTGTGTGTGTGTGTGGATGCGCTGTTCTCCCGCTTACATGTTGCTCCCCTTGGCTCATCCTGTCCTCCTCTGCAGCCGCTGTAGAAATGGCGCACGGTTTCGTATCATTTTATTCACTCTGGCTTTTTGCCCCCATGTTGTATAACAAACATCTTTCTGTGATCCATATGCATAATTCATGCGCATCCAGATGGCGCAGAAGACAATGAATGGCGAAGAGTGACATGTCGAGAACCGTCTCCACCTCCTCCCGAGATCCAGCTCCGTGCGCCTTTTCCCTTCTGAGCCGTTAATTTGAATGAACTTCTTCGCGACGGGGGGTCTCGAGACCCCCCCATCTTTCCGGATAAAGAATATTTCCATAATGTGGTGTGTCAGAGCTTCCGTCTTTCTCCCTCGCTCTCCTTTCGATGCCAAGCCGAAGTCGTCATCTCTGACGACCGAAGGCACGTCGTCCCGAGGTTCATCCTGGCCGATGACGACGACGACGACGAAATCCTTCTCGGTCCCCGCTCGTGTCTATTTTCAGCCGTCCGGCGCGTGAGTTCACGTCGATGTTCACGTCGATGTTCACGTTAATGAGGTTTCGAGCTGACAGCGCGCTGACGATTACAGCTCTGGCGAACCCCACTGGCCTCGGTCCCCCTTACGCACGAGTCCCTCATCCCAACAGTCACGTGAGCTCCTTGCCGCCCCGCTGTCATCTAAAGCTCCTCGCATAGCTTAACGCTTCTGTCGGCTGCCGACTTGTAGAGATTCGCCCTTCCTTCCTGGGTCTGGAACGTTTCTCAGGGGTGCGGCAGCAGAGCTTGAACTGACACCCTTCTGGTCCCGACTCTGTAGTGAGACTTTTGGTTTTGGATGGATGTTGAAATACCTTTATCTTGCTTTTTGTAATAGTTTATTTTTATTACACGTAATGATACAGACGTGTTTCATAATAATTGTAAAAATGTTTGTAGTACTTCCACAGTTTTTTTTTAGTTACTTTCATTCATTTAGCTGATTCTGTTCTCCAAAGTGACTTACAATGTTAATCTACCTATCATTTTTTTTACCCATTTATGCAGGCGGGTAATTTTACTGGAGCAGCGAGAGGTGAGATTCAAAGCTGCAACCTTTGGGTCCAAAGGGAGCAGTCCTTACCATTACACTACCAGCTGTTAGCGATAGCTACGTCTCTATAGTGCAGGGTCGCCCTGGTGTGGAACCTATCCTAGAGGCAGGGTACAGCTTGGATGGATGATTTGCCTTGTAGGTGTTTATGATACAGAAGACATAAAGTTCTCAAGATCACCGCTGCTGACTTTCGCTCTGCAAAGCACAGGGACATTGAGTGTTTGATCTCATGTCCTGCTGTAGTACTCTTGACCAAGGTACTTACCCCGAATTGAAACGGTAAGAACTACTCAGCCCTATAAATTAGTAAATCAGGGTAAGTCCCCCTGGAGAAAACTGTCAGTAAAATAATAGTGACGTGGGGATAACGTGACCTTGCTGGCAGCGAAGCGCCGTGCTCCGTCCCCAGGCCGCACCCCCTCGCCGCGATGAGGCGTCGAAGCAGACCCGGCGGATGCGGAAGAGGCACGTGAGCGACGGCATCTCGACGGAGTCTGATGGCCTCCTGCGGAGGCCCTGCGCTGTGTCTAATTACGGCGCGCGGACCGCCGGGGGCGGGTGCTGCGACCGCTCGCATGACCGCGTGGCTGTTTGTCGACCTCTTGAAGAGTCCTTTCTGGAAACGCAGGGTGGGGAAAGGTGCAATTAGGAGCCCTTCGGCGGAGGATCTTCGCGTCTCGCCGCTCTCCTGGGCCGCGACTCCCGCATCGCCTCATCCGGCTCTTACTGCCAAAACGCAAATGAGCGAGTTACCGTGGCACGTTCCAGGAGTCTCGTCTCCGCCCTTGTCTCTCCAACTGGGAAGATCACCTTGTCGGCTCTGATGTTGGAGCTCACGTCACCATGGCGACTCGGAGCGAAGCCGCATACGTTGTATTTTGAATTGACGCTTGCCTGATGCTTTTCTTGAAGGCAACTTAGTGTAAAGCTGTTTAGTGATTTACCCATTTATACAGCTAGGCATTTTTTACTGTGTCAGTTTAGGGTAAGTACCTTGATGAGGGCACTGTAACAGGCAGTGGGATTTGAACCTGCGTCCTTCGAGCGGAAGGTGGCGGCTCTAACCGCTACGCCACCCGCTGGCCCGTTAGCTTAGATTGAAACCTCGACTACAGCAGCGTTCTGTCCATCCGCTCAGATGCTCGCAGGCTGTTCCCCGCCCACTCTCTCGCTCACCGCTGCTCCTGTTGCCTTGTGGGTCTCTTGGGCTCGGCGCCGCGTCTCTGTCAGCGGCTCCCTGTTTGTTGTGAGTAGAAACGTAAAACGCAGCGCAGTTCTACCCCTGGACGGCAGGCGAAATAAATCTCGTCCTCTGTGTTCTCAACACATCGGGGGGGGGGAGAAAAAAAAAACTCCCTCGGAGAACATTTCCCGATGACTGCGAGGATCATCTGTGGACACGGAGCAGATGGAGTCCTGGGTGGACGTTCTCAGGCAATCTGTCGCCGAGAATCACACTCTCAGCCTGGGAGCCAGACGCTCGAGACAGTGCAGTCAGACTGGAGACGCCGCCTTTCTTCTTACTTATTCATCTGTTGACTTACACCGTTTTACCCTTCTATAGAACAGGGTCATTTTTAGTGCACCGCGATAAGTACCTTCATCAGCGAGAAAGCAGCGGGAGTGGGAATTCGAACCTGGATGCTTTAATATGAGGGCGACGACTCTGACCACTACATCAGCTACTGGCTCTCAACTCTCCTTTTCCCGGATGACTAGCGCTGTATGTCGGCAGTGTTTCTGAACAAGAGGTTATTTGCAGAATAGTACCTTACCATGTTTTCTCAGTGTAAAGTGCGGAAGCATGTACCGCTCCCCTTTGAGGTGTCCACAGAGACGTGTACTGTGGGTCAGATCCACGTGTTGAGCTGTGCAGGAGCGGCGGGATGATAAACTGATGAGCAGGCTCCTGACCAATCAGGGGTGTCCTTGAGGACCAGTGGGCGGGTCTTTTCCATCAAGCACACGTGTTCAGTTGCTTAATGCCGCAGTACAGTCGTTCACAGGATGGCATCATCCGTTGGGTGGTGCAGACACCTCTCTGGGGGGGGGGGGGGTATTCGAGGAGCTCTCTTTGTTGTTCTATCACTTGTTGCTGATCACTTATTATAATGGATCATGATTTTATTGGCTAGGAGGAGAAGGGAACATCGAACCAATTATGGCTGAAAGCTGGGTCTAAAACACAGCTGTTACCATGATTAGGTGTTTGAAGGATGGAGAAAATGGAACTGTTCGACTCCAGGGTTCATGGTGTTTGTGTTCCGTACTGTATTCCAGTCAGAAGGACTGTTTACATCCGCGGACCTCTGTTTCCCCCCGTTACCGTGGAGACGGCAGCAGTGTTTGTAACACACTTGGACGCGATGCTATCCTCCCTGGGAGAGACAGCAGGGAATGGAGGAAAGTCCCCTGGTGCTGCTGCCCAGGTCCTCATTACGGTGCATCTCCAGTGGAGACCCTGGAATCAACTGCAGTAAACTGCTCCTTAGCGCGGTTCAGCGATTGGATCCTTCCTTTCCTGTTGTCAATAACCGCTTGTCCACTTCAGGGTCACAGTGGAAGATGTGCAGAGCTAATGCAGGGTCATCAAGATCCAGTGGGTGGTGAGAGGGCGCCCACGGTACCCTGCTGTGAACCTTATTAAAGCCGGACAGGTTGGACTGAGGACTGTCAAGGCTCCCCTGTGGATGAGATGGTCCAGCAAGTCTCCTGAAGGACATCTTCCAGATGTTCCCTGCTTTGACCTGGTGAGAGCTGATGTTGGTCTGGCCGTTTCCTGTTTCCTCAACTTTGTCCTCGCAACATCTCCACCATGTTCTCAGTGTCCTCACTACGGTCCTCACAATATCCCAGTCTTTTTAAAGACTTTGAAGGGTTTTCAGCTCTGCTTCCCCCATCTTCTGTATTCAATGTCCTGCATCGACACACAGAGTCTTCCTTTTGTCTACTGTCCTCCTCAACGGCGTCGCCAGTGGCACTTCCCGATGGACAGTCACGAACCCTCGGTGGATTTCCCAAAGCCGCACGCTCTAATTTTCTAACCACCCAAGGTTGGGTGAGCTTGTCATCAGTTATGTGTGTGACCTCAGTGTTGACGCAGCTCGACCACACTGGCTTTTGGGAATTATTACAGCTTCCCTTCATGAACCCTTGGGAGCTGGACAAGACCTGGTCCACTGTGGGTGCACAGTCACAGTTTTCTTAGATAAGGAGAATAAAATTCATCTTCTCTTGACCTCTGGGGACTTCTGGGTGGAGGGCATCCTGACCTGGCCTCCATCCTTATTCATGCAGTTTAGTCTTCTCTGTTTTCCATGTTTGGAACAGAACTGTTGACATTTGACCTTTTCTGGAATACCACTCAGAAGCTTGCTATGAACATCAGAATTGTTCAGTTTGCTTTAAATCGGTCCAAGTTCAAAATAGTATTGTTTTCTCTGTAGGTTCTGATTCATGGTTTTCATTGTGGTAATCGAGGCCCTTCTTGCCTCACCCTTTGTTTGGAAGCATGTGGTTTGTGGGACTGGTCCCTTGGTCATCTTTGGTGGAGTAGATTGCACATGGAGTCAGAGTCAAAGTGAGTAAGATTGGTCATGCTGTTTGCCTTCACTGTGGACTGTTTGAGGATGATCGAGATCTTCTCCAGAATGGTTGAGGTCTTCTCCATGATGGTCCGGGTCTTGTCCGTAATGATTCGGCTCTACTCCACGTGAGCAAGCTTGACTCCGTCGTGATCGAGATCTCCTTAAAGCCCTTTCGCTGGGCTGTTGTAGGTGAACCCCGACAGATGAACGCGTAACCTTGAGGTGTCTGAATAACGTGCTCTTTGCTGCGTTTTTCCTACTTCCTGCTTCTCTGTGACTCGGACACTAAGTGTGTTAACAAAGACGTTGGAGCTCACACCCATCTGGTTTGCTTGGGTGACGGTGACCGTGCCGGCTGCTTGGTGCTCTGACTCTAAGGAGAGAAGGGACCGACAGCCCAGCTGATGAACCTTTCTAAATCGGCGGTTCAGAACCGTTTCTTGGCCGTCGACGCCTTTAAATATGTGATGAAAGCGAAGGAGCTTTCTAGAAAAATGTTCGCAAGTAAATTTGGAGAAAATGGCGCAATCGATGTTTTGCGGTGGAAAAACCGGCTACTTTCACGGAGACTCGCGCACAGTAACGGCATGTAAATATTTTACTACTCCCTCTCACCTGGGGCTTCGCCGTTTGACGTGCGGAACGCGAGGATGATGAAGATGGCGGTGGGAATGGCGACGATGGCGAGCCCTGAAAATCGAGTTCGGTGTGGTGTAATTTGTATTTCTTTTTTTGTGTCAGATGGAAAACCTCATTGTTTGAAACATGAACGCGTGTTTGCGTTTCGGGCCCCGGCTCTAAATCTCTCTGCTTGTCGTCGGTCGGCCGGCGGTTTGTTTAACGTTCCTGCCGTTCTGCGTTCGCCAGCTGTAAATTTCCCCTGACGTGAGATGTTCGGCTGAGGAAATTCCATGCGCAGCTTCTCTGTGTTCCTGCGCGACACGGATGAGTCTCGAATGGAAAAGGCCTTTCGTTAATTACTCGTCGAAAGGACTGACGGCAGACAGCGCTAGTCTCCGGTTCGTGGGGGGGGAGGGGGGGTTTAACCTGAACAGGTTCCTTTAACTGTGCGCCCATAATGATGGATCAACTTCCAGCCCAAATGATATTTGCTGTAGATGTGCGCTCTCGCATATCATCGTCGAAACTGGAATATGAACATTAAAAATGGCTGCTTGTAGCGCGACGAGCCGTTGCTAGGCAACCGCATCGCTCTCTGACCAGAGTTGGAGGAATGAAAAATGTCTCGCCATCCCGCAGGAGCCGGTGGTTTCTTTGTCGTTTTTCTCGTGTTTCCGAAGAAATGGAATTTTGACTTTGTTCAAGTTCAGCGTGAGGAGCTCAGACACCCGGAGAGAATCTCAGATTATCGTAAGGATTATTAAGAGCTCTAATGTAATATCGAGGTGGTGCAGGAGAACAGCAGGTAGCACTGGTGCCTCGCAGCTCCAGGGTAGTACTGGATGTGGGTCTGAATCAATCTCAGTCTGTGTGGAGATTGCATGTTCTCCCTGTGTTTGTGTGGGTTTCCTCCCGTTGCTCTGGTTTCCTCCCACACTCCAAAGACATGCCTTTCAGTTGAGTTTGTGACTCCAAATTGCCATTAATGAATGTGTGTGTGTGTGTGTGTGTGTGTGTGTGTGATGGCACTGTGATCCGCTGGTGTTTTGGCCAGGAAGTACCTGTCCACACACCCTTGGGTTCCAAGATAGGCTCTGGACCACCGTGACCCTGCCTTAAGAAGCACCTCGTGATGACGATTGATGATGTCCGTTTGTTCACCTTGTAATGCTGTTCCTGTAAAACTGTCGCAAGTAAATTTTAAGATTTAAATGTTCACACTAAAATATTATTTTTTTCCACACATGATGGTTTTCTGCAGTGACTTACAATGCAGAGCTCCATACACTGATATACCCCTGTATAAAGCGGGGTAACTTTTACTGTAGCAGTTCAGAGCAAGTACCGTCATCAGGGGCACTAGAGCAGGAGGTTGGATTTCGGGTCCTTCGAGTGGAAGGTCGCTGCTCTAAACGCTGCTCCAGTGACACGGCTCATGACCTCTGCTGTTCGCTTCTTGGAGCGCGGCGATTTACCTTCTCCGTGTCTCTCATTTCATGTTCACCACTGCAGCATGAAAGTGGACACCGGTACAGGAAGGACACTCGTCCTCTTAGTCTCGTCCTTCTTCCATTTCTCCTCACGGGTCTCTTCTCTAGGTCCCGTTTTTAATGAGGTAGAAGGACCGGGAAAACAGCTTACCTCCGAAATCTACTTTGTTTTACCGCAGCTGCTCGGTGGTCAGCGGTGCAACGAGGCCAGGCGGGTCTCTTCCAGCCAAGCTGTCCTCATGGTAGACATCTGTCCAGCTTGTTCGTAGACGTCTCCTCCCGATCAGGTCCTTCGTCCTCCGTGACGTGTGAAGGTGTCACATTAACGTTCGTTCCTCCATTCGTTAATTCATACAAACATCCTGCCGTAAACCAGCCGAGAAGATGAAGGCCTCGTCGTTTACAGATGCACATGTTTAGCGGTAAAATGCGGCCGGTTTGTTTGTTCCCGTGCGCTGACGTCAGCGGGGGAACACGTGTGCGTGTCCTGCTGTCGCTGGGGCTGATGCGCCCCCACCCCCCCCAGGCCCCGTGGCGAGGCGTCTAAAAATAGACTCCGAAACTCACCAGTTCGGATGGGGGGAGCAGCCCTTGGCTGTAGGTCGCGGTGAATCCCTGCCGTCCGGAGCCTCGGTCCTACGGCTTTTCTTTACCTTTCGGTGGATTATTTTATTAACTCTTAATTATCTGACGCTTTTAACCAAAGCCACCTGCGCTGTTAGATTTGTGCGCTAGATACCTGCACTGATTTACCCATTGGGGCCCTTTTACTGTATCACTACCATGATCTGGGGTACTTCAGCAAAGATGGGCCTTGAACTTGCAACCTCCAGGATGCAGGTCCTTGGTCGCAATGCTACCTGCCGCCTAGTGCTCTCAAATAATGTATTTAATATCGCATTGCGTGAGAGAAGGCGGTCCTTCCCGATGCCCTCGAGGACTGGCTCCGAGGGCTGGGTTCGAGGACCGAGGACCGGGTTACTGTGACGCGCTCCGCTTCCCCGGGTTAGACGCGAGCGTCAAGATCGAGCACCGGAGGCTGAGTGAAGGTCGTTGGCGAACACACGAAGTCACTCTTAGTTGTTCACCATGACCCTTGGGGGCATCACAGGCGCTAATCTGCTGTACGCTGCGCCAGAGTAAAGCCCCGATTAAGTTGTAAACGCCTAACGAAACACAGTAAGGAGGCTAATTGTTTCGAAATGCTCGTTTTTGCACTTTGGATTAATTGCAAACCGTCACAAAGCCATTTTTTTAAATCCAGTTATTACTGATATTTCAGCTGCTGGATAGAAATATGAAGCCTAACCTTTTCACTGTTCAAGTGTAGGAGTTTACCAGATTGAATTTCCCTGTGGGGTCAGTAAAGGTTTGCTTGTTCGTTCGTTCGTTCATGAGACGCAGGTTATGGATCCAGGAATAAGGTAGGAGAGGATGGATTTTACTCTATTAATGCACTTTTTCAGCCTAATGAAAATGCCCCTGCGGGGGTGCTCTCGGTTGGGTTTGACGGCACAACTGGTACTTTCCAGCAGGGGGCGTGGTGGTTAGAGCTGCCACTTTACCGTCTGAGGTCCCGGGTTTGTATCGTAGCTCTTACCGTAGTACCCTGGTCAAGGTACTTACCCTGAACTGATAAAGTACAGATTACCCAGCTGGATAAAGGGGGACATCAGGGTAACTTGTTGTACAAACCTAACACTTCAGTCAACATGGCAAAAAGTGTCAGATAAATAATAATAATTACTTATTAAATTTGAGAGCATGTAATGAATCACGGCCAAACAGGCTTTTTGTGATGTTTCAAAGTGTTCCTTTACGAGTTGCTGTGTCGCCACCCTGAACGTGTGCGTGCGGAACGCTGTTAACGGAGCGGGCGGTGTTGCCGTGACCCGGCGCCGCGCGTTTCGTTTCGTTTCGTTTCGTTTCGTTGATGAAAAAGAGGCCCGCTGTGTTTTCGCCGCTCGGGACGTATGATTCTTCATGGGTTCTGACACGACTCTCGCTGCGGGCCAAATTGTCCAAGAATGTGCAGCCCATGTGATCGGAGGCGTCCGCGCCTCGGCCGTGTCCTGCTTGCTTCGTCGGCGAGCCGCTCGAGGGTTTGAGGATCGATCTCTCCGGTCAGGGTGAGGGGGAGGTGTCTCCCACAAAGCCCTTCTTTCAGCTCCGGGCAGCTGAACACAAAACAGCTGCTTCTCCTTTATCTCCTTCAAGTGGAATTTATGACGCGGGAATGTAATGGACGATTTAGAAATGAATAAAATTAAGATCATAAATGGAGCATAACTGTTGTTGCATTGTTATGGGAACAAAGTGCGCTAGAAGCTCCTTCCCGCCTTCCCGCCGCAACTGCGGGGCTTCGGTACCGCGTGCGTAAGTGTGCGACGGCTTTCGACACAAAGCCCAGCTTCTGTTCGCAGCTTTAAGTATTAGCCTCGTTGGACGTCTGGGCAGAGCACACACACTTGCATGAAATGTAAATGGAATTGGGAAGAAATGATTAGGCTTCCGAGGACGGGCTGATTCACTGCTTTTCTATGTAAATGTGGGATTTTCTTGATGTTTCCTCCCACGTAAACATCTCCTGGGCCCACATGCCGCACCTCGGTCTGCTGGGCCGCTGTGTTCCGCTCCACGTGTCGTACAGTCCCACCGGTGACTGACTCAATAGTTCTTGGCTGGATGGATCTGTGGATGGATTGACTGATCGATAGAGAAATGGGTGAAAGATTGATAGAGGAATAGATTAATGGAGCATGGATAGGGAAAGAGGTGGATGGATAATGGGTAGAGAATGATGGATGGATGATGAATGGAGAAAGAGATGGATGGAGAGGGAAAGGGATGGATGATGGACAGAAAAATGGATGATAGAGAAGTAGATGGGTGGGTGATGGACCAAGAAATGGAAGGTGGATAGAGAAAGAGATGGATGGACCATGGAGAGGAAAATGGATGGGTGATTGATAGGGAGATGGATGGATGGATGATGGACAGAGAAACGGATGATGGATAGACAAAGATGGATGATAGATGGAGAAGTAGATGGGTGGATTATGGGTAGAGAAATGCGTGGATGGATGATGGACCAAGATATGGAAGATGGATAGAGAAAGAGATGGATGGACGATGGAGTAGGAATAGATGGCTGATCGATGAAGAAGTGCATGCATGATGGGTAAAGAAATGGATGGGTGGGTGGATGATGGAAAGAGAAATAGATGAATACATGATGGGTGGATGACGGATGATGGATCGATAAAGAAAATGATGCACGGATAAATGTGTAAATAGATTGATGATTGATCAGGACTTGATTGATTTTGAAGGAAACTGCATGACATTAAACAAACATCATGTTTGCCTGTGAGGTCCAGGCTGTTGGAGAGGAATCGGACGTGTTGCCGCATGTAATCGGTGGCCACGGAGTCACGGCGGAACACGAGGACACGTCCGAATGAGCGTGCGGAAGCAGAACGTTGCGTCCGTTGCCTTGGCGACAGTCGCGGAGGGGTTTTTAAGGAGCTTGCGGAGTTGGGAGGAGTCGCGGCGAGTTCCGTCTTCACGCCGCCCGTCCGCTCTTCGGATCACTTTCATCCCGGTAGGGGACGGGCGGCGACTCTCTAGGACTCCATTAAATATAGAAAGGGAATTGATGCTCCGCGGGACACCTGTGTCACTCTGACCTCCAAGATGAGAGGAGGGAAGACATTGTTACTTCAGGCAGCTCTCCTGCCTGTCGATGTGGAGAGTGTGAAACTTGGAGAACATCTCGACATCAAACGCTGATCACGCCCTTCCGTCTACAGCATTTACCCGTTATCAATACTCAGTGCTCCGGTGCAGGGTCGCGGTGGTCTAGAGCTTATCCTCGAAGTAGAGGGTGTGCGGGAGTGTAAGGGTGGAGATGGCAGTCCGTCACGGGGCAATCGCTCACTCACACGCACACGCAGACAGAGAGTCACAGACTTTGCCCTTGCTCTTTATTTAGCTCTGCTGGCCTCCATGGTGTATGTGAGGGCGCCAGGTGCCAACTCGTGTTTGACGTTCCCCATTCAGATGCGAAGTGTGATGTGTTGACAATGACATGGAACCCTCCGTATTTACTGCAAACAAACATTAACCCTTTCCGCTCTTCTGTTTGCATTCGTATGGTCACAGTTCACTTTTAGATGCAGTTTCATCTGGGAGCGGTACTGCACAAACACGTCTTTTGCCCGTGGGGACAGGGAGGCTGTCGGTAGATGGCAATGGTGATGGGCACTTCAGGTGGATGGCAGAGAACGCAGGTGGCCGCCGGCAGCGGATGGCGCGGGACGAAGCCGGACACTGGCGGCGGATGTCGGTGGACGCTCGCTCCAGGTCGCAGTGGACATAGACTCCGGTGTTGTCTGAGGAGACGGATCTTTCTAGCCTCACGACGGCCCGATCCTCAGTTTGTCCCTATTGATCGTACATCAGTCAAATGAGAGCGTAATGAAGTAGTCGGTGGACTGCGAGCGTCTGAAGCACTTAGACGGCCGCAGCTCGGCCGGGGGACGAGGTCCCCGGGCTTCCGTCGGCCGTCTTCTCCTCGCTCTGTCTCTTCCTGCGGCGCCTCGTCTCGTTGCTCTCGTGCCGCACGCCCGACGCGTTCATTACGTCTCCTCTCGCTGACCGTTTGGGCGTGTCCCCAGCTGCACTTCTTCCTTTTACGTTCATTTTAATTGCTCACCTCGCACTTTTCTCCAAGATGACTTTGCAATGTGAGGTTTGCACGCTGTGCAACGTACGCCGATTGACCCGTTTGTACAGCAGGGTCATTTTCAATGCGTCCATTCGGGACAAGTGCCTTGTTCTAGGCTACTGCAGCAAGAGGTGGGACTGGAACGCTGGACTGGATCGGAAAAGGTGAAGGTTCTAACCACCGCGCCACCTGCTGGGTACCGACCGTATTTCAGCTTCTCTTACTGAATTTTCCGTGTGTGAAGGTGATTGTTTTTCTCGAGTTTGGAGGGCTGAATTTAAATGGGGTTTGATTTTAAACACACCTCTCCAACACCACCAGGCCCGTTTCCTGCTCCCGCGGCGCCTCCTGCTTCCCGTTGGGTGTCGGACTGTTCCTGGGTGCGGTTCGTTATCCTGCCCCGGTGGGTGTCGGGTGGCAGGTCCAAGCCCGCGGTTTGAGCCGCGTGCCAAGTGCTTTCGCCACCGGCATTCCGTCGCACGCCGCCCAGCCGGTCCGCATCAGGTGTTCACGAGTTCCAGCGGAAAGTGGAGTTTGAAACGATGCTGATGCCAAGATACGCCGGAGGAAAAAAAAACCTGAATTTGACAGAAACGTGCCCGCTTCGCTCGTCTCCTCGGAGCACGGCTCCGCACCTGAAGACTGCAGGCAGCGGACAGATGGAGGCTCAGTTTCAAAGCGAGGAAACGGACGCGTGTGTAACCAGACACGACCGCCGTTCCGGAATAACGCGCCGCACGGCCCGCGTGGAAAAAGAGGGATGAGATAGACGCAGGGCGACGCGAGGCGGCAGGCCCAGTTACATATCTGTCCCTGCTGTGTGGTCCACCATCGGGTGCCCCACCCAGAACAGTGAAATCGGCACGTGGGCCGGCAGCGGGCGTTCTTTTTATCATTTATTTTTAATATGCAGAATGAATTTTTTAATAGTTGGAGAACATCACCGTCTAGGGTTTGACAAAGCTGGAGCGAAAAGCATGCCGCCCGCGTCCCGTTTAGGGGACCTTTTGCACGGCCATTCCTGCAGACTGAATTTATGCAAATGTCTCTCCGCTGGCTTTCTGTAGCTGTTCTATCAAGGCCCTACAAGATGCTCAAAGGGTCTGCAGCCCATCACCTACAGGACTTGAGCGCTGTGCTCGTCCACGTCTGGGCGCCGTGCTAGTTCCACTCACAAAGGGTCCCGAGTTAAAAGGCTCTAGGTTCTCCATTTTGTCCCCAGTGTGGTGGAATGAACTCCCTCTGGCCCTCAGAGCTGCTGAATCCCTCCCAGCATCCAAAAAGGGTCTCAGACCCATCACTTTCAGAGCCACTTCTCTCCTGATCTCCTGGCAGCTACATAAATGAGTCCAACGCCATCTGCTATAATGATCTATGTTTTTGCTATCTGAATGTCACTTCTGTAGGCAGCTACTTGAGGGATGTGAACCGGCAACATGGTGGTTTTAGACAGACAGGCTGTGCATCGATAATCCCGTGTCTGTGTCTACACCTCATCATCTGTTGGATGACCTTTTGTGCATCACTTTGGAGAAAAGTGTCCGGTGAATAAATATAAATGCAAATGAAATAAAAGCCTTCGAGGTATGCAAATTATGAAATATTCTTATTGGATTTCGTTTTGAACCCCCCCCCCCCCCCGACACTTTGACGTAAAGGTCGCACATGGTTTTGGACTTGCTGAAAAGCTCATCTTACTGCATTTTTCAGATCAGCCACAGATACAGTAATTTCCGCAGAATTAATTTAACAATACCTGTTGAAATGAAGAAAAAGACAGATTTGCTGTGCACCGCACATACCGCGGTAATACTGCTGCAGCTCTGCTGGGCTGCTTCTTGCTCCAGGGCACCATGGCAGTTCGCTCTGTAGGCTCCTGCTCCAGCGTGACAATAAAACACACCCAGCGCGCTTCTGTTACATATTAGTCATAATGGCAACTCTGAATGAATATATTAATTAGGGTTTAAAGTGACCTGTTCTGTCCTTCCTTTTCAAATTACCACGGTACCTTGTTTGGCTGCACCCGAGCTGTGCGATAACCATAAAAGGTGGCAAAGTGACAGTTTGGGACCACCAGAACCCCCCCCCCACCCTGGTGACTGGGGGCACAGTAAATGCCCCATACTGTGTTGTCAGGGTATGAATTATGCATCGCTACATACGGGGGGGTCGACATGGGAGGGGCCTGCCTGGGCGAGTCGGTGTTTCACTTCCTCTTCCTGCTGCGTCTCGCGGCCCCACGCGGAGCTCCGGCCGAACCCGGCCAAAGGCACGGATTTCATAATGGCGGGAAACGTACGGGCGGCAGGTGGCGTACTGGTTAGGGGCTGCTTTGAAACCCTCCTCTCGATCAAGGCGTTTACCCTTAAGAAAGGTAAAGCGCGGAGGTTCTCGGCTCTGGCTCCGTTGTGGTGAAATGACCTTCCCCTGCAGAATCTCTGTCCGCATTCAAGAAGGGTCTGAAAAGTCACCTTTTCCGGGCCCATTTCACCCGTGATCTCTCCAGCTCGTGTACGGCGTAAATGTTCATGCACCGTAACTCCATGAGCATCACCAGATAAAGCCTTTATACAGTCGCTACTCCGGCATTGTTTTTGCTTGCTTGTGTATCTTTTAATATTTAAAAAAAAAAAAACATAGAAATTGGTAGGAGGGTATCGGGATTTATCTATCCTGTGTTTTATGCACCTACTTGAACGATGAACCTCGGTGCAGCAAGTGGAAGGCAACAAACTAGCCTCACTTGAGAGTCACGTGTCTCCAGCTACGTCTCCTTCTCTTAATGTAATGCATAAATTGAATTTTCGCTGAGATGTACTATGTCGCTTTGGACAAAAGCGTCTGCTAAATGAACGAATGTAAATGTACCCTGAAATTACCCTGATCTATATATGGGTCAATTAGTGTAAGTGGCATTTCCAGGACGAAAGATGTGCCACTTGTTAAAGGAGCGGAAGGTGGCTGCAGCAGCGAGTCGAACCCCCCGCCCCCCCGCCGGGGTCTCGGGAGACGCGGAACCGCTGCTCCCCTCCGCTCCGGATTAATGAGTGAGATTATAGCCACAGGTGCTTATCGCGTGTGCAGCCGGAGCAACTGCTCATTTCCCAGAGGATTGTGGGAGTTATCGAGGGCCGGATCTGCAATCCCTCTCGCTTTGTTAAAGGTCAATAACTCTTGCGATGTTTTCATCTGAGTGGGAGGGGATGTACCGCGGTTATTACGTCCGCACCTCTCTTCCTAGGGATGCGACCCGACGTGCGAGTGGCGGACACGTGTGATCGTTAACCGCCTGGACTTCATTTACTCCGTTTATTGTGCGCAGTGAAGACGTGTGTCCCTCTCCCCACCCCCACCCCAACACCATTTCAAGGTCCCTGCGCTTACCCGTCACTCGCTGCAGCTCTGCATCACTCTGCTCGGGTGCGATTACTTGGACTCTCGGCGTCGGGGGGGGCAGGTAACACAGCAGTCCTCCCTGAGCGAGGTGAGGGCCAGTAGGGGGGTATCAGCTGCGTGGTCCGGGGGGGGCGCTGGGTTGCCGCTGCTGCCTGTCATGGATGTGGCCGGTGGTTGACCCCCCCCCCAGCGATCGAAAGGTTTGCGGTCGTCTTGCTCTGCGTCGCGGGCTCTTACGGAGTAACCGCGTCCTCCGCTCTGGTCCTATGGAGGAGGAGAATGCGTATGCTGCTTCTGGACTTAGAGGTTTCAGGTTCGAATCCCACTTCCTGCTTTTGTACACTCGATCAAGGTACTTACCTTGAATTACTCCAGCAGAAGTTACTCTGCCGTACGCATAGTTAAATAGTTATAACTAGCTTAACAGTGAAAACCGCTTTGGAGAGAGGTGTCGGATAAATAAATGAACGCACAGGTGGCGTGGCGGATCCCGATCCCAGCCTCCGGACCCTTGCGGGTGTTGCCTTGACAAGGGATCTCGTATGTAGTTTAGTCCCCATGTGTGTTTGTCTCACTTATTGTTCCGAAATTCAGTTGCAGAAGCATGGAAATAAGGAAAAGTCTATCCTAGGCCTTGAACCCACAACCTACCTGTTTTGTCACAGTTACGTGAACATCACTGCAACCCTGAACAGTGGCGCATTGTGATATAGGGTCTACCCGCTGCCTTCGAACCCTGGTGGTTTCACTGAGGGCTCTTTGTTCCACTTTGGTGCTGTGTCGACCTGCACAGCTGGGTTTTGTTGCCTGGCGCTGGGCGAGACCTGGTATCCGCCAGCCAGAGAAAGTTCTAGACTGTGTGTGTGTGTGTTGCATGCTGGGAAAGTATATGTGTGACCGGCCCGTGGGGAAGCCGTTCCAGCGCCCCAGTGTGTAAAAACGGCTAACAGGGTTTGTTTCGCAGTTTTTTATCACGGGAGGAATGTGGGTTTGGATTCGATTAGGGATCGAGTCTCATTTCTACAGCGAGCGTCTCGGTGAAATACGACCCCTCGCAGATGGCGGGTGGGAGGTCCAGGAACCCGCGTGTGATAGTCGCCTTGCAGCCTGTGTGTGTGTGCGTGATGGTGAAATTACGAGCGTTCGTACGCACGGTCGCACTTCGGCTGGTTGCCTCTGCCGGAAAATGGGGATCATATAGGCTGTCGCTTCGCACCCGTGACCATGGAGCTCCCTTAATGGGGGGGTCGGGGGAGGGGGTTTGTCTTTGGGGTGTGTCAACCGTGTTTCTCACACTTGCGTTCTGTGCAGTTTCGGTTTGTGGTGTGTTACTGTTCGACGATGTTTGGGTTTATACTCTAAGCTACTTGCACTGATTTACCCATTTATACAACAGGGTAATGTTTACGGTATCAGTTCAGGTTGAGTGTACGTCACCACGGTGAATAAGGTGTGTGGGCTCATAACACGTAGAGTTCGTTGGAAGTTGCTTTAGAGAAAAGCGTCTGCTAAATAAATGTACATGTATGGCTAACCTTTTTCAGTGATTCTGACTTTGGAGTTATGAACAGACTGAGTTATGAACAGACCGCTGTTCCAGTTGTGTTCATAAGTTGAGCAGCCGGAGTATAACTTTTAAAATTATACACTGTACCCTTTTGTGTACTGCTGGATGTTTACTAAATGTAGGTGAAGAACTGTGTCCAAGGGTCCAGCGGCAGTTTCCTCCCCCCCGTCCGCAGATCAGCACCGGGAACCAGATTCTCCCGGGTTCTACAAGGTCTGTCCGGTCCGGACCTTGTTTGCTGAAGACTGTGGCACACAGCAGGGCAATGAAGGGCCTTTTCTGGTGCAGACGACCAGGTCAAACATGGGTGTCCTGTGGTTTTTTTTTTTTTGGCTCGGTGGGATGACTACAGTCAATAGATGTTTGATTCGTTTTGGATACGAAGGGAACTCGACGCTGCAGCTGTTCCCCTCCCGCCCGCTGCACGGCTGACCGGAGGAATGCGCTCTCGGCTCGCTTCTGGTCTGGCAGAACGTGCGCTTCTGTGAAATGGTGGGTGCAGTTAGATGCCCGTGCAACGTGTTTAACGCCGCGTACACACACACACACGCGCACTCGCACAGTCGTGCATTTATCTTTCCCACCTCGTTTGGCCTCTGGTTGCGCGAACCGCGGTAACCCAACCTGGGGACTGGCGGGCACCGAGCCAGCAGCCGTCCAGCAGGGAGCGTATCCGGACTGCAGGCGGGACTCGACCTCAGGAATTTGGGTTCCATTTAAAGTTGGCGATGGTGGTAATGGGGGGGTTTAATGTACACTCTTTGAACAGTCAAGCTCCACTTGTGTTCTTAATTAGCTGGGGACACTCAATTATAATACACATGATTTGTGTTGTTTGCTATATTGTAGCATATCTTCAACCAGCATTTAAAGTACGTGTCTGCAACCAAAGCCCTGTATGGGGATTGAACCTGCAACCATTTATTTGTTTATCGGACTCGTCTCTCTAATGCGATGTACAACGCAGTGCGAAGAAAAGTGCATCAGCAGCAGAGAAAGAGCTTTAGGCACAGACGCAGGATTGTCGACGTCCAGCTTGTCTGTCTGATACCACCATGTTGCTGGGTCACATCCCTCCCCAGCTGCCTATAGAAGTGACATTCAGATAGCAAACACGGACATGATCGTAGCAGATGGTGTTGAACTCATTTATGCAGATGTCAGGAAATCAAGAGAGAGTTTGCGATGAAAGAGATGGATTTGAGACCCTTCTTGGATGCCGGGAGCGATTCAGCAGCTCTGAGGGACAGAGGGAGCTCATTCTACCACATCAGGACAAAAACTGAGAACCAACAGCCTTTTCATTGTGAACACCTGCTGAGTGTGCCTCATAAAGAGGTTGAGGAGCACAGTCCTGCTGGTGTGTCGGGAGTGATCAGGTGCTGATTCTTTGACCATCTTATGAACCTTAACCAGAATTCTGCACTACAGGACACTATTGGAGACATACAGCTTGAACAGCAGCATTGGGTATCAGCTGCAGGGGCTTGACGGTGCGGCTGGAAGACCAGACGGGTGGCAGCTGCAGAAGACCGGGTGAAATGTGACCGTGACCTGGACCGGGAGCTCCGTAGAGAGATACAGACTCAAACCGGTCCTTTTATTGACGGGTTGGTCACCGTAACTCCGGAGAGACAGACCGCCTCATTTTCCGGTATCGTGACCATTCTTGAGGACCCTACCCCAGTTCTCGGTCTCACCCTGAACTGTGTAGCGTGTCGGGCGTGACCGTGAGGAGAATATAAATCAGATTTGCGTTGCTGTTTACAGCGCTCACAGCTGTTGCGGGAGGAGAGTCGAAGAAGAAATATATTCCTTGAAGCAATAAAGTGGTGGAATCAAAATTCTGGACGCGATGCAAATTGGAGCGGGGAGGCAGGGAAGCCGATTCGCTCCAGTTGACACGTTGGAAGCAGCGGTTGGAGCGTTTCTCGAGCTCCTCTCAGCGACTGGGAGAAGCCGTCTGACATGGATCAGCTGCTCGGCCCTTTTTACACTTGTGCGTGTGTCTGCGTGTGTAGTGTTCCCTCTACACGGCTGGAGACGATGTAATAGGACATTATTATTATTATTATTATAATCATTATTATTAATATGTGGCTCAGTGCTTGAGCTGCGCATTCTGGTGTGGGTTCGAATCCTGCTCAAAAGTGGGCAGCAATTGCATGCTGTATGCATGTTTGCAACCCAAAGACATGTGGAAGAAGGTGATGGTAAACCATGTGCGTACCCTCTCTTACCACAAAAATCACCCGAGTGGTCACTGCGACCATGCCCTGACCGTGTCTAAAACCGTGGAAATAAATGGGCGAGAGAGCACTTTAAAATGATCAGAATTCTAATTCATGAAGGTAAAGACGTTTTGGGGTCTCGTCTAATTTTGGACGCGTTGAGGAGATTGGCCGGCCGCCCACTCCTCGAATCACGCACCCGCGTCGCGAGCAGATGCGTTTAACCCTAATCCTGCATGAGCCATTAGCTGTATATGCAGCGGCCCCACGCCTGCACGTCGCCCTCGGCATCTGCCTGCCCTTGATTGCCTGGGGTACCTCTGTAATCCGATGCTACGGTCATCCTCAGGTTGACGGAGCAGCCTGACCGTGTGCTGTGCCGCGCAGTCTGGACCGCTTCCTCCTCTGCGGTCCTGTTTCTCTTAGGGTCCGTTTCTTACAAGAACATACAAAAAGGTGGAACGAAAGGCTCTTTAGACCCAGGGACTCCCAGACCGGTCTGGATGACATGGGGCTGCTCTTTTCCTCTAGCAACACTGTAGGTCTCCACTGTCCAGCTTCTCTCTGGGCTGCGGGTACCGGGGTAACCATAACACACGCCTCGGGTGGTCCCGGTCAGCAGCGAAGGGCTCGTCTGACGACGGCTCTTTCTCGTACGAAGGCCTTCGGCCTGGCGATGGTCTCTCCGTCACCATGGTGATGCTTCTCGTTAAGGCGCACGGCATGGTCAATGTGCCCCACGGTCACTCTGCCCCGCAGCGAGTCCTCCTCACGGTCCGTCTGTCTCGTAGCGGCTTTACCCCACGCTCATTCTGCCCCGTGATCTTGGGGGTTTCCTCCGTGTCACGGTTGGCTCTAAAGACTCTCCTATACTGCCAGCAATTAATGAACGGTGCCCTTTCTTCCCGGTCCGAGAACTTCACGTTCCCGCGTTCGTACCCGCTCCCGCACGGCACCCTTGGCCGAACGCACGCCGTTCCTTTGCGGCGAGGCTCTTTGCGCCCGGTGCGTTATGAACGTGTGCAGGTTGAGCGCCAGAATATTATTACTGCACTAATTCATGACACGATTAGATTTAAAAAGTACATTTTAATCCTTGCGGCAGCTCTCCTTTCAGTCTTATTCCTGTGTGGAAAGCAGCTGTGTGTGTGTGTGTGTGTGTGTGTGTGTGTGTGTGTGTGTGTGTGTGTGTGTGTGTGTGTGTGGCTCACTGACTCACGGTGAGGCTCTGTTAATAATTACCACATTGTGCTGAGAAACATGGAAGGGATATGAAGAGTAAAAAAAGAGAACGTGCCCCTTGTCCATGTAAATTACCCCTTTATTGTCGACCCAACTGTCAAATGTGACAGTTGACCTTGAGGGCGAATTTGAATAACACACGCTCTGCTCTGATTGGTCAGCGGGGACGTATCCTCTTCCGATTGGATCGTTGCGCTCTATCGTTGGGGATTGTACTCTGAGCTGCGGGGCGCTTTGTTTTGTGAAACGCGGTAGATCGGACCTCTGTAGGACCCCGTCTCCTTCGCTCTCGTCTTTACGGATTTTCAGTTATTCGTCTTATGCTTCACTTTGCTTTACACGCATAAATGTATATGCACATATATACAGTATGTAAATGTAGTGTCTTGCACAGTTATTCAGACCCTTGACCAATTCTTTCATTCATATTTGTATTGTTTATCGCGCTTGTAAACATTAAACATGGGGTTCGTGTGCCGCCGTCACTGGGGTACAGTGAGACGTGGCCCACTATCCGACTCGGAAGAATTAATTGCGATCTCTTTGTGACATCGTTGTGAGGGGGTTCCTGCTGAACTCCTTGTTGCTGTGAAGCTGTTGCTCTGGTTTCCTCATACATCCAGCTCCTGAGGAGATGGTCCACTGCTGTCGCGATCATCACGGGCACTTCAGGGGTCATCGTTGGACTGCGTGTGGTATTCTGCGGGTCGGGCTTACTTCGGAGGCTCCCGTCTGCACATTAACACTTCCGGCGGATAATATAGTACCTGACCCTCCGGGTGGGCGGGGCTTCGGCCTCCCGCGATGCGTCTGCGCTGAGAGCCTCGAAAAGCAGACAAACGGAAGCACGTGCGACGTGTTCGGTTTTGCTGCGGCGTGTTTTCGCTCATCGCCCGACTCTTCAGTTTCCGTTTGAAAGGGCCGGAATATTCCGCACCGACCGGCAGGATCGCGCTAATGATCGAGGCCTCCCGAGCGTCCCCCGACCTTGTTGTGGAGTCAGCCCGGTTCCCTGGAGCTTCTGAGACACGCCCACGTGTCCGACGCGTGTGTTCTAGTTTGTTTGTTTGCGCTTGTTCTCGACGCACTCGGAACGCACTCGGCCGTCCCGCCGCTGGAGCGACGCGCGGACCCCTTCCTGCTGCGGTTGGACGGAGGTTCCGTTTTCCGTACGGCTCTGCCCTGTGCGAGGGTTCCAGGTGTGTGTTTGTGGATGCAAATCAGGTCTCCGGAGCCTCCTACACTTCAGCTCCGTGTGTGTGTGCGTGTGAGAGAGAGCGCGTGTGTCCGTCTGCTGGGCGCTCGTCGCTGCCTGCCGTCAAAGGCTGTGGACTCCACGCTCCGTGTGGCTTTCTCGCTCCAGGGTGGTGCTGACATTCTGATCGCCCCGAGTTTCCAGGTGCGTCCTGCTCCGCTGGACATGTTCGGTAAGTTCACCTTTTCGTGGCAACGTGCTACGTGCGAAGCGTGAGGGCGAGCATGAATGCGCGGCGGCACCCTTGCGTCCCCGCGCAGTGGACGGTCAGAGAAGTTCACGAGTCCACGTTTTATGCCCCAACATCCGTTTGCTCAGTATCTCCCGACCAGTGGACTTGCCCGGTGCTGACCGTTGGACGGATCGGTAAATGTCACCAGCAGGTGGCATAGTGCCTAGAGCCGCCACCTTGCGCTCAAAGGGTTCGGGTTCAGATTTCCTGCTGCGGAACCCTCGATCGAGGCAGAACCGGGCTCGCCCGGATGCGGACTCCCGACAGCACGCGTTTGGTTTGAGGCCCGGGTTGCGCCGACCGTCGCTCGGTGGCCTCCCTCCGGGGCGCGCCGCTCGCTCCGCTCCTCCCGACCGCCGTGGGACGAGTCCGGCGGCGCCGCTCCGCGTTCCTGCCCCGTGACGGGATTCCGGGAGGAATGACGATCTCGCCGCGGCCGACTCCCGGCTCGTTTACGTCTCGCGATAGTTGGGGGACGGCGGCTCCCCGCGAGCTCGGTCGGATTGCGCCGAACGAGCGCGTCCGGATCTCATTTGGCGACGTGTTTTGTGCCTTATTGGCTGCAGAAAAGATGAAGCGAGAGTGTAATAAGTGTAACGTATCAGGGGCGTTTTCTTTTCTCCTCTGTTTTGGGACACAATGGAAATGTTATTGGCCTCATTTAAATAGAGACACATTTGCCTACTGTCCTGAGCCGTCAACCGTGGTTCTTATTTTTGGAACCGTGTGTGTGTGGGGAGTCATTTGTGCCACAGCTATTTAACTAAGACAAAAAGGCACACTTTTGCTACCCGTTTGTCATAATAGTAAATATGAATATGTCTTAATAAGGCTCAAAAGCAGTCTGCTCCTTTTTGTCATTCTTTTTCTTTTCCAAGTACCGCGGTACCCTGCTCGCCTGCGTTCCACTTGCCTGATGACCATATAAGCCCGCGCGGTGTGATGGAGGTGGGCGGAGTCGTGGCGTTGACGCCTAAAATGGCGACTTCTTGTAGGCTCCCCGCGTTAATAAACAATAGCGAGAGACCCTGCGCGTCGCTCTCACGTCCCCGGTGTTTACTTTAACGCCAGCGGCTGGGCGCCGCGCCCCCTCCGCCCGCCGACATTCCGCAGGGAGGAAAGGAATGGAATTCCAAGAGCCGAGCACTCCTCTTGGACCCGCTGCCGCCGTGTTGGCCATTTTTAGGCCTGGCCCCCGCTGCATGTGTGGTGTGTGGGGGGGGGGGGGGGCTTTCCTTAATTTATTTGTTTAGCCGAGTCTTTCAGCCCAGGAGTTAAAGTCGTCTTTCACAGCTCGCGGTCCTACTGCTTTACAGCTTTCCATTTTACTGACATTCCTTCCTCTGGGTCACAGTGGTGCAGTTCCCTTCTGGGATCTGAACCAAGAGCACTGAGGTCTAAAGTTCAGCTCTCTGCCCACTAAATCCTGATGTATACAACCCATCTTAAGAAATAAACCGGCTCTTCGCCCTACCGTCACGGTCAGGAAGTCTGTTTGTAACTCAAATTGTTTGTAACTCCAGCGTCACTTTTACCAATCAGTCGCAATCAAGGTTAATAATACAGATGTCCCTCCAGTTGTTCACCGTTTGGGTGCTGTGTACAATCTGAGATAGCTACAGTAAATAAAAAAAAAAATAATAAAAAAAGTACTTTGCCACACTTTAATTAACTTAAAGCAACAATAAAAATTAAAGCAACTGACAGTAAAAATCTCTGAAAATTCGCTGATTCATCCAGTAAAAGTGCAGGGTTCCTCATCTCGCTGTTGATCGCCGACACTTGGGAACACCGGACACAAGCTGCGAACGCTGTGACGGCGGGTCGAATCGAGCCGGTTCCGCGGTGCCGTTCCGGTCGTGTCCTCTCTACTGCCACCTATGGGCTCGGAGGGTAAGCACAGCTCACGTTCGTTGCATCGCGGGCAGCGGTTCTATAAAAGAGGTGAGAAGGGAATGTTGGTGCCTTTGAAAATGCACAGCTTGCGAGTTGGTGTATGTTGTCCTGCGAATGGTTCAGAAAGGATTTGCTCGTGTGCGTTTTCACTCTGCCGTGCCTCCGGACGCTGCCGCGCTCTGCGAACGTGGGCCTTTTCGCGCGGAATTATGCGCTGTAAATTCCGTTAGAAAGCGTGAATGAAGCCGCGCTCCCGCCACACATAGCCGCAGCACCTTAACTACGGTACGCCGACTCTCCGGTGGATATTGCTTTTATGCAGAGCGCACGTTCCAATTAGAGAATTATGATAATCGCGGTTCCGATTACACGGCGAAATCAAAGAGTAAATCGCACGCCGTCTGCCCTTTTTCGAGAATGATGTCATAGTCGAAATAATCACCCGTCTGGTGTATGCATATGTATGTTGAATTCACTTTGTTTTGTTTGTATTATTCATGCTGTGTGAATTGCTTTATGTAACTGTGGGGCGGTTGTTGGCGGTGGCGGTGATGTACGTTTTAGTGAAAACCACTTCAGCATTTCAATATCGTGCTCGTTATTTGTTTGAGTGGCCCAAGGGGAATTTATTACGCAGGGCAGCGTGCGTGCGGAGAGGCGTTTCCAAATTCACGCAACGGTGATGCCAAATCAAATAAGTCCCTTCGGTATAACGTGACCAGTCTTTTGGGTGAAAACTTTCATAGGCGCCGACGCGAACGCGGTGGGTCCGTGTCCGCGATGGGAGGCACGCGTCGCGTCCTCTTGCGGTCCGGCCTCGGACCCTGGCCTTGGGTTCGGGGTTCTGCTTCTCTCTGTCCGCGCTACTTCTGAATAACGCGGCATGTTCGCTTTAGTGGGCTGTGTGTGTGTGTGTTTAGTAATATATTGGGGTCACCAGGGGGCATAGTGCTTAGGTTTTGCCTTCCTATCATAGGAGCCGGCTTTGAATTCCTGCTCTTGCTCTAGTAGCCCTGATCAAGGCACTTCCCTTGAACTGATACAGTAAAAATTACCCTGCTGCATAAATGGGAAAATCACGCTAAGTAGTTTACATCATATCTTACTTCATTCACAGTCCCATTCATGTATTCAGAACTGCCGGATATGAATACAAAATTAAGTGACATCATTATGTCGATTTAAACGGAACTTTGCTGAGCGAAGAGGAAAGACGGGATATTTCCGGAGGCTTCGGTAGGAGGACTGTCCCTTGCTCCGGGTCCGAATGGCCGGCGGGAGCGAGCTGGACGGCAGTTTTGCCCGTGTCCCGGTGTGACTTCAGCAGTTCCGCGGGACTCTGTGTCAGCAGCGGTTTGCGGTCCAGCGCCCCGTTCGGAAAACACTCCTCAGACTTTCCAATGAGAACATAATTTGAGGGTTTTTTTTTTTTTTTTTTTTTCTTTTTTTTCTTTTTTTTTATGTTGCATCAGGCAGCGAATTTGCTGGGGCCTGAGAGTGAGATCCTGGGCGGTTAGCGTTCCAGGCTTTGTAGCACATAGGAGAACGTGGAGCGTCGCTGTGTCTCCACCTTCCTTGGGGTCAGCACCCCTTAGATCTCCATTACGCAATTAATAAAGGTACATATGTAACGATATATATGTAATATTTCATATATAT
The DNA here is from genome assembly GCF_900964775.1 of Scleropages formosus. Classification (NCBI taxonomy): domain Eukaryota; kingdom Metazoa; phylum Chordata; class Actinopteri; order Osteoglossiformes; family Osteoglossidae; genus Scleropages; species Scleropages formosus. Next base: position 9,096,103 of record NC_041812.1, read on the forward strand.
ATAAACAATACATAGATGCATACAGACTATTTTTATCATATGTTTCTTATCACTTTCATGTAATTAGAAACAATATTTGTACGTGAACATGAGATGCACAAAGAACAAATGTACACTGCAATGGCTGGGAGAGGATTAAAAAGTGAACTTGCGTTCGAGACTGAAGTTGCTTAAGGGAACAAATAGAGACACGGTGCGTTTCACGGAAAAAGTTTCACACAAAAAGTGCAACATTTGAAAGACACGGCGATGCGTCAGCCCCCGTTTATATAATGTATAAGGCGGCACGTCGTCAATTTTTAATAGAGCCCTTTATTATTAAGCGGGGTGCTTTGTGTTTTTTCTTTCCCCCACAATTACAATTTATTTTTTGAATTCGGTGGCAAAATTTTCACCTGCGAATTAAAGACCCCCCCCCCCCAACCCCGAACCTCCGCTGACCATTCCTGTCCCCTGACTGCTGTTTCCCTCTCGTCGGCAGGTGACATCACACAGAAAGGCTACGAGAAGAAGAGGGCCAAACTGATCGGCGCCTACCTCCCGCAGCCACCAGGTAGCACCGGGGCGGGGCGTTGTCGGTTCAGCTCGCAACGCGGTCGATCTGATGAAGGCAGGACCCCCCCCCCCCCCCGAAGATCAACATTTGTCACCCACGTGACTTGCGCTCGGAGGAAAGAGCGCGCCTGGTCGGACACCGCGGGCGACGATCTGCTCGTCTCCCCGACTCCCTGTCTGGAGTTTTTAATAAAGGCGCTTGGCCTGGACTCCAGTGTGTCTGCGGGAGCGTCGAGACTCCCGTTCCCTCCTGCGCGCCTCCATTTATCATCCCGCTGCCACTCGGCCGCAGCGTTTCTGCCAGCGGGGCCATTTTCCTAGAGTCCTCTGGGGAATTTGAGGCTTCTGTTTGTGGACCAGCCAGTGAGAAGGGCGTGCCGTTATTGTTCCGTAATGTAGAAATATGTGGGCATCGGATTAAACATGAACACCAAATGTGTATTTTAAGGCCAGAGGAGCACAGAGGAACGCTTATCTGTAGTTATTTGATTTTTAATTGAGAGCTATAATATGCTGTTACGGTACTAAATTTATGTTAATGAGTAGATCAGTTATTTTTTATTCTGAGCACCTGCGGCACGGAACCGCTGCGTTTACAGCCGGCTGCACGGCTGCAGAATGGAGAACTCCTCTTCTCTTGTCTACCTGGAGTACGGTTTTGTCTCTGGGGAGAGACATCTGTCATCCTCTGTTGTCATGGCAACAGACACACCGCGATGCCTCGGTCGGCGGAACGTGTTGTTGGGTTTCAGTCCCAGGAATCTGCCAACAGGTTGCTGAATGAGGTTCGTGACAGAAATCCTTTGGAGGCCGAGAAGTGGGATTGGCCACGAGCTTCTGCGGTTGTGCTGTGAGGAATGTTCCAGAATCTAAGTAACTTTGCAGATTTTAAGAATCTAAGCACAGAGATCGAGGTGGAATGCAGTTTCCCAGCAACTGCAGCACAGTCCCTTGAAAAGTGTACGTCCACTGTGTGTGTGTGTGTGTGTGTGTGTGTGTGTGTGTGTGTGTGTGTGTGTGTGTGTGTGTCGCACGGCGAATGTGCCTGCGTTTACTTTCCGAGCCAATAGATGGCAGTAAAGAGCACGTGACCAGAACAGTGGGTTGGACTGCCTTAATTCAACTCGCTTCCGCGGTGTTTGCAGCTTAGGTCTGGTGTTCCTGAGTGTTGGTGATCGATAATAAGACGAGGAACGTTGCACGTGGTTATGGGATGAATCACTCAGTAACTGGCATCGGATAGGAGTTTGTGGAAATTACTTTGCTTTCAGTCATTTTTAATTATTTTAATTTTATTGTAGCTCATTAATTTAAAGAAAATATTAAATATATACATATTTGTATATATAATGTTCAATAATATGTCTTATGTGTGCATATTCATTAAATATAATACTAAAATGAACTCTTACAAAGTATTTTATTGATGTACGTTCGAGATTTTTACAGAACCTAACCAGTGAATAAATGGACTGACGTGTATTACTGACATTTTACTGAATGTAACATAGTGGTGGGATAGCATAGAATAGGATAGGTACTTTATTACTGTGTTATATTAATTAGTGCAAGATAAGGACTTTATTAGTCACTGAAGGAAAACTCGTGAAAGTGACTGGATTTGCCAATAAATTGAAGTACGAATACGACTTCCATACTCGGTGGCGTGCGTAAGCCGAGGAGCCGGCGGATGTGTAAAGTACCCAGGTACGAAGTGCATCGTGCCGACTGTTATCGGCCCAGCCACGTGGCCCTGAATGCGCACCGTGAGAGAGGTTCGCTGACAAATCGTGGGCCTATAATAATGAAAAGGAGGCACTTTGTACCTGTGTTCCTCACACACCCACTGACTCCTCGTGCGAAACGTTCAGTGGCAAATTGTTGGCGGAAGCTGATGGGTCTGGAGACGTGAGCTCCCGTGTAAGGGGAGCACCTTTTGCTCAACTCGGCAGATGTTTCCTAGAGCTGGGGGTCCAAACGGATGCCGGAATTCGAAAGTGGACCCGTTACCTTCGACGATCGCTGACGACGGGACATTTAATAACTTCTTAACGTTAAAATGAAGATTTTCAATGAAGGCCTTGATGTATTTTTTAATGGTTTTTCTTTCGCATTTCATAACCGGTGCGTTCAGAAGTAATGACCTCGTGGCTCCCGAGTCTGTGCACGTTTACAGTCTCCCGCCAGCGTGATGTTTTCCAGGGCGATGCTCATTTATTTCCACGCCTGCTTCTCGACGGGCAATATTGCCCAAGTGCTAATGACGGATAAACTGATTTATCCAGCGAGATGCATAAGTGTCGTTTCTGATGTGAGCAGAGCCAGCATGTTCTCGTATTAAGTTTCGGGCTTAAATTAGCTGCGTCTGCCTGCATCCGATGAAATGAGCCAGCTGGGGGGGGGGGGGTCAGTTTCGCCGGCTCGTCCCACCTGCCGTATCATGGGAAATCGGGAAGGGCTCGGGGCGGGAGCGGAGGGGATTTGCGGCGATGCCCGGAAGGATCGCGGAATTCGGTCCGTTCGAAAAGCCCGGTATTCCCAGCCACCATCCTGGTGAATCGCTTCGTACCGTGCTGTGGGCACCTCGGTTTGAGTCTCTGCTGTGCTGCCCAAGGAGCTGCAATATGGGGCAGTAGGCGGCGTAGCGGTAACAGCCCTCGTCTTGCAATCGAAGGACTCGGGTTCAAATCCTCCCTCCTGTTGTAGTTCCCTTGATCAAGGTACTTATCTTAAATTTGTACAGTAAAAATTACTCAGCTGTATGAATGGGTAAAGCAGTGTAAGTAGCTCAGTGTACAAACATCACATTGCAAGTGAGCCTGGACAAAATTGTTAAAATGGTGAATTGGTAATACTGAAAATAGATCTGTTTTGGCTCAGCTGGTCACATGCCTCTGTTCCGTTTCCCCTAATTGTTTACAGTGACCCCTGCAGGCCAGTGGGTGTACGCGGGTGAATAGCGCATTGCGTTGCCTGACGGATCCTGCCCCCTGTGTGGTTTAAGGGGACGAGATGTAGAAAAGGAGGCGCCTGGTATCTCGCCGAGGTCCTTTAAGTGTCTTCAGAATGACTCGCGCTACACGGATGGGAACGTGACGTCTCGGGGGTGTGCTGGGGTGTCTTGCACCTATCTGACAGTAGGGGACTGGGGTCACACCTCCGCGGTGCTCTGCCACCATGTGGCTACACTCTGAGGCTGATAGAACAGCTGTTGGCTGCTTCCTTGTGATGCCCAGAATCGTGCATGATGTAGGGTATCCCAGTGGGCGGGGCCATTCCAGTGGGCGGGGCCATGCTTTCTGACCATGTTCCTCTCTGTCTGCCCCAGGGGTTGAACCGTCTGTGCCACTGGAGCGCCGAGCCCCCGTCACCCCGTCCTCCTCCTCGCGGTACCGGCGCTGCTCCTCGGGGTCCAGGGATGAGCGGTATCGGTCAGGTAGGTCGCGCACACGCACACACACAAATAGGAGGAACCCATAAGGCTGCAGATCTTTTTATCATCTATACCTTGTGATATATGAGTGAGGGGTTTGTGAGTGAGACCTGCAGGAGATGAGGTCTTCCACTGTTTGACTCTGAAACACAGGTTCCAAAGCACAGGTTACACAGGGGCCTTTGAACCTCAACCCAGAGGTTCACCGCTGCCTTTCCACCTCTTGTCGGTTTACATGCCCTTTTCTCCAAAAATACACCACCATCAAAGTTCCTAATCCCTTCTGGACCTGGTCTCTCCTACAGTGCAGCAGGGACACTGTGTTCCTCCACTTCTGGACACTTCCTGCCCCCCCGCAATCAAAAGTCTGCAGATTCTCACTTTTAGCTCAGATGTGTTGGAACAAACTCCCTCTGTCCCTCAGAGCTGCTGAATCCTTCCCAGTATTCAAGCAAGGACACACACCTATGTTCCTATGTCAGCTTAGCAAGAAAATATAGTCTATAATCATTTTGAAGAGAGACTCTTTGAGCTATTTATGAAAGTGAATATTTTCACTTGTGCAGAAGATGGAAGGTCTCTTATTTGGACAAGGCAGGCAGCAGTGGTCCAACAGCGATTTGCGCATTCAGGGTCTTTGCTCCTCGGCTCCTTCACCGATGCGCCACCTGTTGGTGTTGCGCTGCGATCTGTTGCTGCCGCCACCGCGTTCCATTGAAGGGCTGATCTTCCAGACCCGATGGCCGAACTTCTAGAGGTTCGAGGGTGTCGGTCGCCTGGCTCCGGATACTCATCTTCGCTCTGAATTTCAAAACAGGAAGTTAAAATGTAAAACAGTGGAAGGTGTTCGCTCTCTTCCTGATCTGCTCGTTCCACCCTGACAAACCGTGCTTTGCGCTGCGGTTTGTTCTCTTTGCCACGACGCGGACCATTTATCACGGTTTTCCATACACCGCATTTCCCGTGCCTTTGTTTGTATTGGTCGGCGGGACGCGTCGCCGTCACGTTTCCTCCCGGTACGTCCAGCTTCCGCGGCGGGAGAATAACAGGATCCAGTCTGTGTCGGACGGAGGGCGATTTACGGCGGGTCTGAGCGCGGAGCATTTTTCCTAAAAACAAGCAGGAATGCTGCTCCCGCTGCCAGGCTGCCCGTTCAAGGGCTCCGCGCTAAATGGTGGGTGCGGCCGTCCAGCTGGAGGCGGTTGGCGGAGCTGGACAGTGTCCAGAACAGCTGGAGAAGCACTAACCCCGGTGGAAGGCCTCTTCCCCAGTGTCTCTCTCTCTCTCTCTCTCTCTCTCTCTCTCTCTCTCTCTCTCTCTCTCACACACACACACTGCCCTTAGTGTTTCACGCTGCTCACCCTATTTCACTTTAAAAGTGTTCCGCTGTCATGGGCAGCTGGTAGCGCACTGATTGGAGTTGCTTTGGGTGCAAAGGTTGCTGGTTTGAATCCCACCTCCAGCTGTAGGACCTTTGATCAAGGTGCTCGCCTTAAATTGCTCTAGTAAGTTACCCAGCTGTATAAATGGGTCAACTGTTGTAAATGGCTTAACATCGTAAGTCACTTTAGAGAAAGGTGTCGACTAAATGAGTAAATGTAAGTGTGGCGTGATGGACTGCCTTCCTCTGCTGCCAGGATAGACTGCGGACTGCCATGACCCTTCATTGGACAAGTGGGTATTGATGACGGCTGGATGGCGTCCGTTGGAAATTATATGGGAGGTGGATAGGGAGCCTCGGAGGGTTGGGTTGGTTTTGAAGTACTTGTGGGGCTCGGTGGTTTACTTCAAACATTTTCCCTGGAGTTTGTTTTCGTGATTATTTTGCTGTCTGCGACGGAGCCCGTGCGAGGTTTTCCGACTGTGGTTTCCGCACAAGGCTCGGTAGGGTTAGGTCGAAGACCCACCGTTAACGGAAAGAACCGCACAACACCCCCTTGTTTGCGGAGCACCGACTGCAGAGCGCCAAAGTGCGACGTTTCGGATGCGGCGCCGTGCTGGACGGTTCACCTCCATGTGTGGCAGCAAGGTCAACTCCAAGCAAAAGGGCCCTGCTCTTGTGCCTTTGAGTGAGGTTCCTGGATCTAAGTGGGATAGTACTGCGGTATAAGAGTGAAGAGGTGAGGTGTGGCGAGGGTTGCCCGGGCTTTCCAGGTCTTCCGATGCCCTCGCAGGATCCGCAGCGGAGATCCTGACCTCTGGACGGGAAGGGCGAACGGCTCAGCAGCTGTGCTTCCAGGCCAGGGGTGCGTAAGCGCTCGTTGTGTCGTAAATCAGGAGGCCAGGTGTGCACTGAAGGGATCCAGCTGTGTGTGAACCCAGGTGTGCCAGAAGACCAGCGCATATGTTCAAATGGCTAGAACGTTGGAAAATTGCAACACGCACACGCAATGGTCATCGTCTTCAAGTCAAGCGCACTCGCTATGCCAGGTGTAAAAGACAGGTGCGTAAGATGACCAGGTGCAGACAGGTCCCTGTACCTGAGCAGCACCGACATGTTCCCCCCACCTTTTGTCTTCCAGATGTGCACACGGAGGCGGTGCAGGCGGCGCTGGCCAAACATAAGGAGCGCAAGATGGCGGTGCCCATGCCGTCCAAACGACGCTCCCTGGTGGTGCAGACCTCTATGGATGCTTACACTCCCCCAGGTAAGCAATGTACAACCACACGGGGCAACTGCAACTGCGAGTGTGCGCGCGCGCCCCTCTCCCACCTGCACGGCCCGTCACCTGTGTGCCGTTTCAATTCGTTCGACGGGTCTGGGCGAGCGGCAGGACTGGACTAGCACCGCCCACTTTTACACCTGTTTATACTGCTCGATTAGCTCCGCCCACATCCACTGGCTATGTGTCTGAACCGGCCCCGCCCACTTTCACGCGTGGCTGTTTCAGGATCGCGGAACGCACGAGGTCTGTTGAACTGAAGCAAGTGTGTGGAGAGGACAGCCAGGACCTGTCGCAACTTTATTTTCGTGTGTGTGTGTGTGTGTGTGGGGTCTGTGGGGAAATAACCGTGTACTTCGATGGAGCACAGCTCAGCAGCCCTTGACAAACACTGCTCACCGTGATCAGCCAAATGGCCCTTGTTATGCTTCCCTAACAATTATCGTTAATACAAAATTTGGCGAGAGGCAGCAGTTTCCGTACCTCTGAGAGCGTGACTCAAGGTGTGCGTGCAGGTGCCTGAGGGCGTGTAGCGAGGCCCCGAGGACTGTGGTGCCGGGGGACGGCGGCGTGCGTACGGCAGCACCCCCCACTCAATCATGAGCACGCGGGCGGTGTTCCTCCCCCGCTGTAGATGCGGTCACGTGCTGCGGACCGTCAGATGAGGTTCTTTCCCGTCCCGGTTTCAGCGAAGATGCCCAGCGGAGTCCAGTATCTCCATTGCAAAGGCAGAGCTGCGAAGATGGAAACGCGTGAGCAACGAACGGCGGTCGTGGACCGGACTGGATCCGCAGCTTTCTTCCTCTTCCTTTGATCAACCGCTTTCCCCGTTACTTCCTGTCGCTCCTGTTGCCGCGGACACGTGCGCGGCGGTGTCGTCACGCTCGCTCTCTCTCTCTGGCTTCACATTAACGCTGATCCGACGTGCTGAGTTTCCCTCGTAACTTAATCTACCAGGGGATCGCCGAGAACCTGGGAGGTTTGGGGAGGCTAATGCGATTTAGGGGGTTGCTAGGCAACAGCTTATGTAGCGATCAACAGATGCGGCCGCTTGTGTCAGCAATCCGGTTTCCGAAAAGAAAGCGCGGTTGGTCCTCTGCGGTCACGTGTTTACTGGGAGTGTGCTCTCTGAATGAGCCAGCGGAACACAAAGGGTGGACAGTCGCCGAGGATCCCCCGCTGTCTAAAACCAAAGTCCTGGGTAGACACTGAGGTCACACACTGAGCGCGTTACACGGGGCTCTGCACTGACCCCCCAGAGGATGACTTTCCTCTGTTTTTGAAAGTGGTCTTTCGCTCTTCAGCTAATGTGGAAAGCGATGTTTAGCCATTATGATAATTGTAAAGGTTGTCTTTAATTATGCGAATTTGGGAGGACAGTTGATGGCACGGTCCTTGGAGCCGTTGCCTTCGGACCCAAGGTCGCCGCTTTGATTTCCACCTTCAGCTATAGTACCTTAAATTGCTCGAGTAGAATTACCCAGCTCTGTAAATGGGTCAATAGTTCTAAGTAACTTAACATTGTAAGTCACCTTGGAGAAAAGCATCAGCTAAATGAATAAGCGGAAGGCAGTGTTTAACCATTAATTTAATTCCGAAGGCAGTCTGCACCCATTATGCTAATTTGGAAGGCGGAGTTTAACTGCTATGTTAATTTGGAAAAGGGCGTGTAATTCTTATGCTAATTTGGAAGATCGTACAGACTCCTTTAGGTTTTTGGGAATCCAGTGTCAAGGGAGCAGCTCATGGAACTCCGCCCACTTCCCACTGATTCGGTGGCATTCGTTTTGTGTCGTCATGGTGACTTTGGACATGGAGCTTTCACACACTCGCCGTCGGTCATTAGTGACGGATCTAATGGGGCAGGGCGCTGGTGAAGGCGTGAACGGAGGGGTGTGATCGCCTGACTGATCACCTTTACACACCTGTACCTGCATCTCCACACACTTTGGTGGGCTGGTACTCCATTCTGAGCTGTGAAAAAGAAAGGGAAAAAAAATCAGTGTTCTCCTCTGACCCCCATGACACCAGGCAGAACACAGCCACACATGTATGAACACAAATGACAACGTCTGGACAGCATTTTTCCCCCAAGCACTCATCATCCAGTCCATTTTTTACACCGTGTTACTGTACCGATGACAAATTTTGGTATGAATGTATTTCCCTTGTGTGCCACGCAGTCTCGATTTGACCATGAATGCACAATAGTGTGTTTATTAATGTATGTTGGGGCAACACCAATCCAGCTGACCGCCTCTGATATGCAAACAATGTGCAAACACCCTCCTCCCTCAAGGCTCCGCTTATCTTAGCTGAACCTGCTTGGAAACTTCCGGAAACTGACAGGACATAGAGCCATCATGGTGGTTGTGGAGCTCGTTGTGTGTCGTCTTCTCCTTCAGTTGTGCCTGTATCGAAGTGATTTGAGGGGGCAGCAGGGGGCATAGCGGTTAGAATCGTCTCCTTCACGTTCAACGGACCCAGGATCGAATCCCACCTTCTACTAGTAGTCCCCTTGATCAAAGTACTTAACCTGAACTGATTACCCTGAGTAAAAAAAATGACCCAGGTGTGTAAAAGGGTAAATTGGTGTAAGTACCTTCACACGTAAGTCAATTTGGACTGAATCAGCACTATAAAAATATGTAAATATGAAAAGTGGTCTCCTGCGTTGTGCTGCAGATCCTCTTCTATCCCAGCTCGTTGCCTGACGGAATTTTCTAGAATGTCTGTTTTCCTCTGTCCAATTAGAGCTCTGTGTGTGTGTGTGTGTGTGTGTGGTGCCTGGTCCTCACCCTGCTGGCGCGCTCTCCCCTCGCTCACCCCCCACAGACACATCCTCGGGGTCCGATGGGGAGGGCTCCGTACGGGGCGAGGACACGCCCACCTCGAGCCAGGGCAGTCTGAGCATGGAGCGATGGATCAGCCGGGCCATCCACGGCTCCACCACGTCCTCCACTACGTCCTCATCCTCGACGCAGAGCGGGGGCAGCGGGGCAGCCGGTCGCCTTGCCGACGTCCTCGCCCAGACGCACGTGGGTGAGTCCCCCCCGCCCCCGTGTTCCGTTCCCACAGGGCGCGTGACCCGTCTCACCTGTCAAGGCGTCTCGGTGTTGTTGATCTTACCTTCACCTGTCTTCGTGTGCCGCTTCACTCTTCTGTAAGACATCATTTCCAAATGCCATTCGTACCTCAGACTGTGGTGTTAGTACCTCGTTTACTTTTCCGATGCCCTTTTCCACGGCGATGTTGACGCTGCACATCTCCGCCGAAGCTCAGGTTAAACATTCAAACCAGTGGGATTTGAACCGGCAAACATCGGGTCAAAACACATTGCGGCGCGAGGCCTTGCTCCCGCGGACCTCTATGAATAACTCGTGAAATATGAAATATGTTTCCGAGCAGAAGACGGGGCCCTGCCGCTGCGGCAGGCGGATGGAGCTCTCGACGGCCCGGTTCTGAAAGGAGTCGAAATCCTGAATGCTGCGGTCATCCCGAGCAGCAGGTGGCACGGTGGTTAGAGCGGCCGAAGGACCCGGGTTCAGATCCCCGCTCCTGCTTAACGGGCCTTTAGATTTACATGTGTAACGCAGCTCAGTGATAAAGGACACAACAAAAGCTTTAGCGAGATACCAACCGCGTATGTAAAACGTACGGTGAAAAAAAAAATAATAAAATGATAATAAAAGCGGTCATACGATTCAAACACAGGTGATGATGCTGGAATTCATCCAGGTCATTCAGCAGTCCATGCTGAGGGCAGCAGGTGGCGTAACGGTTAGAAAAGCCCGTGAGCATGAACCTCCTCTCCTGCACTAGTTCCCTTGATCAATGTACTTGTCGTGAACCGATACGGTAAAAATTACCCAGATGCATAAAAGGGCGAGTGAGCGAGAGTGACCTTGGAGAAATGCGTCAGGTAAGTAGTGGCTTGTAACAGTGTGATACACACCGAATGAATCTGCCTTCATATCCCACAGTGCTCGGCTGGGGGTCGAGGCAGCGAACGGTAGTTATGTTTAGACCCCCATCGTATGGTTCCTGGTCTTCGGAAAATCAAAAACCCTAAATCCCAGGTGGAAACGTGAGACGGTTTCCTCCAGAACACACGCTTCCCATGAAGTGCTGAACACGGACGGGGCTGCTGGTCCTCCCTTAACTCAGGAAGGAGTGTTTTACCGCAACACAAACACACCTGGGGTATCGTGGACTTGTCTTCATGTCGCTCCTGACACCGGGTGCAAAAACAGCTTCACCTGCACAGGTCCTCCTATTGGCCAACATGTATGATGATAACACTTCTGTTGCCTAGCAACACAATGCATGTGACATGGGAGGGACGTATCTGTAAAGTGTTCATTGTACGTTTTTTTTTTTTTTTTTTTTTTTATCCTGTTCTCTGCAGTTTAATTGTAGCATTTTGTGTTCTTAACACATTTTGTAGTCAAAATAACCGCAGTGCTGGTTATCCAAAAATAATTTCTAGTTTGCGTGCGCACCGGCGTTACTCGGTACGTTCAGAAGTCTATTGTGATTGTTGTGCATGAGTTGTGTGTGGTTTTTTCTTTTTAAGCAAAAGCAGTATAAAAATTGGAAAAACCAAGCTCCAAGACAAGGACAAAAATTGCAGTGAATAGAAAACAGTTTTTTTTCTTTTTTTTTTTTAAATCCGGTTTCCATCTTTCTGGCCTAGATGTGTGTGTAAACAGGGCTGCACTTGTGTGTCCCGCTCTTACACCGTCATCTAAAAGCAGACAGTGATGGATGGAACGTGTGGGGAAAAGTGTTTATGGATGCAAGTCGCTCTGAAAGTGAGGCCGACCCCCGGTTGTCGCCGTAGCGGTAATATCACGTTGAAATGAGTCCTCCTCCTCCGGTCTCCTTGATGGGCGTTGATGGTTGCGGTGCTGCACGGTGCTGCACGCCCCCCCCCCCCCCCACTCCCCCAGGTGCGTTTCCCAGGTGCGCAGAGCATCCCTGAGGTTATATCTGTCCAGTCCCATCAATCCCAGAATCAGAGGCGTGACACAGCGTGACTCAACTGCAAGGCGACGCCCCCCCCCCCCCCCGGTGGTCATGCGGTCCAATCCAGCCTGGTGACCGCGGCGCCGTGTCTGAGGTTCTGGTCTTCCCTCGTGTGCAGGGCCCATTGCACACCTCTCCCTGAAGAGGAAGGCGGCGACCGGCGCCGTCGGCAACGGAAACTCGTTACGGCGGTCCTGCGAGTTCGGATCAGAGCTCGTCTGGCCCCCCCTGGAGTCTCGGGGTCAGTATTGCTGTGCATCACCACCCCCCCCCCCCCCCAGTTTGTGCGCTTTGGTGTCAGTGACCCCTCCCCCCCCAGTATGTGCAGGCTGCTCCTTGGTCCTTGTGCTTCCCATTGGGGGATGGGAAGTAGGAACAACACGAGACTTGGCGGGGGGGGCACGGTCCAGTTGTGTGCCAAACCTTCACCCGCGACTCCTTCACCAGGGAGGAACGTGGTTGAACGTGAAGCTGAGGAGTGTGACGATACATGCTGTGCCGCTCTTGGATACGTTGCTTTTCAAGCTCCTCATTCCGGCCAAACGTCTGCTTTTAGATGCCTCGTACCCGTGCCTGGTAGCCCGCATGCTCTGTGCACCGTGTGTTTTGAGCAAACGCTGCGTGTGTGTTTGCCGCGTGTGCGCCTGGGAGAGAGCGACGACGCACATCTCGTCGATGTGGCGTCGACTCGCGCTTCCCCGGATGATGCGCCGTCATCGCCGAAGCTCCTTGACCGGCTCCTTTTGCAGAGCTTTTTTTTTGTTTGTTTGTATGTTTTTGTTCACCTTTTGTTTGCATCATTTAAACCTGGGAGATGAAAGCGCTCAGATGTGACCGTACGCGAACGCTTCGGGTACAGAATTGGCGGAGATGCTCGGTAAACAATACGCACCAGAGGAACGGTTGGAATGTTAACCGGACGAGACCGGTGTTCGGTCAACCGTTCATTCGCAAGGGTGTGACCGCAACCGTGACCGCAGCGCTGCATTGTGGACTCTTTACCTTTAGCGTCTTTGTCGGCCCATCGAGGCTTCGGTGACAGAGCTTGACAAAAGGCAGCGGTCATGGTCTGAGTTTTCCAGTGTTACTATTGTAGTGTTAAGTAGAGGGTTTCTGTCTCATGCAAATTGCTGTGTTACTGCTTTATTATTCCTGAAATGGCAACTGCTGGCAGAGTGGTTAGAGTTACCAGCTTTCACTCAAAGGATCCAGGTTCAAATCCCACTTCCTGCGGTGGTGCCCTTGATCCGGGTCCTTACCCAGGATTGATGCAGTAAAAAAGGACCCTGCTGTATAAATGAGGAAAGCTGGTAGTCTAGTGGTTAGAGCCATCTCCTTTGCACCCAAAGGTTGCAGGTTTGCATCCCACCTCCAGCTGTAGTAACTTGGAGCAATGGGTAAATTATTGTAAGTAGATGAACACTGTAAGTCACTGTAGTGTACAAATCTCACATTGTAAGGTGTCTGAATGTGGTGCCAGGAGTCCAACACATTCCAGAATGAAACAAGACTGTAAATTAAACTTTGCAAATAAATGGGACTATGCCTGGAAAAAAAAATTGAAACGCTGAGTCTTTATTAGTTATTATATAGCCCAGCCCCTCCCAGCTGCCATCTAGCTCCACCCACCCCTTCAGCCCCTCCCAGCTGCCATCTAGCTCCACCCAGCCCACAGTTAGGTCCACCCAAACTCCCGTTCATTTGTACTGTAGTCCCACCCACCTGCCAATAATTCGGGTGCTTCGGCCATGGTCTATCTGCCTGTGCTTTCCCATCTACCTCTGACATCTTCATCTTGTGTTGAGACTTCAATCTCTCCATATGAGATCAGCATCTTGCATAACCCACACCCTCTCCTCCATACCCCGCCCAGAGAACCACTCGGCCCCACCGGATGTGACCACCTACGCCTCGGAGCACAGCGCCCAGGTGGAACAACCACCGGTGTCCGCTGGCTCCCGACCCGCGACCAAGTACGGCAATGCGGAGCTGATGGAGACGGGCGACGGTGAGTGGAGGACGAGGTGCCCTGGGGGGCTCTCAATCAAGTGACTTTGTTGCATCAAAAAGGAACGTCTGCTGTTCTGAGAACCCAGTTTCCCCATTAGAGAACCTGGAAACTCAAATAGGCACTTTCTAAAATTGTCGACAACCCATAAGTATATGAAACGTCTGTAGGAATAACCGTTAAGAGTTCTACAGTGGTTCTTTAGGGAATGACCGTAGTGAGATTTCCAAAGGTCATGGACTAATCAAGCTGCGTGATCTTTTTGTTCTATAGCCTCAGATTTGTGAAGTGTGAGCGGTTTGTTGGCCTTCACTCTTCACAGCTGTTGCAGTTCTGTGGACCGGACTCAAGTGGTTCCACCACTGCAGGCTGATCTGATCTCCGGGGCAGTGGAGACACTTACCTTCGCTGCAGGCATCTGTCCGATACATGAGTCAGTAATGCTGAGGGACAGGCACTTTGCTAGTCCAAGAACCCAGACTCAGAGTAGGGAAGGATTCTTCTGACGTTAAACCGCACACATCAGTTAGAGGTTGAACCCACGTTGCGTTCGTGAGGGCGCTGATCTGGTGGGTGGGCTGTATCGACACACTCGCTGACAATAATGTGTGTGTTTCTCAGGTGTTCCTGTCAGCAGTCGCGTGTCTGCTAAAATCCAGCAGCTGGTGAACACGTTGAAGAGGCCCAAGCGACCGCCTTTGAGAGAGTTCTTTGTGGACGATTTCGAGGAACTCCTGGAAGGTTTGAGCTCTTCTGAAACCGTTTCTGTGTGTCTGCCTCCAGCTGTAAGTACCACGGTAAGAATAGGTAATGACGAAAAAAGCAAAGCGAGGCCGACAAACTGATCCGGTGCATTTTAAGCGTCGTCTCGGAAAAGGCTACCAGTCGACCGATCGAAAGACCACGCTGGCTTTTCGTTGCGCTACGTAGAGCGTCTCTTGACATTTCAGTCCTCCTCAATGATCTTGAGTCCTTAGTGTTGAAAGGATTGTGTCCATTGTCACAATGACTGAGTCCTTCCTTCTGGTTCATGGTCATCCTCTTCATGTTGGCCTTTACCCAGTCAAAGGACAGGTTGCTGACATGGCTGTAGCGCGTTGGTCCTCTCTCTCGATTTTGTGTAGTTGAGAACCAGTACTAAGAGCAGCTCCGCTTCCCGTAGTCCAACAGCCGGACCCCAATCAGCCGCGACCTGAGGGTGCCCAGATGATTCCGGTGCGGGGGGAGCAGCTGGGCGTGGTCACCAACTGGCCTCCCTCACTAGAGGCGGCACTGCAGCGCTGGGGCACCATCTCGCCCAAGGCCCCGTGCCTAACCACCATGGATACCAACGGGAAGCTGCTCTACATCCTCACATACGGTAAGGACCACGGTACATCTGTGTATATCATCCTATACAGTAAAGACCACAGCCCAGTGCTCTATGTCATCTCATAGGGTGAGGACTCTGGTATAGTGGTCTACATGAGCACACGTGGCAAAGACCACAGCATACCGCTTTTATATCATCAGTTTTATCTGTGTTTCACTTGTTGCCATACAGTAAAAACTGCAGCTCTCCAGTGAGCGTATGGGGTCGTAGCCCGGTGCAAGTCTAGTCAGAATCAGTCGTACGAAATTAGAACGTCATTGAAGACAAATCCACTTGAAAAATTTGAGTTTTTGTTTTCATTTACGAACTACACTGGTGTTCATCTACACCTCCAGGGGATCCATAACTTATTTTACCATATATATATATAAAAATTTAACGATGGTTTTATTAACTGGATGTCGTTTAATATTATTGGAAATTAGAGGGCAGCAGGTGACGTAATGGTTGGAACCGCTGCCTTTGGATCCGGGTTCAAATCCCAACCCCTGCTGCTGTACCCTTGATCCAGGTACTTACCCTGAATCAATACAGTAAGAATTGCATGCCTGTATAAGTGGATAAATCAGTGTAAGTAGTTTAACAATGTAAGTCGTTCTGGGAAAGCGTCAGGTAAACAAATAAATGCAGAGGTAGATAATCTGTTCGAACGCCAGCTGCCTTTGTTTCACGGTCGGGTTGGGGATCATCAGTGTGACCTTGGTCATGATTAATCATGTTAATGGTGACAAAGAGAACATCCTGCCTGTCTACACTGGGTGATGCTGGAATACATTGTGTTGTGTGCATGAGGTGAACTTCTTTTTGTCCACTTTCAGTGGCAAAGTGCCGTCGTGTGTGTTGGTGTGAATGTGCCAGTGTGGGGTGGCAAGCGCTGACCATGCTATGATATATTCCCAGTTTGTGGGCGGGATCCTGGTGAGGAGGCGTGGCCTGTCTGGCTCATGGTGGCGGTGAGACGGCTGTGCTAAGTGCCTGTGTGCCGTGATCTATCTGTTTGCCTTCCTCCTTTTCTCATCTCCTGTCACCTCCCTCTGCTCTCCAGTGACTGAAGGTCTGACAATCTGTCCAGCAGGCCCAGCTAATACCCCCTTACCCTTGCGAACATCGTACACTTGTGTCACAAACGTTTGAGTTACAAATTTCGAAGTATGCGTTCTTTCCATTTGTAGATTTTATTTAGTTTTTTTAATGTATTTATTTTGTAATTTGTACTTCGCTCTTCCATCTTCAAAAATAAGTTCTGGGATGAAGTACTTGCATTTCCTCATCCAGCCAGTAGTTGGCAGTAAAATGCACCCAGACAGAATGGAAATGTGGGACGAGGTTAATTTGACAGGCTTCTGGAGTGTTTATAGCTCGTGTCTAGTGTCTGTGAGTGTTGGTATTTAGCAATTTGTGGAGAAAATTTTTTTTTTTTTACAGTACTGTTAAATTAGTTTAATGTAACTTAATGAAGTTAAAGTTGTCTTGCAGCACATTTTTAATTTATTATAGCTACAACCTAGACTTTTGCAGAATCTGTCCAGCAAATAAATCAACATACATCTCTGTTAGTGTGCTTTTATTCTACAGTGGTTTCATTTGTAAACAAATTCAGTTACGAACAAACTTCTGGTCGCAGCTGTGTTGAGGACCCAGTGAACTTTCCACAAACTTGTAGCTCGTAATCTCAGAGCTGATGTGCAAGGAAATCTGGCCGCTCTTCACTGAGTGTTATGGGTCACATGTTCAAGATGGTCTTCCTGCAATGTCACAGGTTTGAGTTGAAGACATCTTACTAATATCTACACGTAAATGAGCCTGTACAGCAATAATCATCACCAGAGCCGGTCCTCTATTAAGATTTTGCCTCGAAAGGCACACTGGGGTCATCCTTACCAAAGAGCTTGCATCCTGCTGTCTGCTTATCATGATTAATACTCATTTTTATGGAAAGGGCGATTAGGGATCCACCAGACTTTTCATGTTCAGTGTGTTTTTTCATCTTTTGGATTAGGAAAGTTATTAATTCCTGGCGTTATGCACTTTCCATATTTCTTCACACGTGAGCGAGAACATTACGCCCCAGAGCACCGAGAGTTTATTATTTGTCGGAATTTCGCAAATGGATCATTTGGAAGTTGTAAAAGCATCGTTTTGACAGTTGCCATTTTGCAACACCGGGCCCTCAGGGCCAGATGATAATGTGGAAATTGAGCGCCTGACAGGTGAGGAGAGGTCTTCTCTAGGAGACTGGGTGAGCAGTGGACCTTGTGCTCTCTGTGCTTTACTGGGTTTTACTCTGCTTTGGGAATGCTGTCCTTATCTCTCTCTGTGTGTGTGTGTGTGTGTGTGTGTGTGTGTGTGTGTGTGTGTGTGTGTGTGTGTGTGTGTGTGTGTGAGAGAGAGAGAGAGAGAGAGTCCTGGTCCTTTACCTGCTCTGAAAGTTTATTCTGGTCATCGCATCCTTTGTCCTCTGTCCAGTGTGTCTGCATAGAAATATTATTCATGGAATTATTTATTTATGCCCCGAGTGCCATCGGTGATGCGGTGGACAGCGTGCTTTGTGAAGCGGATGTTGATTGGTTGCCGATGGGTCTAATTCTACGCGTGTGTGTCCGCAGGAAAGCTATGGACACGAAGCATGAAGGTGGCCTACAACATCCTTCATAAGCTGGGGACCAAGCAGGAGCCTATTCTCAGACCGGGAGACAGAGTGAGTGACGAGGCCCAGAGTGCAGTCGTCCATCCTGCCAGCCAGGGGCGCCCTGCTTCGCTCAGACGTGCTTCAACGCTGCATTATCAACAGCAACAACAACAACAACAACAACGTCTATGCCCACGATGCATACGTGCACCCACGTAGCAGCAGTAGTAGCGCTAGTCTCCGCTTCCTGTTGTTCCACAGCTCCCCATTTGGTAATGTTTATGCGGCGTGTGGGCAGAAGCAACGTTTTCGTTCTGTCCTGGTAACATGAGGACCGTTGTGCGGACCAGGATGTGAGCACGGTACATTTAACAAATCGAATTGGAGCGGTTGGCGACCATTAGCGGGAAGGACGTCGACGCTCTCCGATACGGGTTCCTTTTAAAAACGCTCGACCCGAGTCCCCCTTTCTGCATCCGCATCTGATCCTGCGTGCGGCCTCCATGTGGGAGCGATCAGCCGCGCTCGAGAGCACGATTACCGTAACGGCGTCCGGCTTCCAGCGTGCGACTGGGAGCGGCTCGAGCCAAAATGGAGGAGGGATCGCCCCTATTAAGGCCGTGCGGCAGTAAAGCGCCGGCTGGGATGCGGCTCCTTTGGCGCGATTAGCGCGTTATCCGCCTGCTGGAACCGAAACTGTCGAAAATCTTCTGAGGCATCTGGTTGCGTTCCTTTTGATAGAAGATACGATCGTCCGCTCTCCGCGGGACGCGAAGCAGGGCCCCGTCGATGTGCTCTCGATCGGGGTTCTGGGAGCGTTTTCACAAACGCGCCGGCCTAATCTCTGCCTTTAAAGCCCTCGCGCTCATTGTAGGCATTCCTGATAATCTTGAACCGAAGCCATCCCGAGGCTGATGCCGTCTGCACGCGCTTATCGCGAACATGTTCCACTCTGTAGGAGATTTAAAGGCCTGTTTTGTCTGAATTCGTCCGAAGTGCTTCAGGGCTGGAGAAGAGGCCAAAAACAGCTTGAGTAGATAGATGAGCTGCGGTGGTCAGATGAGAAGTGTTCCCATTTATTTTTTAATCATAATAATTTTGACCTCTCTGTGATTGATTTGGGGCGCAGGTGGCTCTGGTGTATCCCAACAACGACCCGGCGGCATTCATGGTGGCCTTCTACGGCTGCCTGTTGGCCGAGGTGGTCCCCGTGCCCATCGAGGTGCCGCTCACGAAGAAGGTGAGGGATCCAGCCACGCGAGCGACCCGACGGGGCTCTCCGGGTTCGACTGGCGGGGGAGGAAAAAGGTCCTTTAGGAAACAACCAGAAAGCACGGTTTTGACATTTGTGTTCCATCAGATGATTGTTATTTTCGAATTCCTCATTGTCGGGCTGCGGAACGCAGGACTCGAGCGTTAACCGTTCCTTAAATCATTCTCGGCCCGACTCCCTGCCCACGGAGGCATTATCAGCCCCCGTATGGGGAAACTGGCGGCTCGCTTCCATTTGCTGTGGAATCTATTTAGGGAAGGCTAATGCATTTGCCATTATATAGGAAAGGCAGTGTCTTGTGGCGAGCCGTAATTTGCCCGATTGCTTCGTTACGTCATCGCGTGGAGCCTTCGATCAATACTTCAGCTGTACCTACGGAGCGCGATAAGACTTAACGGTCCGAGCTATGCGTTTTTTGTGTCATCGGGGACAAGTTTAATGTAGCAACGTGCGTGTGTGTGCGTGTGTGTGTCCACTGAGAAGCAGATATATGGCCTACTGATGTTACGCGCATGCATTACTGTTCAAAGGAAACTTCCAGCTGTCGGCGTTTTAAGCGGCGTCCATTTGGAAGCCGGTACCATAAAAGCACGTTAGCACCGCGTCTCTCTGCCACGCAGCGTTTCTGCCCTTTACGTCGGTGGAGGCAGCGAGGATCGGAGGTGTTCTGGGAAAATGAGCATCTCTCTGAATTCCAGGAAAGAAGCCCGAGGCCTCCGGAACATTCCTTGGCTTCCTGGTTTTGGAACCTCGCTCCGGAAACAAAGGAGTTGCCGCTTCGCGAGGGAAACTTCCACAAAGCTTATTGAACACAGTTAAGCCTCTCAAAAAAGGCAATTAGCACAGCTACAGAAATAGCTCGTTCTTTCGTCCCAGGGTGATTTGGGAGAAGTAATTAGAGATATGCGAAAATAACTAAGAGAAGAAATCCTTGACGATTTGGCTCCAACTCCTCGCTTGAGACGAGTCTTGAAGCCAGAAGGCCAGGCTGCACTTGTGGTAACTGGCAATTCTTTAGAAGACCGAAGACCTGTTGGCTTCGGCTTTGGACTGAGGCGAGAGTTAGGAGCCTAACTGTCCGAAGGGTCGGACCTTGGACCAGGTCTTCGCTTTCAGTTCTGGCTTGAATGAAGGAGGGATCCAGTGGGTCACGGAAACCATCAGACTTTGATATTTACTGCTCTGATTAATTGGTGTTTGTGTGTAAGAACATGTCAATGGATGTATTAATGAATGGGAATGAAATTAATGAGGGTATATTAATGCATAGGAATATTTTGAGTGAAACGGTAATGTCTTGTGCACCTTTTATGTTCAGGACGCAGGAAGCCAGCAGATCGGCTTCCTGCTGGGTAGCTGCGGTGTCACCGTGGCCTTGACAAGCGACGCCTGCCACAAAGGACTGCCCAAGAGCGCCACCGGAGAGATCCTCCAGTTGAAAGGTCAGTCTTAACTGTCTGCGTGCTGCACCTTGAAGTGTCCTTTTACCAAGCCAGACCTTGTCGTGGTCCTCCAGACTACAAACTTTCAAGTCTTTGGTTCTTTGGGTTTCCTGATTGAAGACAAATTCTGAGCTCCTTACGATATGAAGTGTTATTTTCTGTCACACTTCTGCGGTACCTTCAGTCCTGTCTGAAAATGTGTGATTGTGTGTGTGTGTGTGTGTGTGTCATTCCTCAGGTTGGCCAAAGCTTTTGTGGTTCGTCACAGAGTCAAAGCACTTATCCAAACCCCCAAGAGACTGGTTCCCACACATAAAGGACGCCAAC
Organism: Scleropages formosus; assembly: GCF_900964775.1. Classification (NCBI taxonomy): domain Eukaryota; kingdom Metazoa; phylum Chordata; class Actinopteri; order Osteoglossiformes; family Osteoglossidae; genus Scleropages; species Scleropages formosus. The sequence continues at coordinate 9,116,833 of NC_041812.1, forward strand.
AACGACACGGCCTACATCGAGGTACGGCGCCACTGTCTCGGCTCCTCTGTGCGGTGTGTGTGTGTGTGTGTGTGTGTGTGTGTGTGTGTGTGTGTGTGTATGCTGGAACCAAACTCATATCGCTGGGGCTCAGTTTAATTAAGATTCTCTCACTAAATAATGTATGTTTCCATTAGAAACGGAGCCCATTTAAAGCACAAAGATAGATTGCCGCCAAAGGTAAAATTACCGTAATATTTGATCATGTCCCCGAAAGGTTCCTTAATGTGGCCCTTTCTTTTTTTCCTTCCTTCTACTGAAACGGATTCTTTCCTGAACCACTTTGTGCCGCAATTCTGTTTGATCGCCACCCCCACGCCGGTTCGAGGACAGAGGACAAACATGTGGACGGGGTGTCACTTTGGAGCGCACCCTCTTTAAATGCACTTCCTTTTCTTATTCGTGGAAACTCGCGTGACATAACGCACTGGTGGTGAAGTGACTGAAAGAAGAGAAATTCCCGATCGGTCTCGACGCATTCCTCGGAACATAAGAATATTTTGTTTTAGTGCCACTCCAGGGAAATACAAAACGCAAAGTCCTTAGAATTAGTTCAGTTGAAAGTTAGATGGATGTCCGGAGTGCTGCGCTTACCAGTGTTTTTTAACATGACTTTGATACATTTCATTATTACTGGACTTGACTCTTTGTCTTTTTCTGAAACACTGAAGGTTGGGTTATGATGAGCGGATGCGGGCTGCGTTCCCTAGTTGACTGCCCTCCCCTAGGTTTAAAGCCTACTTCCCTCTGGTGTCCCTTTTCCTTCCATCTTTTTAAGGAGGGAAAAAATCAGCGCAATCCACAGAAAAAGAAGGAAGCTGTCCGCTCTATCAAGGAGGAGGATAATGAATGATGTATAATTCCTGAACTGAGAAGTTTTACAGATACACCGGCTACTCGTGTTTCAAAGATCCAAACTTTTTCGGGATTCTTTGTTTCTTTTTAATGACACTTTGTTCACGAGACCCTTTTCTGAAAAATCAGCCTGTAGCACAGCAGTCCTCCGCACTGATAGATGGCGGTAAAGAACATCCAAACAAAAAAGAATGCAGGACCATCTCAATTCTGAGTGTCAGTGATCATGTGGATCAGTGTTTAAGTTCATTTACATTTATTCATTTAGCTGATGGTTTTCTCCAAAGCAACTCCAAGGTTAAGGTACCTACAATTATTTACCCATTTATATAGCGGGGGATATTTTTTTACTGGAGCAATTTAGGGTAAGTAGCTTGCTTAAGGGTACTACAGCCGGGAATTGAACCTGTGACCTTTGGTCCAAAGGCAGCAGCTCAAACCACTACACTACCAGCTGTCTGCGTTTCATGCGATGAATCAGTTAGAAATGAGCAGGAGTTTTTGTAGGTAGGCTAAATATAGGTAAAGTTCAGTCACTTTAAATTGTTTTATTTTTAATGTATCCAAGTTATTAAAAATATGCACATAAGTTTTACAAGGTATTTTTTATTTATCATGGTCGTACTGGAAATGTTCACAAAACAATTAGCAAATAAATCAAGGGATGTCTGTATTGTTAGCATTTTATTGTTTGTGACGTAGACTTTATTAGCAAAGGTCCTATGAACAAAGTTCCTGAGTCCTGTTTTAATGTTAAAATTGTGCAGTCGCAACATTGCTGTAGCTATGTGTTTATCATCGCCCCAGGGAACTGTTTGGTTCTTTGTTTCTCTTTGTTTCAGTTGTGGGTTCAATAATTTTAAAAGCCTGAACGGTGTATTTAATTCTACTGGGTCATAGTAGGATGGCACCTCACAGCACCTTAGTTGTGTGGGCATAGGTGGATTTCCTCCAGGTGCTCTGGTTTCCTCCCACAATCCAAAGGCATGCAGTTCAGGTCGACTGTGTGAATGGCCGAGTGACTCTGTGTGGGCGGCAACCCTGCAATGGGCTAGCATCCCACCCAGGATGCACCCCCTTCAACCGTACTGCTACTGACTGCAGGGTGGGGACCAGTCCCCAGTTAATAGGTCAAGTGGTTAATGAAAATAAATAGATGGATAATTCTCAGTAATATTACTTGCTCAGCTGACTTGTTAGTCCTTTCTTCACACGCCTCGCACTGGTGTTAGGAGTGGGATGGGTTCAAAACTTGAACAGGTGATCAAGGATATGTTTGGGGACAGCTGGCAGTGCAAGAATTTGCTACTGGAAGGTTCTGGGTTCTAATCAATCCTGCTGTACAGCTGAGCAAGGTACTTAACCAGGTTTGAAACCAAAAAGAATTACCCGGCTGTATAAGTGGGTAGAAGAACAAGTACCTCAGTATACGAACCCAACGCTGTAAAATGCCTTTCGAGAAGCGCATAAAAGAATGTAAATGTTTTAGGAAGAGGAAGCTTTCGTCATGCTGGATCTGGTGCAACTAACGTGTACTCAATGTTCCTCTGGCCCCATCTGCTTCCACTCGTGGGACAGTACAAGACGTGCATGGACGGCAGCGTTTTGGGAGTCACGGTGACGCGGATCGCCCTCCTGACACACTGCCAGGCATTAACGCAGTCCTGTGCGTACTCGGAAGGTGGGTGTTCTCCCTCGCCATAGTCCCCTTCATTTAAATGTCCCGCACATCATGCTGGGGAAGCACCAGTCCTCCAGGGCTGCAGGGGGCGCCGGTCGCCATTCCACGTTCCCTATCAATCCTTTAACTCTACGGGAGGACACCTCGGTCGGTGTCTCGGGGTGACTCCGTTTGACGGAGACCGTGGAACCGGCTTCCCCCGCGTCCCTCGAGTACTGGTGTTGCGCTCCCCGCTCACCTCGCGTCCGTCCACCCGCAGCCTCATCAGCTGTGCCAAGCAGGCGTGGCTCGAGCGCGGCCTGCTGCGCGTGCGTTGGACAGCTGTGTCCCGTGTGCCATGATTTGGTGATATATCCGTGTTTGTTTGTCTCTTCTAGCCGAGACCGTTGTGAATGTGTTAGACTTTAAGAAGGACGTGGGCCTGTGGCATGCTGTTCTCACGGTAAGGCCGACCCTGCCTCTCGGACTCCTCCTCCCTCGCACCCGGCATTGCGCTGTGTTCACTGGCAGTACAGGTCATCCCCCCTGGGCCTGGGACTACAAGGTTGCCCATTCAGGCACCAGGGCGGGCCCTGCTGTTGGACCATTGAGTGGAGTTACTCAACCCTGAGCAATTTGGTCAATGAGTGCTTGATTTTTTTTTTTTTTTTTTTTTTTTTTCTCATTGCTTATTATTATTATTATTATTCTTACTTTCGTAATCTTCGCTGTATTAGCATCCCTCCACCCTTATGCTCAGTTATTTTCCTGATTGAACAATAAGTAAAAGTCAGCGTACTCTTTCAGGAGACATTATGACGGCGCAGTGAGTCAGACACAGAAGCAGCGGGAGGCGAACCCAGAACCTACAGTGCTGTACTAATCAGATGTGTACAGTATTACAAAAACCTTTGTTACTCTTGAATGACAAGATTATTTTCTACAAACACATTTACTCCTTTTTCCATTCTCTCCAATAATTTCTTACTGTCAATTTCTCTTCTTATTTAGTTGTGTCACGAATGTGTTTTGTCATTTGCTTTATTACGCCAGTCTTATTTTTGCTGTTTATCATCACTCCCTGTATATTTTCCTTCTCTGTAGTTTGAAAAGCTGCCTTTAATAGCATACATAAAGTTTCATTTTACTGTAATATTATTAAAAATCGTTATTAAAAATGATATCATGAAATATTACACATGCTTTTTTTTTTTTTTTTTTTTTTTTTTGATTTAGTGGTAAAATACATCCTTCTGAGAGGTAAAAGTGTCGTCTTATGGTGGTAACAGATAAGGAGCAATACATAGCGGGGAGCTCAAGCCGGCAACCTTCTGGTCCCAAGTCTAGCTCTTTAACCAGTGCGCCACCCTTCAGGGTACATGTGCTTGGCTGTGTGTGTGAAGGCCCACAGTGTGCTTCCTCGAGCTTCCTCCCCGTGTCGTTTCGGAGCCCCGCCGCGTGTTCCGCGCCGCCGCACCCAGGTGTCCCGCTCGGCGGAGATGAACAGTCGCACGAGCAGCACGTGGACCGCCTCGCTGACACACGCCTCTCCACCTTCCCCACCAGAGCGTGATGAACATGATGCACGTCATCAGCATCCCCTACTCCCTCATGAAGGTCAACCCGTTGTCATGGATACAGAAGGTGTGCCAGCACAAAGGTGCGTGCGTGTCGCACTCCCTCGCTTTCGGTACGCAGATCTGCTTAGTGTCGGAGAGTCGCTTTCGCGCCGGTCGCATCACGTGTCCCTCTGATCCCGCCTCCAGCCAAAGTGGCGTGTGTGAAGTCGCGGGACATGCACTGGGCGCTGGTGGCCCACCGAGACCAGCGGGACATCAATCTAGGCTCGCTCCGCATGTTGGTGGTGGCTGACGGCTCGAACCCTTGTGAGTGGCGCCTCTTTCTAGCTCTGCTCCGATTAACACGGTGTACTCGTTTCAACCTGCTCTCCTTCCACCTCCTGCTGCCTCCAGGGTCCATCTCGTCCTGCGATGCCTTCCTCAACGTCTTCCAGAGCAAGGGCCTTCGGCCGGAGGTCATCTGCCCCTGCGCCAGCTCCCACGAGGGCCTCACCGTGGCGATCCGGAGGTGCGCCCCCTAGTGGCCACTAGCACATAGCCGCACATCAAATTGACATTGTGTTAGAGGAGAGAGTGTTGCATCATATTTATAAGCACCTCTTCCCTGTTGTGGGATGACGGAAACCTTCGTCCTGCTGGGGAAAATGAGCACACTGGTAGCTGGCTGCGCATGTTAGGTAAAAGTGCCCCTTTGCAGCCCTTTGTTGTACCGATGCTCTACCCGGAGGCATGTGGACATGTCCGCGGAGGTTTTGGGAGCAGGTGGAGTTGGAGCGCTCCTGACTGCTGCTTCCTGTGTGTGTTTGTGTGTGTGTTTAGACCTGTGGACGATGGCAGCCAGCCCCCTGGGCGGGGTGTGCTCTCCATGCAAGGCCTGAGCCACGGTGTGATCCGGGTCGACTCCGAGGAGAAGCTGTCTGTGCTCACGGTGCAGGACGTCGGCACGGTCATGCCAGGAGGTGAGGACCCACACGCATTTGCTCTGTCCCCAGTTAGGAACCGGGGTACAGCAGACGAGGAACTATCGCAGCATCCTGTTCCTGAAATCAGAAGTAACGACAGCCTTGGTACCTACAGGCCCTGATAACTACTTACACCCCACCGGGAGCGCTGTGCTCCTCCACCTCTGGCTGCTCAGTGGGGCTGCTCGGTGGACCCACTCACAAAGAGCCCAAAGACCATCATTTTCCAATTTTGCCTCTGATGTGGTGGATTGAGCTCCCTCTGGTCCTCAGAGCTGCTGAATCCCTCCCAGCTTTCAAGAAGGGTCTCAAACCCATCTCTTTCAGCGTTACTTCTGACAGCTACGTGAACTCACTTTTAGACGAATCGGAGTAAACGTACTTGTCTGAACTCCGTAACTCTGCCTCCTCACAGGCAAGGCGATTGGATTTGTTTTTTTTAATCAGATTTATTGGCAGCAGAGGGTCAACAGCATACAGACGGACAGAGCATCGAGAAAATGCGCATAGCGAGCGCTCTGGGTCAAAAGATGACAATTCGTCACAGGTGTGATCATGCAGAACTTTCTAATAACCTTCTAGTAACTTCCACGAGGGTGTCCAGATATTCCAGAATTTGGCAGAATTGTCATTCAGTAGGATGGGATTTTTCAGGCGTTTGTCTCGTTCGTTGTGCCCATGCGCCATGTTCGCCACCTCTGCTGCGCCACGTGTTCAGGACATGGTTTACATGCTCTCCGCCCTGCAGCGGTCTTGTGTGTGGTGAAATCGGAGGGGGTCCCACACCTCTGCAGAACAGACGAAGTGGGTGAGCTCTGCGTGTGCTCCGTCGCCACGGGGATGTCCTACTACGGCCTCTCGGGCATGACCAAGAACACCTTCGAGGTACGGATCCCACGCTCGGCTTCCTCGGGGTTCCCTGCTCTCGGTTCGGTTTCGTGACCTGCAAACCAGATGTGCGACGGTCTCTCGACAGGTATTTCCCACGAGCACCTTGGGGGCACCCATCAGCGAATACCCCTTCGCTCGGACTGGTCTGCTGGGCTTCGTGGGACCTGGCGGTCTGGTCTTCATCATTGGGAAGATGGATGGGCTCATGGTGGTGTCTGGGCGGCGACACAATGCTGATGACATCGTTGCCACGGCGCTGGCGGTGGAACCCATGAAGTTTGTCTACAGGGGCAGGTGAGTTCTACTCTGGAGCTGAAACTTCCGCTTGGGTTCAGTCCCTCGAAGGCGGAGCTCTTTTACAACGGGACCGTGGAGGAAGGTAGGTCCGAAGACCATCCTATTCCTAGATGTGGCTTTTGTGCCGGGCGGGGGGTCGGGGTGACGCTAACGCCGGCATCGACGCTTCCTGGTGGTGCCGCAGGATCGCCGTGTTCTCCGTGTCCGTGCTGCACGACGAGCGCATCGTGGTGGTGGCCGAGCAGCGACCCGACGCCACGGAGGAGGACAGTTTCCAGTGGATGAGCCGCGTGCTGCAGGTAGGCGGACGGGCCGCTCCCAGGTGCGCTCCAGGTGCGCGCCAGAGGGGTCACGGGTCGCAATCACCCTTGCGATGCTCCTCCCCGGTTCCACCGATTGCGCTTTTCTTCCAGGCGATTGACGGCATCCACCAGGTGGGCGTGTACTGCCTGGCCCTTGTTCCCTCCAACACCCTCCCCAAAACGCCGCTGGGGGGCATCCACCTGTCGGAGACCAAGCAGCTGTTCCTCGAAGGCTCCCTGCACCCCTGCAACGTGCTCATGTGTCCCCACACCTGCGTGTCCAACCTGCCGAAACCCAGGCAGAAGCAGCCAGGTGTTTGTCTGTGTGTCTCAGTCACTCTGTATCTATGCAATGTGTATAACAATCTCTGCACCTTATACAGTCTGTAAAATGTAAGGAATCTATTATATTTTATATTCATTTATTATATATCATACGTGATTATGCCAGATCCTTGTGTTAATGGCTGAGTTACGAATTTTTCTTGAAACATATGCCTATTTTTAATTGCATTCTCTTCACCTCTAAAAATTTCTGCTCGTTTCATCCGCTACACATCCTGTGTTTACCCTGTGAGCCGCTAGATGGCGGTAAAGTGCCTAATCGGAACAGGAACGTGCAAACGCATCAATTCGACTCGCTTCCGCGGTGTTTACGGCTCGCGTCCGGAGCGCCTGTTGGCGATCGGTAATGAGATGAGGGACGTTGCGCAGGTTTATGGGATGGATCGCTTAACAGTCGGCGCCGAATAAGAGTTTGTGCAGACGGCATTGTTTTCGGTCATTTTAAATAGGCTTAATAAAAGTACTAAGACAACTGAAAAAAATAATTACAGCTATATCCATGGTTTTTACAGAACATCACTCGTAAATACAAACACATCAAGTTACAAATGGATGTTTTGTCCTAATTGTCTTGTTAGAATGAGGACACTAAGAATACATGATGACAACTGACATTTTAAATGAGGTCCTGCCTCATTTAGAACCATTGATTGATTGATTGAGGGATTTAATTAACTTGAGTGTCCCTGATCAGTCTGACTCACTGTGCTGAGGGATTTATTGCTGTTTATAAATCCCATAGTTTCTCCTATGTTGTCCTTCCGTCCTGTTTAATTTGAGTGTTTATGGCCTCCTCAACATCATCCTTATACGTAGGTTCAGTTCACTGTGCGTGCGTGCGTGTATACGTGCGTGTGTGTGTAACGCGTTGTATTAATGTCGCTGTTCTGTAGAAATCGGCCCCGCCTCCGTGATGGTGGGGAACTTGGTGTCCGGCAAGCGGATCGCCCAGGCCAGCGGCCGGGACCTGGGACAGATGGAGGACAATGACCAGGCAAGGAAGGTGTGTGTGTGTGTGTGTGTGTGTGTGTTGGGAGGGCCATGGAAGTGATTTTTTTCCCCCCACTGTCCTACTGCGGATGGAACTGAGCCACAAGCTGCATGTTCGGTCAGCTCTGCTCCTCCGTTTGAACCGCAGCCTTTTCCATCGTTTCTTTGGTCATGGATTTCAGCTGCTTTACTTCAGCTCCATCTCTTCCATCCCATCGGGCCTCAGTGTTTCACCTGTTCAATCCCATCAGGCCTCACTTCTCCACCTGTTCAAGCTGTCAGTGTTTAATCTGTATGAGTTTATGCCCTGTCTCTCTGCAGAAAGTGCTCAGATCACAGGTACATCCAGCCATTCATCCATCCGCCCATGAAAATCAGGCCCTGCGAGTGACTGCTTATGGAGTGATGGAGACTGTAGCAGTAATACAAACGTGTTAAACAGCCCTGAACTGTTCTTAAGTATTTAGTCATAATGTTATTACATGTAATAATAAGGGCTGGCAAAGGTGATGTACCGCTTTGTTAGGAATGAGAAGAGTGACTTATGGGTTAATGCTGAGGTGGGAAGTGTATGGGTTATGTGGGGTTATGAAGGGTAGTTTATGGGTTAGTCGGAGCTCCAAAAGGCAGCTTCCTTGGCAATTAGGGCTGAGAAGAGTAGATCACAGGTTAGTCAGGGCCGAGAAGGGCCGTTTATGGGTTACTTAAAGCTGACGGAGGCCCTCTTGCTTTCCCGTGCCCATCTCTGACCGACGTGTTAAGGAAGGATAAGGCATTGATACCCGCGTGGGTGGATGCACTTAGTTCCCCAGAAGGAGGGTTACGTCGTGAGGTTCGTCTGCCGGTTGAGGCCCGAGTTCTTTACTCCAGCTCCGCGTGTCTTTCAGTTCCTCTTCCTGTCCGAGGTGCTGCAGTGGAGGGCTCAGACGACCCCGGACCACGTCTTGTTCACGCTGCTCAACTCGCGGGTAGGAAGGCGTCGTCGGCGCGCGCCGGCTCTGGGCCCCCGGCCCGGCCTGCTCGGTCGCCTCGAGCTCACGGCCGTCACAGTGTGTCGGCGGCGCGTTGAGGCGTTCGAGAAACGCAGCGCATTTACCGGACCGGGTGAGAAGGGAGCTAAAAAGAGGTACGTCTCTCTGATCTAGGGTACGATTGCCAGCTCGCTGACCTGCCTGCAGCTGCACAAGCGAGCCGAGAAGATTGCCGCCCTGCTGGCAGAACGGGGTCACCTGCAGGATGGGGATCACGTGGCGCTAGTCTACCCCCCAGGTGCTGCTGCTATTATTATTATTATTATTATTATTATTATGTAGCTGACTCATTTTGCCCGAGACAACTTACAGTGCTAGACAGATAATTTTCAAAGTTTTTACAGTGATGTACAGCTGGGTGTTCTTCCACTAAACGCTTTACACACGTTCAGCCATTAACACAGCAGGGTAATTCTTACTGTATCAGTTTAGGGTAAGAACCTTGACCCTGGTCCTTCAGATTGCAGCCCCCTAACCGCTGCACCACTTGCTGCTCTAACACACAGGCTGCTAGGGCACCTTGAGAATCTGAGCTTTTTCTCGGCTGGGTTCGAATAACGGCGTATGTTTTTCATGCAGGGATTGACCTGATCTCCGCCTTCTACGGGTGTCTGTACGGGGGCTGCGTGCCCATCACGGTCCGCCCACCACACCCCCAGAACATCGCCACTACTCTGCCTACAGTCAAGATGATCGTGGAGGTACGTCTGCCAAGAGGATCTGGGAGGGGTTCGTAGGAGACAAGAGAGGAAGCTGCTGCTGCTGCAAGTCAGTCGGTGATGTCTGCGAACGAGGGTGTGCTCACACCCTCGCCATTTCACACGTGTGCGTATTTGTGCGTATGTGTATCTGCCCCTAGGTGAGTCACTCCGCCTGCGTGATGACATCACAAGCCATCTGCAAGCTGCTGCGGTCCAAGGAAGCGACGGCCGCTGTGGACATCAGAACGTGGCCTCCCGTCCTGGACACGGGTGAGGCCGCTGCCCGTCACGCACTAATGCTCCGCCTGCTGGTCCCACCCCCCACCTGGCAACCCTCACAGAGGTTTCGTGTCTCCCCGTTCAGATGATTTACCAAAGAAGAAGCCCTTGCAGCTGCACAAGCCCTCGAACCCGGACTTGCTGGCATACCTGGACTTCAGCGTGTCCACCACTGGGATGCTGGCAGGAGTGAAGGTACTGCGGTAACTGCCGTGTGTGATGGAGACAGACATCTCCCTTCAGAAGCAGAACATTGTCTACATCTTAATTTCTCCACATAAAACCCAAACGGAGGCTTCCTTTGGTCTCGTTTACCCGTTTCTACGGTAACACGGAGAGCCTGGTGCTCATTATCATAACCACTCCCGTCTTCTTCTTTTCTGAAACGCATGCTGTCACGAGTGGATGTGAACTGCTGAGTAAAATGATCTAATTGATTCTGAAGGGCTCCTACACTAGACATTAAAACATTAAATTAAAGGAAATTAAAATATAATCAAGATAAAGTGGTGGATATAGTGGTGAAATAGATCTCAGCTGTGTGCTGCAGCTCGGTGCGATGGCCATTGTTCTGCCAGGGCGGGTGTGGTCCTCACACTGCAGTAGGGAAATGGCGTTCTCGGCCTCCTAGGTGCCATGTGACATGCGTCCTGCGATTGCCCCCTCCCCCCCCATCCCCGCATGCAGATGTCCCACGCTGCCACCAGTGCCTTCTGCCGCTCCATCAAGCTGCAGTGTGAGCTGTACCCGTCGCGGGAGGTCGCCATCTGCTTGGACCCCTACTGTGGCCTGGGCTTCGTCCTCTGGTGCCTGTGCAGGTGAGACACCCCCCACCCCCACCAGCTCCGAACATACACCCATCTGGAGCTCTGCAGGGTAACGTAATGTCACCGTAATGGCTGTGTAATGTGATTGCCTGTGATGGACAGGTGTCCTTTCCAGGGTGTACCTTGCCTCACATCTTACGCTTCCTGGATAGGAAGCGGACTACCAGCACCCTCCACAGGACAAGCAGTTAGTTATTCAATATTAAGAATGATGGATGAATTAATGATGTGTCACTCTAGGCCACCAGTGAGTCACAGTCCCCCAGTGCCCCCTAGTGGCCACGTGCAGCATCAGCGCCACTGCAGTCCAGGCTTCATTGGCTGCAGTTGAAACAGGAGCCTCCAGCACACATGTTTTTGTGTTTGTTCACTTTTCCTACCGTTGAACTAAGAGGAAACGCATCATTCCGCTGGAGGTTTATTTTGGACCCCGGTGTGTGTTTCTGATGCGCAGTTCGGTCTGAATGTTTCAGTCTGGGGGAGGGGGGACGCAAGGTGTCGGAGAGCTTAAAGCTGCTGCCTTTGGACTCGGAGGTCGCAAGTCTGAATCCCACCTCCTGCTGTAGTACCCTAGATCAAGGTACTTGCTCTGAACTGACGCAGTAAAAATGTGTCTGCTGTGTAAATAATTGTAGATATTTTAACTTTGTTAGTTGCTTTGGGAAAGAAGTGTGAACCAAATGAATGAATAATTGCGAACGTGTGCGAACGCAGCGGTGAGTGTGTGTGGGATCACACTGGGTAAATGGCTCTGTTTTGTCACAGTAAGGGGAGCCATCGCCTCGTTGACCAACCACCTGCTGAGATGACTGTTTCCAGACCAAAGTTTCTGAAAGGGTCATAATGGGAACATCTCAGTAGGAGCTCATGGTTAAAAAGGATGTTTCCGAGTCCCTGATGCCCTTTCGTTAGACCTCCTCTTCTCCCTCCCCACGTGCAGCGTGTACTCGGGCCACCAGTCCATCCTGATCCCGCCCTCGGAGCTGGAGGTGAACCCGGCGCTGTGGCTCCTGGCCGTGAGTCAGTACCGCGTGAGGGACACCTTCTGCTCCTACTCCGTCATGGAGTTGTGCACTAAGGGCCTCGGCACGCAGACGGACTCCCTCAAGGTACCGCAAGCCATCCTTATTACACAAAGACATACCGTGTTCCTCACCTTGTTACCGATCGCTGATACTGGGGGAACACTAGCCACGAGCTGTAAACACTGTGGCAGGGAGTTGAATTAAGGCGGTTGCACACTACTGTTTGCTGCAGTCCATTGGCTCAGCGGGGGAACGTAGGGGAAACGTTTCCCACGCTCACTCTTGGTGAAAAGTGCAGAATGCGATTAAGGATGGATGAATACATTGAAAATTATATCTTCGAAAATATGTAGCTGGATCGTTTGTAATATGAGGAACCAGTGTACTTTCAAAGGAGATTGAGTAGGGTCCCGTGTGGACGGCGTCTCCCCCCCAGTCTCGTGGCCTGGACCTGTCCCGCGTGAGGACGTGTGTGGTGGTGGCTGAGGAGAGGCCCAGGATAGCCCTGACCCAGTCTTTCTCCAAGCTCTTCAAGGACCTGGGGCTCCACCCGCGTGCCGTCAGCACCTCCTTCGGCTGCAGGGTCAACCTGGCCATCTGTCTGCAGGTGAGTCTGGAGCCCCGCCCCCTGACCACACCCTCTGTCACGTCCCACATGCACGTCAAGGGGAAGGTTCCACGCTCCTCTGTGAGTATAGAGCCATTTTTCTAAAAGGTGAGCTCAACTTCGCCACAAAAGGGCGCCGATGCTGCCCCCTAGTGGTTAGGAAGGCTTTCGGCATTTCAAGGAACGAGGGAACGGCTTGTCCTAGGCGGACCGTTTACAGTCAAATTCCCAGCATGCTCTGTGGTCGGGAATCACCTAATTGAATGTCAGCGTGGCTCGGTTGGCACTGGAAACGTTGCCTCCAGGTGAGGGTGCTCAATTCACCCTGCTGAAGAAAGACAGGGGCCCAAGGACAGTGAGGTGGGGGAAGATGGACCTGCCCTTGGATGTTGGATCGAGACCCATGTTTTCTGTTTGCAAAGCCCATCGTTTTACATGTGTTTTTATCACTTCTTACATGCTGCACTTGGTGGCATTACTCAAGTAGCACTGAAGTCATGAACACACTTTTTTTGCTTCTTCGTTTTCTCCAAAGTACTTTTACCACTAGGTCACAGTCAAAAGTTCAATAATAAACTGAAGGACGTAAATGTATCTACTAGGTTTTGTTTTGTAAAATCCCCAGACATAGCGATAATGATGATAATAAAAAAAAAAAAAAAACTACTTTAAGATCCTATTCGACTGCAATAGTTGACCAATTGATCCCATGTCCATGGTGCAACAGTCCTCATCTTGTTACTGATCATCGACACTCGGGAAGAAAAAAAGAAGAAAGATCTATGTGTTTGTATGTTGGAAATTTCACAAGTCTGCAGGTCGTAACACGAGGAGTCATTAAAATGTAATATCTTGCTGCCGGCAAAGGCACCTTTACCCTAGTAGCGTGTGCTCACGTCAGTTAAACACGGTTAATAAACATGGTTAAGCACCATATTCTTGCTCTTGTTGGATGACCTCACATTACTTCTCTTTTTGGGTTTCCCATTTCTGTATTTGACATTTTTCGTTCTTTCTGTTGTTTTTGTCCCCCCCGACCCCACCCACATGTCTCATACTTGGTTTTGTCTTCGTCCCCCCCCCCGTCCTCCTCCTCTTCCTCCTACCTTTGTTGCTTTAGCCTCACAGGCTGGGGAAGGTTGCTGAGCAGGTAGGGGAATTTCACCTCACCTTTTATGTAGGTTCCATGCAGGGGGCGGGGCTTAGTGGGGGTGGGGCGGGCAGAGGGCAGGCAAGGAGGTGTCAGACAGGTGTGTCTGGAAAGGGAAGAGACAGCAGGTGGTGCACTGGTGTAGCGACAGTCTGATAAGCAGCTGGTGTTCGATGCACAAACTGCTGTGAAACTGTGTAAAACTGTGTAAAAACTGCAACCCATGTGAGTCACTTAAGAGTCAAAGAGTCTCTTAAAAGGAACCTTGAACAGCCAAAAAGTGAATGGCTTTCTGGGATCAAACATCCTTCTGTTGGAATGACTCTCCCATAATCCTGAGCTGGTAAAACCTACTGAAGACAAATTGACAGTGAATGATGCCTTTGTGCACTTTGATTTTTACCCCTGTGGCTGTGGTTTTACCTGGAAGGCCTTTATTCAAGTATGTCTTTGTTACTCTTGTCTTATCACCCTCTGGTGATATTCAGAGATTGTCTGCCACCTGCTGCAAGTTTGAGTATTGAGTTGATGATGATGATGATGATGATGATGATGATAGTAGCAATAGTAATAACTGGACCTTGAGCTGGTGGATGGAAGATCTAGCCAAGGTTGAGAGACGTTCACAACTCAGGGGTCTGGAGATCCGTATCAGAAGAGTGTGAGGCAGGTGACGTCACACACTGTCCTCCACCGTGCTGCGCGTGTCATCGGAGGGGCCTCCGTGGGTGGTCTTCTCTCCGTTCCTCCAGCTGACCGTTCGCGTGAACACACCAAAAATCAAACGGCGGATATCCGTGCCCCTGGTGATAGGTTTTAGTATGTGCTGGTGTGTATTAGGTGTACGTTTTCTGTTTACATCAGTTGTGTGTAGTGAATGAACACGAACGAACGAACACACACACACACACACGTGTGGAAGGAGGTACCTGGGTGTATGGCTGTGTGCTGTGGTGGCGCTGAACATCCATGCTTGCTGGAGTCTGTGGATGTCCCAGCATGGCCCATTAACCCCGCCCTCAGGATGTGGCTCAGCATGCCCCAGCCCCACTTCCCCCATCAGCTGAAAGACTAGCTGCTTGGTCTCGTGGTCTCCTGGGGTGTCTTTCCAGCTGCTTACTTGTTGCACGCTAACCTGTTAGGCTGGGCCCACGTGGGCCGTCGCCGAAACGAGACGTTCACACGATGGAGGGTTCGGGCGCGAGCCTCTCATGCGCAAGTTAGCCTTGACAGGTTCTACTTCGGTTGTCCGTTTCAAGTGTTTTGCGTGAAAGGTGGACGCAACGGTGGGGATTGGAACCTGTGTCCCTGGGGCCGCGAGGCAGGCGCCGGTGTGAACCGATGAGCCATCGTTGTTGTTTCTTCACCTTTTCCCCTCCAGTCGCTGCTCATCTCCACTAACGCCAGTCTCTCATTGGTCACTTTTCTGTCCGCATGCAAATCCAGCATCATTTCACACACTGTCTGCCGCAAATTTCATTACTTTTGTTTGTGTTCATTTGATATATTTCACCCTGTACTCCATTTTTTTATTATAGATCTCTCAGCACCCGTAAAAGAGTGAACTACTTATTCCATCATCAGTGTTTCATTTCAGTTCTGGACTTTCCTGTAGTATCCCATTCATCTGCTGAGAGGCGAGCTTTTCTCGAGCACTAACAGTCAGCGCCCCAGTGATGGTGATCATGTGATGACGGTGATCGTCGGTTATGATGATCAAGGCGATGATGCACGTAGTCTCCTGTCCTTTAACGAACATTCGTCCTCGGCAGGGCACCTCGGGACCTGACCCCACAACTGTGTACGTCGACATGAGGGCCCTAAGACATGACAGGTGAGGGGATGGTTTATCTTTAGTGGCATTTGACCCCCTAAACTGCCTCGCGGTGTGGATTTTAGTCTGACGCACACCTCTGCCATTTTCTTAATCCTTCCATACTGGGTTATAACTTCAGGTGCCTCAAACCCAGAACCTTCAGGTACCGAACCCTGCTCTAACTATACGTTTTGTGCTGCTCACCAGGGTCCGTCTGGTAGAGAGGGGTTCCCCACACAGCTTACCGCTCATGGAGTCTGGAAAGGTGGGTCGAAACAAATGATTCCGGGAGGAAAAGGTACCATTGTGATTCACACCGCTTTTGAGTATTACATTTATAATTATTTATTAGGTGTTTTTCTCTATGGTGACGTGCAGCTCAGAGTAAACAAAAGTGCTTCAACAACAGAGTTTTAGGCACAGACACTAGACTGACACACAGCTTGCCTGTCTGACATCACCGTGTTGCTCGTTCACATCCCTCGAGTAGCTGCCTGTATGAGCGACGTTCCTGAGACGGCTGAATTTGGAATTTTTCAGATTTTGCCCGGAGTTCGGATCATCATCGCCAACCCGGAAACCAAGGGACCATTGGGGGACTCGCATCTAGGGGAGGTGAGAACCGCTGCACTCTACCATCCCCGCCTCACCTTCTCCGTGCTGTCCCTCAAACTTGTAGCAAGAAGTCCATCCCCGTGGGGTTGAAACATACCACACTCAACACCACCCCAACCCCGCTCCTCCCACCACAGATCTGGGTTCACAGCGGCCACAACGCCAGCGGCTACTTCACCGTCTATGGGGACGAGGCGCTCCAGTCGGACCACTTCAGCTCCCGCCTCAGCTTCGGGGACACGCAGACTGTGTGGGCGCGCACTGGATACTTGGGTTTCTTGAGACGGACGGAGCTGACTGACGCCAGCGGGGGTGAGGGTCACAACTCCAGGAGGGATCACACAACATGAATTCTTTTAAATGCAATTTGCGCAGTTTATTCTTGTCTTAGCTCTCTGTCCCAAAGTCAGGGTGAAAGATAAAGCAAAAGCCAAATCATCACATATAGCACATATTTGTGTAAAACTATTTGGATAAGGGCATATATGAAAGTAAGAAATAAAGAGAAAAGGAGACACTAAAGGGTCAGCCGATTCTGTAAATGTAGAGATGAAATGGCCTGCCTGCAACTGAGGAGAGGAAAACAAAAGATTACATACATGCTGTATTCATGGGAAGGGTTCACTTCGCTATTTCATTCAAATTTAAGGGGAGTAGTAGTTCACGTAGAGGGTGTTTTTCAGAGAGACACGACGCCCTGTATGTGGTGGGTGCACTGGATGAGGCCATGGAGCTCCGGGGAATGAGGTACCATCCCATCGATATTGAGACTTCTGTCATCCGCACCCACAAGAGCATCACAGAATGGTGAGCGTACACCTAGTCACTGTTGCTGGGATCACTGTTCTCCCTGGGCTCCCTTTAACTGCTACTGCTGCTGCTCATGTGACCCCACCCCACCCCACAGTGCCGTGTTTACCTGGACCAATCTGCTGGTGGTCGTGGTGGAGCTGGATGGTTCAGAGCAGGAGGCCCTGGACCTGGTGCCGCTGGTCACCAACGTGGTGCTGGAGGAGCACTACCTGATCGTGGGCGTCGTGGTGGTCGTCGACGTGGGCGTCATCCCCATCAACTCGCGCGGCGAAAAGCAGCGCATGCACCTGCGCGACGGCTTCCTGGCTGACCAGCTGGACCCCATCTATGTGGCCTACAACATGTAGCACCCCCTGCGACCCAAAAGATGCCGTATGGCACGGCACGATTGGTTGTTGACATGAGATGGGTGGGAACGCGGCGGGAGAAGGATGGGAGGGTTCGATGGATGGTGGATCCGAACCAGAGACCCAGAGGCTCTCCCCACCTCCCCATGGGAGCGAAGCCCTGCACATGTCTTGCTTATTTGGAAATTGATTTTGAAGTAGGTGTGGCTCTATCTTTCCATGTTACGTATGCCCAAGTTGCTCATTTTTAATATGCCCTCTAAGAGGAAAGGGTATTTTTTTAAATATTTACATACTGTGGCAAACTGTATTTTAAGTTGTCAACTGTTTTTAAAATGTAAAGCATTATAAATATAGATATGTTTCGATACAGGGCAGCGGTTTTGTCCTTAAAAACCTTCAGAGGTACTGCGTATTTTTGTTGCTTTTTTAACTTTGGTTGAGGTTTTTAGCCGTAATCTCGCCGTGTAGATTCGTCTCTAATGATGTCAGGATCGGGATGTCGCGTTTCCATCGTTTCCATAGCGACCCAGCGGCATCACTAAACCGAAAGACGGATCTTACCTCCTTCGCATCCTGTAATTATGTACAAAACTCTTAATTTATTGTTCATCTTTAGAAGTATATGAGAAGACATTTAAGAATGTTGTGCTCTTTAAATATTTGATAATATAAAACAAAGCAGCTTACAACCGGGTGTGTAGTATCACTTCCAGTGTAAAAAAAAATATGTGTACAAATATGAATAAGAGCTGGAGTTCAGCAGTGAAGTTGCCGAGATACAGCATGCATGGCATCTGTCAATTAAGTGGCACACGTGTGTTGGAAAACATGGAAGACACGCCAAGGAAATCTACCCACCAGGGAAAGACACAGACGGAAACCTTACAATATTCAAAACGGATAAAAACATTTTATTTAGAGACTAACTGCAGCTTTGGTTTGGTGGAGGTGGCGTATGGGATGCTGCGGGGGTGTCACAAATGCAAAAAGGGTGGCAGGACGGCGTGAGACGTTCATCACTGTGACCTGAACGCGTTTTACATGAATGACACGTTTACATTTATTCCCTTTGCAAATAGGCAGATTTACTAACCCTATTACATATATAATCAACAATCAAGTCACTTTGACCACATTACTTTCGGGAAGAGAGCGCTTTGCCTGTTGGATGTACTGGCATCCTGTTTAATGGGGGGAGAAACCATCATGATTGCAGAATAAGTATTTAGAATATTTTTTGGCCCCCAGACCAATTTCAGTACAGATTTGCATTACATGTGAACTGTTCCTGTCTGCCACATATTTCAGTATCGCCAGTAATTTGCGCCTCTGTGGGAGACTGGAGAGACCGAACGGTTTCCCCGAAAGCTGTTGGTCAGTGAGGGGGAAAAATGGTTTGTTTTGTCAGGCGTCAGTGAACATGTTTTCTAATCACTTTTTTCTTTTTTTTTTAATTATTTTTTGAAAAAGCCTGTTTGGCCTACAGGTGCTGCGTATGTTCATACATTCTGATGCAATAAGGCATGTTCACTTGTCGAGCCCCAACCCCCCCCAATTGGTCAGCACTTCATCGCCTGCAGTCTCCCTGCCACACGAGGGCACCACTTGCAAGCTTGTGTCACACCTTTGTTGCATCTCCCCCCCCCCAAAAGAGTCAAATGTTAACACCTTTATGGCTCAACAGCAGCAGACTGATGAAGCGCTTACAAGGGATCCCCCCGATGGATTTCCATACCAGATGGTACTGACAATACGCCGGTGGTCGCTCACTATGAAAGTGTCGCCTTTCTGTTCCCGTCCTATCTGTACCCCCCCATACATTATATCATAAACAGTAGATAATTTTCATTAGCGTGTCCACAGGGGCTCAGCAATAAAGTGACGGTCTGCATTTAGTTCTGCACTGCATGTGAAAAGCACACCTGAGAACATACTCTAGATGACTGTGTTGTGTGACCTTGTGCTCCTACACGAGTTAAACATTTTGCAATGAGAAAAACCTTGTAACGAATATAATCCCAGACAGGACAAAAGTACAGGCCTCCCTTCCATAATGAGCATAATTTGTTCTTGAAAATCTGCTCAGATAATTCTCCTGAAATCAGTTTAATTACCATAAATTTGAGGGGATGAATGATGTGTTCTTGTGCTACAAAAGGTTTACTTACCCAACATGCACAATGCTAATCTGTTAAGAACAGAGAAAATCCAATTCAAAACTACATCCAGAATAGCAGCACTATTCAGGACACCATTACTGTTTTTTGCTTTATTATTATAATAATAGATGATTCGGAATAAAGAGATTTCTGGGATGGACTGGAGAGTCCAGCCCATGTGTGGTGCTCACCCTCACTGAGGCTCATGCTCTGATCTGAAATTTCTGTTTCAAGGCAATAGTTCTTTGGTGAGGTAAGAGCTTGTTAGACTAAATTTTGCCTGTATATGCCAATTCTCAAAAACACAGTGTTTGTTATGCGAGGGGAGCCTGTACAGAAAAGGGCAAAAATGAAGAGGAACTGCTGAAACGATCATCCTCATCGATACGTACTGATGGCAACAACGTGCCCCTGTGGTGCTCACTGTGTAGAACACTTGCGAGACCTTCGCCCAGTTCTTCTCCATTTAGTGAGCAGTGCTGCTCTTTTCAGGCAGCTCTTCACGTTTCATTTTCTTCTCCTCGCATCAAAGGATCAAAACCGCCAGTACGCTTTGTACATCTGTGATGATGCCTGTTTTGTATTTAAATGAACAAAATAAAAGCTTTTATTTTTGTTGCTGTGAACATTTCTGCTCCTCTTTTCTTGTGCGGTTTGGGCGAGTTTTGATCTGCAAGACCAAACACCAGATGACCAGCAGGTCATTCTGCGGAGCGTGTTGTTGCTCCTCGCGACACAAGCAGATGGAGACCTGCATTCCGCCCCCCCCACGGGTTGCGAACCCTGCACTGTACCTGCTGGAGGTACTCGACCCTGATCCAGGAGGACTCGCATCCTGCTGGTTTTACACACCCGCTGATCAGTGCTGCAGTGGGCGGTCCAGGTGGAGGAGCGGTCTTCAGCAGGACATCAGATCTCGACCTCATGACCAAGAAGCTGGAGAAAAGGAGCCGGCGGGACTGGGGCCGTGTCCCAACAACCTGCTTCCTCCCAGGTAAGAAGGCACATCTCAAGTCAGCAGTACTGGTTGAAGGTACATTTATTTTTTTTCCATGTTAGCATATAGAATAACTGTACGTCAGCAGCTAATGCAGCTAATGGAAATGGCAGAAGCGCAGGAAATGGAAAGTCACTAATGGAAGTTTACACGCGATTCCCCGTTAGAGCATGTTGCTCGAGACCCCCTCCCCCCACCCCACCCCCTCCCGGACTCCACCATGAACAGGTCACAGCGTCCTCACACGGATCGGCCCGCAGTCTTCGGGCGGCTCGGCCGCGAACTCAGATTCGTCGCCGTTACAAAAAATAATATTGCATCATTTCAGTAAGTGCAACTATGTCATTGGACGTAGGAAGAAAAAAAAATGGAAATACACAAAGCTTACTTTTCATGCAAGATACCAGAAGTATTTTACAGATTGGAATGATACATCGAAATATCTCCACTTAAGAAAATGCCACAAACATTCCATTCAAAGGGATGGACGAATATAAAATCTTACTGTTGGTCGAGCAATTCACGGCAGTCGCTCGGTCGGAGACCAGTTCTGAACGCGGTCCACACGACCTGGTCGCACCGCACGGTCGCCAATGATGACGATTCTACTATAACTGCATTGTTAATGTCAAGAAAAATAAATGAAATACATGTGTGTACTGTACTATCAAAAAAGATTATTTACATGTAGTGCAAGAATGACAAAAAAGAACCAGGTTCTTGTGAACAGGGTCAAAGACTGGTCAGCCTGCTTGTTCTTAAAGAATTTCACTAAAATGGACGGCGTGTACTAAAAATCCATTTCATGGGCTTTTCTTTCTACTTCTCTTAATACAAACGTATAAATAAGAAGATGCTAAATAAAGCAAAATGTTACTCTAAGGAGAACACCTGAAATTATTCGTATTTGGGGATAACTAGTCGTCTTTTACATTGGTCCATCCTGAATTGCAAACTGAGCAGCTTCGCCTTTCCTTCCTACCAAGTGGTGGGGCACCGGTGCGCTCGTGCGCTGGGCGGGACGATGCTCTTCACCACTAAGTACTGCGCAAGCGGAGAGGAAACGCGACTCGTCTCTGTACCGCGTTTCCGTGAACACGCCACAATGAAGTGGCGCCAACCAATTAAAAAGGAGCAAAAAGGGGCGGGGGAATGAGCCCTTGCCCTGCGTTCTCACACGAGCCACATGCTACGCGATGTGTGGCCTTTTTATACGCTTATTTTTAGACATTTTTGGGTTTGGACCAGGAATGACATGTGCAAACCATAAAACCCCTAAAATGTCTCAATGGTCGAACTCTGGAAAAACCTTGCATTTTCCCCAATAATTTTTAGCCTAAAAGAGCAAAAACGTTTAGTTTCGTAAAAACAACCTGGTATTTAAAATAAGACAAAGTCTGCATAATAATGTTTTTTTTTTTTTGTCAGGCATGACGCCGGACACGAAAACCCTGTTCCCAAAATCGAGATGGAGATTATGGAGACGTTACCCTAGCTGACCTCCCTCCGCTCCTGTCCAAACGAACACTGATAAAATCAGCGAACGCTCATGACCTACATCGTTAAACTGTTTCAATTCTCAATGACCTTTTTTTTCTTTTTTTACATATTTTTAATCTTTTTTTAAAATTTTTTTTTACGAAAGCAACTCCTTTACTGTTACAATAGTTTTATATCTCAAGATCAACGTCCACATATATTTTTCGTTAACCATTTACAGTAAGAAACGTGATTTAAAAAAAATTCAGGTAATAAAATGTATTAATGCTCGAGTTTTGCTGAACACTTAAATAACACATTCTCCAACAAAGGTAGAATTAGCACTTCAGTTAAAAAAAAAAAAAAACCATCCTAGGAATTCGAGTCTTGTCCCTCGAATTATGAATTTTTGAAAATGAGATAAAATCAACACTTGGGTGTATTAAATAAGATCGGATGAGAGGAGAGATTTTCCAGCTCTGTGCATAGTTCTGGGTCCACAGAGTTGGGACGGGGCAGCTGCTGGAGGCAGGAAGTGGGAGGAGAAGTGAAAAAAGGACCCAATGGCATGTGAGCCACAGGACTTCTGCTACACAGTGATTGGCTGGCGGTGTGGTATGGGTGTGGCCAGGGCCTTCCCCGCTTCCATCCCCTCCTCCTTCACCTTTTCCTGCGACAGGTGCGCTTGTGGTCAGCGTGCCAGTGTTCCTGCTGGCACTTGATGGAGCAGTAGGATGTGTTCCAGCAGCAGTGGTACATGGCCTCCTCCTCGCAGTTGTAGCACTGCGGGACACATGGTTACCGCATAGTTACCTTGGCAACACCTCGGGATCCTCTTTGTCGATGGAGGATGAAGTGGCATAAAGTTTTACTAGACTTACATGTCCTAGGGAGCATGCTCACGGGACCACCACGTCTACTCGGTTACATACCAGTGTGTTTCTGTGTATGTCGGAGCCCTCACTCACCCACTGCTTCTTCTTGGTCTGCGAGATGAGCTGCTTGTGTTGAGCCACCAACTTCTTGATCTCCTCCACGAGCTCCTCCTTGCAGCGCTCCTTCACCTGCTTGCACTTGCGCTCCATCTCTGCCTGCACTCCGGCCACGGCCTTGCTCACCGCCTGCCGCTTCTCCTCCTCCAGTTCCGTGCGCAGCTGAATCCACCAACCAATCACGTGTCACACACTTCCTCTTGTCATCCAGCTGTACCCTCCCATCCCAAAAGACACACAGTCACATACACACTGAAACAGCACCCTCACCTTCTCCAGGGCCTCCCTCACTGCCCGCTCTGTCTCGCGCTTGTTGTCCGCCTTCATCATCTCCTTGACATCATTGAAGATCTTGGTGTACTTCTCGTGGCACCGGTTCTGGCAGCTGTTGTCTCCATTGGTCTGGGTGCCCCGGTGCAGGGTTCGAGGTGACGCTGCGCTGCCCTTGCGGGTCTGGGTCGACACTGAGAACTTCTCGGGCTGACGGGGTGAGGTGGGGATCTCCTGGCTAGAGCTGACTGCCTCCACCTCTGGTTCAGGCTCCTGGGTGGGTAGCGTCATCAGGTGAGGGGCCGGCGGATACTCCCCCTCCTCCCCTGTGTGTCCCGCAAAGGACCACTCACCTCCTCCTTGGGCTCCGCTGGCTGGCCACGTCTTGCCTTCTTGGCCTTGGGCTCCTGGCTCAGCTTGAGCTGCGAGACACACCACGATGTGCCCAGTTAGAGCCGTGTTGCCACGGTTACCACACCAACAGCACCATCAATGCCTGCTTTCCCTTTTCATAGAGAGAAAAAAAATTAAAATCTGCAGATAATCCAGCACACCACCACTGTATAATTAGGCTTTGAAATTAATCGCTGACTCTAAGATGAGTGGCTAATGAACATTTTATTGGCAGTAATGCCATCTTTCTACTGAATTATGTCTCCTCAACAACATGCAAAGTTATGATTTCTCTCCTCGCTGCTCTAACGGATGCCCAGCACTCCACTGAACCCAAAATGCTCATCTCACACTAATGGATAAATGTGAACCAATACAAGCAGGAGACCTGTCACCAGTCTGTTTCAACCAGTAGGTAGCACCAGCTGAAAGAGAACGGCCACAACACTCACTTTTCTCTTCTGTTTGGTGCTTAAAGAAACACTGCTGGTAGAAGGGATGGATGTGTTTGGGCATAGGTTGCTGCCCCACCTGCTCATTGCTGGTGGATGAGATGCTTGACTCCGGATCCTCCTCTGACCGCTCCTCCATCTTGGTCTTCCACACGCGGCCCTCCCGCAGGAAGCGCTGGTACAAGGCTAGCTCCTCACAGGCCTTCTTCCAACCAGCGCTGCGCTTCACCTGCAGTTGCTGGACGCTCACCTGGATGTCCTGGATATTGTCGGCAGGGATCCAGGCCCTGGTGGGAGACAAAGGGCCTTGTTGTAAGCCTAAGGTCTTTCCCTTGAACCCTTCTGCTTACTTCTGCACCTACTCCTTAAACAAGCCAGTTTACACCAGAGTCTGTAGTTTTAGCTTTTTTTCCCAGCAAGTTCCTGATGCTTCATAATGAAATGTATATACCACAATAATTCTCACTGGACAAGTTTTTATTCCCAGGAAAGGTTCTGCTTTTGTCAAAGATATCTTCTCTGTCTTGATCTATGGCTCACCTCTGATGCTGGTGACCAAAGAAACGAACGTCCACCTGGTTGTCCTCTCTCTGTAGGACCTTGGCAGGCCAGTAGCCAAAGCCCTTCATCCTGGCCCAGACCACCTCATGACTGGGTACCTGGAAGGACAAACACACCTTTCCTGACCTGAAGATTACCTACCTTCACCGCAGGATGGTACAGAGACCTGAAAAGGCTTTTTTCAGGGGAAACTAAGACAGCACTACTGAGATCAGATCTGCACAGACCTGCTATTAGCATTATATATAAGTTTTAAGCATTACCCATCTACACATCTCCAACATTACAACAGCTGGGAAGTAAATCTAACTCAAAAGTTCTGGTAATTTCAACTTCCTTTCATATACTTGTGCAATAGGTTCTGCAAAAATCTCAGATACAGCAACAAGAAATAACTTTGTAAGGCAAATAATTTTTAACTATGACTTCTATAACTTCTATTCAGTGCTGATTGCTGACCAATTCATCCCACAGACATATATAACATTCCTCCTTTCGGTATTGATCACTGACAGTCAGGAAAACCAGATATGAGCTGTAAACACTTTGAAAGTAAGTTGAACCACGGCGGCCCCATACCCCTATTTTGTTTGAATGCTTTTTACTGCCATTTATCAGCTTGGAAGATAAATCTAGATCACATTCGCTCCACTACAGCCAGAAACTAAAATAAGAAAATATAAAAGATAAACTAGGAAACATTTATATGTTTAAAACTTAACTCTTCATAACATAAGGAGCTAGTGTATTATATGGGAGCAAGCAGGGTGGCATAGCCCTCCACAGC
This sequence comes from Scleropages formosus, assembly GCF_900964775.1. Taxonomy (NCBI): domain Eukaryota; kingdom Metazoa; phylum Chordata; class Actinopteri; order Osteoglossiformes; family Osteoglossidae; genus Scleropages; species Scleropages formosus. The sequence continues at coordinate 9,142,058 of NC_041812.1, forward strand.
CCCCGTCCATCTCTGCCAATTCCTTTTACTTACACAGGGGTAGCAGAACCAGTTGTCCGGCCGGGCGTTGGACAGGTAGAAACAGTTTTTGCAGAGCTGCAGCTCATTCAGCTGAAGAAAAAACAGGGAGACACTGGCAGTCAAATCACAGTAAATGTACCTTTCGCACTATCTCACACATTTACATTGATGCTGCATAGACAATGATTGTTCTGTACTTTTTACCTCGTGACACGTGTCGCTGTACAGCATCCTTGCTATTTCAGCTTGATCGCTGTGGACTGCAAGAAAACAGTGAGTAATGCTGCACATTAATGCTTTTATTCCATTTTTAGACTGCAATTATGCTTAGTTCTATTTATTCCCCCATATACTTATAAACAAGCTGCGACTCAGTACGAAAGCCCAACGTCTTTCCCCTGGTCCCCACCTCCGAACAAGATGGCAGTGTTGTGTACGATGAGCTGAGCGTCTGCTTTGAACTCGTCGAAGCTCTTGTATTTCCCCTCAGTGAGGTTCTGCAACAGAAACACAATGACCGCCATTCTTGAGTAGCGCAGTGCAGCTATTGGCAGCTAGAGGGCACTGCCTGTGTGTGTGGCCAGGCTATGTGAAGGGGATAGCTGATTTACATTTATTTATTTAAGACACTTTTCTAAAGCGACTTCCAATGAACTCTGTGTAGTGTTATCAGCCCACACACCTTATTCATCAAGGTGACTTACTCTGCTAGATACACTACTTACACTGGGTCACTCATCCATACATCAGTGGAACACACTCTGTGTCACTCACACACTATGGGTGAACATGAACAGCATGCCTTTGGAGTGTGGGAGAAAACCAGAGCACCCAAAGGAAACCCATGCAGACACGGGGAGAACATGCAAACTCCACACAAACTGAGCAGGGCTCAAAAACCCATGTCTTCTTGCATCACCCAGGCGCTGTGAGACAGCAGTGCTACTCGCTGTGCCCCCGTGTCTTATTGCAACAGTCCTGCCTCACAGGCCCTGGTCAACCCCACTCACCTCCTGTATAGTGGAGACTTCCATCGCAGTGTGGATGAGACGCCGGTACATGGGCTGTTTGGTATCTTTGCCTTTTTTGTTCAAGTCCACAGCCTGTTTGGAAGATCAGTGGGAACAGAGAGGATCTCGATATCATTTTCAGCAGTCCAACACCTCGCATCACCCTCACAACCAACCACGCTGTGCTGGATCGAGTGGGACCCTGTTCCGGAGCACTGACCCTCTCTTTCATGCGGTTGACAATGAAACGGAGATACTTGGTCATCTCCTGCTTGTTAAGGTTCTTCTTCTTACTACCCTGTGATGAGGAGGAAAAGTGAGGAAACAGGTACATGTTTTAAAGCTCAGAATCAAGGAGCAGCCCGTCCTCACTCACACACACACAAATACACACAAGCACACACCTTGCAGATGGCACATTGCCAGTGCGAGCCGCCGTCCCTGGGCCGGCCTTCCTCGGCCAGGCAGCGCAGGTGGTACACACGGAAGCAGCTGTCGCAGGGCAGCACATCCCCCGGCTGGTGGCACTCGAAGCAGTACCAGTCATGGCTCTCGGCTTCCCAGTCCTACAAGAAAGGCCGCAGCGTAACTGGTGCCCCCCTCCGCCCCGCCCATCCAACCAATTCTGCCCATCAGGCCAATCCACATCGATGCACTACTCATCAACCCACATCTGGTATAAAGATCCACCCCTTCCCACAGAGTCTATCCCTGTCCAGTCAGACCCACCTATAGACTCCACCCCCCCACAGAAGGCTCTTCATTTCACACATACATAAATATTTTTTACATATGAAAGCTATCCTTCCTCTCCAAATTTACTGGATTTTTTTGACGACGCAGAACAGCTGTGTGTGTTCACAAGGTTGCTTCGGGTTCTGCTCCTGCAGTCATCCACAGCAAGGTCCACAGCAACCCTAACCAGACCACTGTGTACAGGACCTGACCGGTTCAGATCAACTGTTTCACTGACGTAAACAGTGTTTAAGCATAAGTAGAGCAATGGCTCTACAATGCAGCACGGCTGCCGACAGCCATCCATCACATCCTGTGGGGACTCAGCTAGGTGCCACCAATGGAAGGATTTGGGGACGCAGGAACTCGATCCCGGGGATTGGAGTTAAAATACAAACAAAAATAAAGAGTTAAATGCACTGGGTTTAGTGAGAGTCAAAAAGCTTCCTGAGGAACATCATCAAACCACTGGTGCCTTTCATGGTGTTGCGGTCGCAGTCACAGAGGAAGGAACTGGAGCAGAAGGCCTCTCCCCCTCTGTCCCCTCGTAAAGATCAAAACCGTTTTCATACCAATTTGGTACCGTGTTCTTCCTCTGCTGTCAACGTTGAAGTGAAAGGGTCTTCTTCTGATCTTCATAAACAGATTCATAAGTCTTTTTCTTTCTTTCTTTTTTTTTTTTTTAAACATCTATGGTCCCATTCACGCACATTTCCTTGTGCCACTGAGGACACGGGTTCGACAGTCAGACATCTGCAGGAATATCAGACTCATTCCAACACCGCCATCACATGTCAGGTTCAGACAGACAGACCAGTCCCAGAGAGGCACTACAGCTACAATTAGGGGAAAGAGCAAACACAAACAAACAAGCAGGCCTATCTCTACAGCACTCCAGCACTCACTCATATATGCTGGCTACAAACCTCTGTGTTGCTAGTTTATCATCTGAGCTGTTCCAAACATTCAGACCATTCTCAGCGACCTTGACAGCGTTCACTTGGGTCAAGTACTGCACTCAAAGCACAGCACCCCTCCTGGTAATTTGAACCAGCAAGCTACTGACTGCAGGCATGGTCACTAGGTGCTGTGCCACCTGCTGCCCCACATCACACATGTTGATAAGTAGCGAGTAGATATTGCCATTTCACGGTGGGCTCATTCCGCAAGAAATTAGAACCCCAAACACAGCACAGTGTGGGATTTTGACAAAGCCTGCAGTTTGGCAGGACTGTCGTCCTAAACTTCACCCCTCACCAGTGCAGCCCTCGGCTCTGACCCGTTACTTGATACATTTTATTAAATCCAGGGGCCGTGCCATGTGCATAACGGAGCTGATTTGTCACGGAATGTTGTTAGTAAACGGAATAAGTGAAAAATGAAAGTAAACATACCCTTACCTTACTCCCTTCAGCCATCTGCTCCTGTGATAGCAAGTGATCCAAAGAAACACTGTTTTAAAATCCTGCTATGACAGTGACTGTCTGAGGGGGCTTGCAGAGAGGACACCTGTAGTCCAACACGTGTGTGTAGCTAAGTGTGTGAGCACGCACGCACAAGTAGGTTAAGGGACTACACTTCCCGGAAATCCTAGAGAAGACACGCCTGTACAGGAATTCTGGGAATTGTAGTCAATTTCCCTGAGCACAGTACGACTGTTGAAGCACATCTTGACACTGCAACCAATATGGCCTCTTCTTACATCAAGATCAAAGGCAGGCACCAAGAAGAGCACTACAGTTCAGCTGAGAATAATCTCCTGCATCTAGAACTTTCCACAACTCCACCCTCCTACACACTAAGAGCCTCTTGCTCTTGCAGAGAGAAGATGAAACTTCTGCATTATCTTCTGTCTACTGATCTGCACAGTGAAGCATCAAGTTCTAATGGAAAAAGTAGTAATTCTCTAGTGTACCTCATTTGTTTCTGTAAACATACTCATTCGATATCCCGAAGTAAGATTTTTAATTATTTACCTTTCGCTTTCCTCCAAAGTGCCTTAAAATGTCAAGTTTGTACACTGAGGTATTTACAGTGATTTATACTTTTATACAGCAGGACAATTTTTTTTTTTTTTTTTTTTTTTATTAATTCAAGGCAAGTACCTCGATCAAGCGCACTTGGGTGGGAGTGGGGATTCAGAACCGAGTCTTTCAATTACAATGCAATGGGACTACCCTCTACACTACCTGTTATCAACTATGGGAATGATTCAGGAGTGAAAAGGAGAATTCATATATTAAAAAATAAACAAAAAAAATACTCAAAACATGATTAGCCTCCATTCTAGCAAACAATAGTCCTTCTAAAAAGTTTTTTCCCGCCTACTCGTAGGCCCACGGGGGCGGTCAGTCTTTGCTCTTACCATTTCGTCCCCAGGTAGCCAGTAGCCCTCCTGCTCGATGCCGGCCTTGGAGCCCTTGCAGCCCACTGTGAGGGTCTCCACCACCAGGCCGTCCTTCACAGCTAAGGCCAGCTGACGGGTAGTCTCCTTGGGGTGGATGCCAAACACACGGCTCAGGTACCTGGAGAGTGGACAGACGGACAGCGTTTGTGTGTGTGCGCTTGTGTAAAACACAGTGGGCAACGAGGGATCTCAAACAGCCATTTTCCTCCTAACTTTGCTCCATTTCCATAAGGACTGTGGTACTCGTACTCACTGCTGATCTCTCAACCACATATCATTTAAAACACGACTAAAGAAGAAATCGCGCAGTCAGGTGGTCACGTCCTGGTTTTTCAGCAATGCTCCGCCCAGCTCTTTGACGAAACCGTTTCCAATCTGCTCATCTACATGCCTCGTTCCACTGATCACGGAACGCTTTTGTTGGCTGCATTAGTGCGAACAGATAAAAATCACACTCTGAAAGATTAAAGCTCATTTTCCATTCCCACACACACATCTGACCCCCTTCTCAGCCACACTGAGACAGCCGTAATATCCTCTCAACTTCTAATAAAAGGCTCTAAAACAACCTGACAGCTCAGTAATGCCTCAATTTGTTGCGCTGCCTTATCACCACGGTAACAGTTGTCCCTTGGTGTCTGATGACCCAGGTCTTAAATCCGAGACAAAAATGGTAAAAAAAAAAAAAAAAAAAAAAATTTTTTTTTTTTCTTAAATTATTTCAAAGGTAAGGTTCATGAGAATGATTGCACACGTGATCAGTCCAGAACCATTTATATCATCATTAGAAAGTAACTTACTTTGAAATTCGGTCCATGTTTGCAATTTGTTTCTGATTGCGGATGACTTCGATGGCCGTCCACATGTGCTGGACCACCCTAGGGTCTGCCTGCCTCTTCTTCACAACTCGCGACATGATCTCCTTATTCATCTGAGCTGTGGAAAACAACAGAGTGCAGTCACTCACGTGTCTGTCTTCTGCTCCGTTTTGTCACCCTTGGCAAAATTTTCTTTTCTCACATTATTTCATCTTAATTACCACAAACGTGTGGTTAATAGATTTATAAACATTATGGTTGCTGCCAGCCAACTCAGCAAACCAGAACACCAAATAGTCAAAACTAAAACCATATATTTTTTAAAAAATCATCATCACGGAAAACGTTAAAGAAATAATAGTGATTTGACTCACGGAATTTAACCCCCCCCCCCAAATAAAAAACCGCAATAAAGATAAAACTGTTATAAAAGTGACAAAGTATTCTAATCTACTGTTAACTATGTCAATGCCACGGAAAATCAAAGAATCTCAGTCACCACTTTCATTAACAATTACAGTTGTCAATCAAACACAACTGTTTGAAGACAAAGACATTCTCCCCAAAAAGACACATTTTTTTCACATTTTCTGAAATATGTGCCCAAGGCAGACCAAACGACCTGTGCTTACCCTTCAAACATACTGATGGTAGTAAAAAACACACACACAGAATAGTGTGACCACCTTAATTTAACTTATTTCCACAGTGTTTACAGCTTGTGTCTAGCATTCCTGAGTCTCAGTGGCAGGTATAAAAATTAAGAATGTTGTGTATGTTTATGGGATTAATCAGCATATTTTGATTTTCAGTCATTTTAGATTAGTTTTAATCTAATAAAACTAAATGAATACAAATGTTCTAAGTTTTACAACATCATCCATTCATTCTTCTTAACCTCTTGTCCTAATGCGCAGTCACAATGGACCAGAGCCTATCACAGGAGCATACATGTGAGGCGTGGTACACTCTAGAGTACTGCAGAAATATTTTCACATTACTTATTCATTTTTTACTGAGACCTCTTCCCAAGGTGATTTATAATGTTAGGTTTGTACAATGAGCAAACTACAATGATTCACCCATTTATACAGCAGGGTGACAGTGACTTCATCATTTCAGGATCATAATCTTGATCAAGGGTACTACAGCAGGACTGAGGACTTGAACCCGACTCCTATCCATTGTAAGGCAACTGCTCTAATGAATATGCCACCCACTTCCTCTTTACTGTAAATGTAGACAAAATCTGAAAAAACTGATACCACGAAATTGTTCTAGACCTGGGGAGACCTACACGAGTCAAGAGATAATTTCATGACACAGGGAACCGACAGTACTATTTTTCAGTCCCATATGGAGAAGAATTTACTGGAGAACAGTTACTGATTAGTGTTGAAGTCCAACACTTGTCATAATTATCACGTTAAAGGTGGAGAACCACACAAGTAGCTCAGACTTTACACTGGAGAAGCTCAGGTAGAACCAGATGCTCCAGGAGCTTCATCCTTCTCATCAGACTAATACCTCACTTATGTGATCCAGCCCAAGAATCAGTTTCATTCCTGGTGTGAATTATTCACTCATCAGTGTGTCAATGGCGCAAGGCTCTGTAACAGCACTACAACGCAAACCGAGAGGAACTGATGAAGAAAGTGACGATAACCAACCCCTAGTCTCCATGCTCTCATCACCGCTCCGGGAGACACAAAATTCTACAGCTCTTCCAGACTACTGGTGTGCTGTTTCTCCCCTTCCTTCTCCTCTGATTGATTCATTTAAGCCAGGAATTGGTCTGGGCCCATCCTGCACCCATGCTCCAGGTAAGGTCAGTTATCTAAATTGCTGTTTTTTTTTTGTTTTTTTTTTTTAAAAACACACACCACATTATAGAAACCATTCCAAACAGGAAAAGGTACTAACCAGCTTCTTTAGCTATGTGTATAGAAGTATAGAAAATTTAGTGATAAATTATACTGTGTGGCAGAAATTCTGAACATCTTTATTCATCCCTTCAATGCAATTCAAGAATCTTCAGGTGGATGGTGAGGATCCTATGAGCCACCTGTACCCAGGTGTCCTGTTCCTAACAGATCACACTTATGGTGCTGAGGACTTCACTAGTTGTGAAAGCCTGCCAAGACTGAGGAAGTACTAAGTGTGAGTGTTGACGTGACGCACTGCTACACACTAAATTCCTTGTGGTGAGTGTCTCCTCTTAACGGACACTCAATGTGTCTTTTCCTGTGACCTTGTGCTTTGAGCTTAGCGGTCCCTCACATCATCAATCCTGCACTTTATGGGAGGCGTCACATAACCCCTTACCTAGGCTCCTAAGAGGATCCCAGTTTCTGATCTTTCTTATTTGCTTCTTCTGTAAGTTCTGTGGCCTAGTTCTGTGATGCCTTCTTCACAGGAGTCATTTTGGCCTCTGAGGCTCTCGTGCAAAACCTTCTCTAGGTGTGCTGACCTGCTCCTCATCTCCTAACAAGGCCTTGGCTCCTAGACGCCACCTTTAAATAGCGATCAGACGTTAGTCAAACACCAGCGTTTCCATCCACCCTATTAGACCCAACGTCTTCCATCCACACACTGTAAGCAGCCGTTATTTGGACAACATCCATGAAACGATACATTTCTCACAACTCATTCAGTTTTCAGTTTGCTTTACTCAACTATTTCCACTATGAAAACCTGCAAATATCTTAACTGACAAAATTACAATGGAATAGTGTTGAATCCTGAGAAAAAAACACTCACTTTCTGCACTTAGTCCAACATGTGGCCCCCAATCACATATCATATTGCAGAGTACAGAATCCCCAATTCGAGCAGCAAAACAACTCGAGATTCCTTCATACTATGTTCTTTCATAGGCTGGCACTTTATTCACCAGGTAAACTCATAAGGAGGAGAAATGCACCGTATGAAAATGGTCCTTATTTCCACAACTGGTGATCTGATGCTTGTAAAAGCACCTGGTTTTAGTATCTGTGCTGCCAAATGAGCCCAATTCATAGACTAAAGGCCCTATACTGGATTTTTTAATTGGTGTGCATGTGCATGATTGCTCTGTGATAGACTGGCGTCACCTCCAGGCTGTACCCTGTCTCACACCTTAAGCTTCCAGGACAAGCTCTGGACCAGCATGAGCCTACACTGGGCAAGTGATTATCCATAATGTATGGATGGATGGATATTATAATATGATGTGCGAAAAAAGCCGGCTGGCAGGACACGCGGCATGCCATCCCTGGGGTTCGTTTGTTATCGCGATATTCTCAAGTCCCATTCTGTTGGCGCGAGCCGTGCGCGCTGTCTCCAAGGCGACTGTCGCGACATACGACGTACACCTAGAGCCACACCGATTGGCACAAGTCCAGGGTGTTTTGTCGCGTTTCAAACCCGTGGTTAATAACTTTCATATTTTAAAAGAAATGCAAATAAAACAGACAGCTCTTAAGAGTAACGCTTCGATGTCGCCTTAGACTAACTTCATATTCAAGCCTGAACTGAAATGATTGTTCAGGTTTTCGATAATCACCGCACGACTTCTTTCTGAGGGTCCTGGGTTATTTGGGAAAGCCCTGGGGCCCGGGGAGAGACGTAGATTGCGGACGTGTTCATGCCGCAGAAAGGCTCTCGTTTCCCGGCCTCCGTGTTCAGGAAAGCCCGTGGCTTCCCCAAGGCCTCGTCACCGTTTCTCACGTCGCCAAATACGGTTCGGCTGGCCGTCCTCGTCCCCGCGGAACAACCGGGTGTCACGCCGACATTTAATACAAAAACGGCAGTTCCGCGACCCGGTGCAGCAGAAACGCCGGAGATGAGCACCTGTGTGGCTGTGTGTGCTGTGTGACCCGAGTGAGCCGAGCTGCGGAGCGGCGACACCGCCGACGAGCCCGTCTCCTCCGCTCAATCCATAAATACTCAACTCCGACAGTAAATTCCGCTTTAAATCCTTCTGTTCGTCGCATCAGAGTTATGACAGAAGCGAGGTAGGGGGGTTTTAAGGAGCAGGGGAGCCCTCATTCCGACATCAACAATAGTAATAGTGGAGGACGCCATGTTAACGGTCCTCCATGACAGACCGTCTCGGCTCTTTTCGCTCCATTCCCTCGACTCGCTACACTGCATTTACCACGGTAACGCAGCAACTCCCTGACAGCGGCGCGGTAACGCGGCGCGAAGTGTGGCTCTCTAACTCACCTCGGTGACCGCTGCTGCAACACACCGGCTGCTCTCTCACATCATCCGCCCACTGTTACAGTCTCTGTCTCTCCGGGAGCGACTCGGCGGAGCGGCGCGGCGCGGCGCGGCGGGGCGGGAGCGCGAGCGGGCGCGGGAGAGCTGGAGGCCGAGCGCCGTCTGTCAATCCGCCTCCCCGCTCATCATCACGCACCGATCACCACACACACGCTCACTGATCGTTACACAGCTCACGCACCGGTATTCACACTCCGATCATTACGCGCGGCAGGTCACCAGTGAGCGATCACAGCGCGGTCAGCACTCCTACACGCAGCGAGCGCAGGATGATCGTGACACTGACCATCACGCGCCGACGAGAAGGGTGGCGGGCTCGCGATCCAACGTTCCTGGAGCGGAGACGCTTCTCGAGACGGGCACGCGGGGCACGCGTCGCGCGCCGATCGTCAGCTAATGACGGACTGATGGCGCCAACAGTTAATGGAGCAACGCGACAGTCGCTGCCGGCGGAGTCCGTTTCCCTGGATTCTTACGGCCCCATTGCACTGTCCTGACACAGTGTCTGTTGGGAAGACAAAAACTGCCTGCTTTCTATAATAAAGTGTGCGCAACAGTTAAATTATTTAGCATGGTACATTTTATTTGCGTTGCATATGCATGGCGCATGTTCTCTGGCAGATCCAGGGACAAGAATGCCAAATCAGTGGTGTCTGAGATTTGCATACCAATAAGGCCTTTTACAGTTATGCGACTTACAATGTTGCCTTCTTTTTTTTAAAAAAAATACCCATCATTTATGTAGCAGGGTTTTACTGGAGCACTTTAGGGTAATTACCCTGCTCAAAGGTACTACACAGCTGGAGGTGGGACACGAACCTACGACCTTTGTGTTTATTGCCACCGGTTTTAACTACTACGCTACCAGATGTCCGACATCTATAGTTTTATTGATTTAGCTGATGCTTTTTCTCCCAGTAACAAATTATTCGCTTGTTTGGAGTTGACATAAGCTATTTGTCCAGGCCAGGGTGACTTACAGCAATGTAACACACGCACTGAGGGCAGTTCAGGGCTCCACTTGAAACACGTCTTTGGACTGTGGAGGAAACCCACGCAAGCACGTGGTGAACATGCACACTCCACGCTGACCGAACCGGTTTCAGAACGCAAGTCTGAATGCCGAGGAGGTGCGGCGGGGCACCAGCGCTACCTGCTGTTCCGCCACATTGCCTTTGTAAGCTTTACATCGTGTGCGCGCTGCTTCCTTGTATTTTCTTTCCGTAATTGTTTTTGGGCTTTTCCATGCGTCCCTGAAATAAGAACACAGAGGGACTCCGTTCCTGTGTTAATTCTCGCTCTCCTCACGTGACGTGCTGATGGGTTCTGTCCCGAGCTCTTTGTTTAGCATGCCTTATTAAATGGCACGAAAAATTATGGAAATGCTGAGCAGAACAATCTGGGCGGCACGCTGTCCATTTTTCACACCTACACCTTTTTTCACTCTTTATGCTGCAGAAGGAGCGACCCCTGCTGGTGATCAACCTGTACAATTTTCGCGCGCGCGCGCGCGTGTGTGAGAGAGAGAGAGAGAGAAAGAGAGCGAGAATCAACTTCTTATTCCCTGAGTGTCTGTCACACATGACAGCTTTTAACTGGGAATTATTCTACATTTACTTTTCTCTCAAGAAGAGCTCAGTAACTCCACCCCAGAGTAGAGGCAGAGATGTAACAGGATCCAGGACGTATATGGGACCATAAAGAATTTCTAGAAACTTCCTATGGGTGGAGCCCAAAGACACGCAATAAAAGACGACCTCGTCCGGCAACAGGCTGCCTGAAATACTGAGTCGCGACACGCCCTTTTCGCTTAAAATATTAAAATCTGTGGTCAGTTATTTGTGTGAACTGAATGAAAGGCTACATTATGGTACACCTCACTTACCATCCAGTTACTCGCATCATGGATGCACAGTGTGATGAGCATGTAAATATTAATTTCCCACCCAGTGGTTTGCAATACCTGGGGAAGTGAGTCACTCGGTTTCTGATCCGCTGTTTGAACAGCCTTTGTTATGTAGCTGAAACAGATACAACAGATGCTCATCCACATGCGACACTATTTGCTGTACAATGACAATAAGGACTAATAGTGCGATCATACAGCTGTATGAGATACTGCATTGGTATCGCATTCAAAATAGATGATAATGTCCAGGTGTGACACCTTGTTACTCTTCCTTGAATGCGATCCTGTTTGGTGTGTACATGGAAAGAGGTTTTGCAAAGATTTAATACATGGCAATGAGGACATTATGAGATGTGTGTGTGTGTGTGTGGGGGGTTGTATAGCGGGTGTGTGAAGAGCACTGCTGGCAGCACATGAGGGCAGTTAGGAAATGGGTCCAATTTCCAATTCATTGCTTGAAGTTTTCATTTAAATCCAGCTCTCAGGTCTGAAGGAGCAAACACACAAGCCTCGTGAACCCGGGGCCAGTCTGGCAGCATCCCCTCTGGTCCTCAACATTGCCTAATGACTAGCTGTCCCCAAATGACCGCTCCTAGCGTGGGACTTGCATCACTACCTTCAAACAAGGCTTTGCTGACTCAGCGTTGAGGCCAATGAAGCAGATGTAACTGTTTCTTTTGAGCATCTCGTTGGCACAGCATGTGAGCAGTATCTCCACGGAGACACCAGCGATTGGTGGGTGACCATTATCTCCACAAAGTGATCTTGAGGCCAGCAGATAACAATATCTCCATGGAGACATTCTGAGCTCAGTGGGTGACCATCATCTCCATCATGAAATCTTGATCTCTGTGTGTGACCAACATCTCCATGGTGAGATCTGGAGCTCAGCGGGAGATCATGTCTGGTGAGATCCCGAACTCAGTGAGTTACCATCGTCTTTATGAAGAGATCATGCACTCTGAGGGTGACCGTTGTCTTCACAGTGAGATCCAAAGCTCTGAGGGTGACCACAATCTCCATTTAGAGGTTCTGAGCTCACAGGGTGACCATTGTCTCCATGGTAAGATTTTGAGCTAAAGCTGAATTTTGTATTGATGAGTTGTGTACCAATAACGCACCCCTTTAACAGCGCAACATACGTTGAATACAATGTTAGAAGCATATTTTCTACAATTTGAGGACATCCATAAGGAAATGTGATGCGTTATGAGAATTCAAACTACAGTGAATACAATTTTATATAATGAAAACAAAATTCCATATAACACTTTTAAAAGCAGCTTCTCAACATACAACTATACCATATCATATGATACAGTATGATAATTTAGTTGCAAAAAATAATGAGGACAAATTTCAGTGAACAAAAAGTTACAGTAACATCAACAAAATTAAACAGCCAACTAACATGATTATAATAAAAATAGTAAAATAAATGCTGAGAAATAGTATGGGAGTATAGTATATTAAATCTGATAGTCATAGTGAAACTGAAAAGTGATTTAGTATTAATAGGAACAATAGTAAGCAGATATGAATTCCAGTATAATTTCAAATGCATGAGGTGGTACAGCAAGTAGCGCTGCTGTCTCACAACACCTGGGTGGTGCGAGAGGACACGGGTTCGTTTTCTCGCTCAGTCTGAGGTGGAGTTTGCATGTTCTCCCCGTGTCTGCTTGGGCTTTCTCCAGGTGCTCTGGTTTCCTCCCACACTCCAAAGACATGCTGCTCAGGTTCCCCCATACTGTGTGAGTGACACAGAGAGAGTGTGTTCCACTGATGTATGGATGAGTGACCCATTGTAAGTAGTGTATCTAGCAGTGTAAGTCACCATGGTGAATAAGGTGTTTGGGCTGATAACACTACATAGAGTTCATTGGAATTCGCTTTGGAGAAAAGCATCTGCTAAATAAATAAATGTAATGAGAATGTTAACAATCTGCAGAATTTTTCTGCCAAAGTTCTCACTAAACAGTGATGATTATTTCTTACTATATACATTTATTGTAGTTTGTACTGCAGTCTGTGACATTTATTCCTGTTCAAGGTTTAAGCATTTCGCTGGAGTCACTTATTAATCTGCGAGATGATTTGTAGTTTGTTGAATTCTTAGAATACGAGCCACTGACTGATCATTAATGTCTTTAAGCACCGCTTTAGTGATGGAACGTTGTTCTGGCATCATCTCCCCTTGAGCGACAGGTTCTGAACGCAGCTGAAACATGCTAAACATCTGACAAATTCTCCCCTGTGGGTCTGAACAGTGCAACTGAAGACCCTTCTGGGCTCCCGCTTCCATAAATACTCTAAAAACTGCATTCCCCAGAGGGGCTGTGGCGTCGGGTTCGAGTCAGGCACAGAGGGTGATGTCTTAGTCTTAAACCATCTTTCATACGACATCTGTATATAACATTGTTACATGCAGATAAAAAAAAAAATCTGTACAGTAGTAGTAGTAGTTGAGGGTGCAAACTGAAAAAGGAATCATTTCCTGCTCAAGGCCCATGAGGGGCTCTGCTGTTGTGCCCTTGAGCGAGGTGAGCTTCAGCAGTACCCACACGGGTATGAGAAAAATCACTGTGGATAAAAGTGCCAGCTAAACAGCGGAACAACACTCTGAATTTAAAAATTAATGATCGGCTCTAGTCTCTTTCAGAAATTCTTATTTAATAATTTGTCCAGTAATTTGGGTTTCGGTCCAGTTGAGAGAACCTTATAAAGACTAAGTGTGAAGGACAAGCCTGGTTAGCTGGACCGATGCCCCCTGGGTGCGGCGTCGCTCCGGCCCATGAATAGGAGCAGTGTTATCAGAGGGTACGCCGTGTCCACACGCACCCGAACCCCCCTATTGTTCACAGTCATTATCAAGTCGGCTCATCTGCCTGGTGGCGCCGGGCCAAAACTCCGGGAACTGGCTGACGCCGACAACAGTTTGGACATTTTCACAGAGACCTGAAAATATGCTGTTCAAAAGCATACGAAAATAATATTTTAAAAGCACACAGGAGCATAGAGTGGGCAAATGCTGGCAAAATGTGGCAGAATGGGCTCATGAAGAAATTAATAGGGCTTCTGTTACATTATTCACTGGAGAGGTGTCTGCATTTGGACAGATGTAGTCATACATGACTATACAGTGTATATACACACACACACACACACACACACACATTTTCAGAACCGCTTGTCCCATACGGGGTCACGGGGAACCGGAGCCTACCCGGTAACACAGGGCGTAAGGCCGGAGGGGGAGGGGACACACCCAGGACGGGACGCCAGTCCGTCGCAAGGCACCCCAAGCGGGACTCGAACCCCAGACCCACCGGACAGCAGGACCGTGGTCCAACCCACTGCGCCACCGCACCCCCTCTACAGTGTATATATATAGATATATATATCCATGTAGACCTATGCAGATACTCTATATACCACAACTGAAACTTTGGTCCTCATTCATTCTTCTGCCTTTCCAGCGCAGCTGGGGTCTGGAGCCCATCGTGGAGGCGCAGGCCACGGGTCTGGTACACCCTGGACAGGACACCATCACAGTTCAGTGGTACATACACTTAATCACTCATAAGTGTCCTACTAGAGTGGGATGGGTTAAGGTGTTAAGAGCCACTGGACACGTTTCTGTGGATTCAAACCCCACTCCTGATGGCTTCCTGGTTCGAGTATGTGGAAGTCAGCATTACCATCCTCATGATTTTTCTGGTAAATATGAGGTAGAACATAGGATGGCCTTTACAAGGGAGGTCTTGACCATCGGCCCCCTTCTCAGAGTCATGGTGAGCCGGAGCCTTACCCAGCAACACAGGGCACAGGGTTGAAGGGGGAGGGGACACACCCCGGACGGGACGCCAGTCCGTCGCAAGGCTCAAACCCCAGACCCACCACACGGCTGGCACTGACCAAACCTGCCGCACCATCACGCATCCCCTACCTTGAACTAATACAGTGAAAATTACCCTGCTGTTTAAATGGGTAAATTGTTGTATGTTAGTGCACAAAGACATGTTGTTTCAGAAAAATACATTTTAATAAATAAATTGTTGTTACATATGTAGATTTGCATAGAACTGAATAGATGTACTTCCTGGGCCAAATGCTTTGCCCTCAGATGTTGAGGTCTTCATTTTTCATTTAAATTTTTTGTCATGTATTGTTTTGCAGTCCACACCGATAGCATCATCAGTCTGGGACGTCTTGAATGCAAATTACATATTTTAGAGATGATCATCTTTTAAAATGCACACCTAAACAGGCCTCCATTCTCTTATATAGGCTTCCCATCGGAATTCAGAGACAACGGAGCCCTTAAGTGCAGCGTAATCCAATCCCAGTCTCCTTTCGGTGAAACGGTGAACTCTTTACCCCAGCGATCATTCTTGGCCAATATCCAAAACTTTTTAAAGTGTTTTTCTGAGAGGTAAAGTTAGGCGTGTTTTGGGCACCTGGTAGTGTCATTGTTATAGGTGCTGTCTTTGGACGCAAAGGTTGCAGGTTTGAATCTCAGATAAATTACCCTTGAGCAAGGTACTTGCTCTAGTAAAATTACCCAGCTGTGTAAATGGAGAAAAGTGTCGTGTAATTGTAATATTTCGGAGTAAGCCGTGGAAAGGCATGTGTTTCTGGTACTAGAACGGACCTCTTCACGCTGACACAGGTGGCTGATCATTATTTTTGAATTCAGAAAATTGTGTTAATACGCTCTATAACTGTATAAATAGATACGTTGTTATGAGCATACACACGTATGGATGTACGGTGCTTTGAAATAACACAGAAGAACTCTAAGGAGGCCTGGACTGAGCCTGGAAGATGGGAGAAATACTCCATCTTTACCAGAAGGGGACGCTGTTACTTCAGCCCAAGCACGCATTCTACACGCTCACACACACACAGTGTGTGTGGTGCTCTGGTGGGGTAGTAATCCGGCCTCCTTCTGCGAAGCCGCAGCCAGATCCCTCCTTTTGCAGCGAGAGTCTCACTATGCAGCTGGTCTGAGCTTCAAACCTGCGGTGTTTCGGTATTTTGGGCGAATGAGGAGAGACGCTCAGAATCCGGAAGTACCCGTAGTAACCAAATCAGCGGCAGAATATAAATGAGACCGTCCAGTCATCTTTAAATTAGCTGAATTTTAAAGTATGAAACACACATTACATTTAGAAGTAGTGCCAGAGTGAGGGACAGCAGGGTGGCACAGCGGGTAGCACCGCTCCCTCTCAGCGCCTAGGCTGTATGTTTGGAGATGGATTTGAATCTGGCTCACTCAGTGTGTAGCTTGCACGTTCTCCATGTGTTCACACAGGTTTCCTGCAAATGCTCTGGTTTCCTCCCAGAGTCTAAAGGTATGGGTTTTAGGCAGAATGAGAACTCTAAATTGTCTTCTCTGTGTGTGATTGCCCTGTTATGGACTCCCATCATGCATGGGCTCTACCCTGCCTCACACCCTGTGCTTCTGGGATAGGCTCCAGACCACCACGACCCTGTGCTAAACAACGGATGGATAAATAAATTCTGTCTTGAATGTGCTCAGTTTGACTTTGTGACATTAGATATAAAAAATAATTTCTAACTCCTCTCATTCCCTTAAATACAGATGGCGTATCAATAGAGGCAATTTAGGGAAACGGAAAGATTTCAATCTGTGCATTTAAGGTGTTGCTCCTGCATAATTGACGCAAAATATATTTTTGTTGATATGTTTGGATGTAAGCAAGAGTACCTCAGAGCCATTGTTGTGCCGAGCGGCTCTTTCTGCAGCTGTCCACTCTTCTGCACCGCTTCTTCCAAACATGTTTATCTCCTAATTTAATCATCGGCTTAAATGAGTCGCGGGGACGCCTTTCTCCCCGCGCTTTCTAAGAGAAAGACTGCTTTCAGGGGGGCCGGGGTCACGTCCTGTCACATCTCTAACATACACCCATGTCCAGATTCAGTGACGGCCCAAACCTGGCTGCACTGGACCCCCAACCCAGATCTAAGGTGAAAGGTTACGCAGCCGTTTGTGATTATTCATGGTGCCTGCGGTCAGTTCCGTGCGGTCAGGTGAACTCAGTGAGCCGCACCGCTTGTCGGGGGCGGGGCGCCAGTTCTCCGGAGGCTTCCGTAAACGGTGAAGTGAACTGTGAAAGTCACCACGCTGTTTACAGACAAGTTGCCGACGCAGCCGAGGGCTCTGAATGTCAGCGGCGTCTTCCATGTCACCGTGTGTGTGTCGGTGAAGTTGTGCGTTGACTCAGTCGCTCGGTGCCAGACTCCTTCCGCGTGCGTCTTATCGATCACTGTGACGTGGGACTGCTGAGCTCACAAGCGTCAAATGTCACCGAAGATAGAGTAGCGGCAGCAAGTTGAACTGGGACTTACGTTTCACCTGGTGTCTTTTCAGAGTGATAAATGTCAGATTTTGGGAGTGAGCCGAGGTACAACAGCCCAGCTTGCCCCTTCCTGGGGTCAGCACACCTGCTTCTGTGAGCCTCCTCTGGATCGTCGCTGTGCTGCCTGTGCTCTCCTGCTGTTGCATTCAGAGTTTGGGGTGAAATATCTGCAGTGTGACAACATCATGCCCAATTTGAAACGCTCTGTAAACGGACAGTTCCACGGGAAACCGTCCCATGTCCACAGACTGCCCCTCGGTTCATTCTGGGGGACACCACTCAACATGCAGGCCCTGCACCCCTTCCTCGGGTTCCGTTTCCCTCAGGATCCCGGTACCTCGCAGGGAAACAAAATCTCATCTCTCACTGTCTGGCCTCCCACGATTATGACATCGTCGCCTCCCTGCATGGTCCTATGGGGCTGGGACCCCCCCCAGTTACTGTCCCCTAACTTTACTCTGTTCCTTCTGCTGTGGATACAAATTGATGTCCTTCTGTTACAGAAAACATGTGAAGCCTTGAGGGATTCAAACCCGTGGCAATCAGACCTCTTTTGGACTGCTAGGGTCCTCGTGTCCCTTGAGCCCTTTCCTCATGTCCCTTGATCCCTTTTGGGACTCCGGTCCCTTTACCTGGAAACCATGAACAGCAGTTCACCACACAAATGTCTTTTTTTTGAGCTACACATGTGGCGTCAAAAGCTTTATTCTCTCCACAACTGCAGCGCACATTTTACTGTAAGGTTTCATTTACGTGTATGTTCATATTTACTCATTATAATATGGGTTCACTGATCATCATTTCCACGCCAACACACGAGCCCTTTATTCACAGCGTGATGTAAAGAAAAAGGAACAAAAACCCCAAGCCAATAGCCTCTCTATCCTAGAGCGCGTAAAGGATGCGTAAAATCCATGGAAATTATTTTCGTATACACTGCAGCGGGTTTCTTTAGGGGTAATTGTAAGAAAATAATTTTTTGCGTTAAATAAATGCACACCACGATGCCAAACTGTTCAATTTACAACCTACGAAATCATGTATGCGCGGTGTAGACTAAACTTGAGGAGTGAACCGGAGGAACGACTTGAGCCACGGAGAAGCGGCTCTCTGTGGGTCCGAAGCGCGTCCCCCTTCCTTTGACGGCCCTGACGGAGGGTAGTTTGGGGGAGCGGGGGTGGGGGGAGCATCTCTCTCTTCGAGCGCGTAAACTCACAGCTCCGCAGCCGCGCGCGTCGGGACGGTGCGCTCGGTGTGCGCTCAGGATGCGGTGAGTTTGCGGCGACGATGTGACGAGTCTGCGTTGATGGTGATCATGGTGATGATGATGATGATGATGATGCGATGAGGAGGACCGATGGACCGTCCCTATGGGATGTGTGAACTGGAAGCCCTCGCGCTCTTCGGGAAGTCGCGCTTGACGTGAAGATGCGGGGTCTGCAATTCGTGGCTGCGCTCGTGCTCCTCTGTCCGCCTCCCGTGAGTAAATGCCTCTCTTTTTCCCATATGAACTTCATGTGCCGCTGCGATCAGACCCGATGCGACGAGGATCTCGAGAGAAAAGTTGTCTGCACATCTCATCCTTCCATACAGACACTCCGGGGGTCTTTTTTTCCCCTCGAAGTGACCAGTTTCCACGCGCCCTTAACTTACTGTTAATAATAATAAAATAATTCCCCCGGAGCTCAGTCTGTGCAGGAAGCAGGTCCAGATGATGTGGACAAGTCAGTGTGTCCATGGGGTAATAGGACATTCACATTGACCTCTATTTTAATGACCTAAGACCGCGTACTCATAGTGAAGCTGCTTAGTTGATTATGATTACAACTGTAATTCTATGAAAATAATTTGAAAAAAAAAGTATTCGAGCAGCTGGTAGTCGAGTGTTTAGAGCTGCTGCCTGGACCGCAAGGTCATAGGTTCGAATCTCCCTCTGGGTGTAGTACTCTTGAGCAAGGTACTTACCTTAAATTTCTCTAGTAAAATTATCCAGCTGTGTAAATAATTGTAAGTGGCTTTGGAGAAAAGCAATGCTAAATAAATATAATTATAAAAATAAATGTATATTTACTATTAGTGAATGTGGTTCTTTTGACCAGCTTCAGTTTAAACCAGACTAGTCTCCTACAGTAGCAGAGTAAATGTGAGTTTTTACTCCAAATTGTGCGATCATGATTCGGAGCTTGTCCAGTTGAGCTCATCTCCATCTAGAGCTCTACTATTTGCTGGCTTTTCCTGCTCGATGCGTCTGAAGGAATTCGAGTTCAGGGGCCATGTGACGTTGAACCCGAGTCCCTGGTGACCACCATGCCCCTGGTCATCCTCTGAGCTTCTTGAGCTTTGGAAGATGCCCCAGCTCTTAGGTCCCAGTCTAACCCTTATGGTCAGTGGGGTTGGTGATGTGGGCGAAGACACCTCACCCCCGGGGTTTGTTCCCACACTGAGACAGAGGTGGAAGTCTCCTGGCCTCCTTATGCATTAACCGTTCACACAAATGGGCTTCTAGCCTGGAGCACATCTGCTCCTGCTTCCGGTGGACAACGGCATTATGGGCTTGGATGCTGTTCCTGGAAATGTCTCCAGTGTTTCTCCTCCCAACTCGTAAATAGTAGAGCTCCACAAGTCAGAAATTAAACAAAGTCGACTGCGTGCACATGCGCCTCGTTCATTTCTTTTACTTCTCACGAGAAGCACTCGGATCCCCTAAGAAGGATATATGCCCTATTACGCAACTGATAAAATTTGTTTCCACGTGTGATATATCGACACAGTTGTGATTGCTGTAATTGATATCACCAGCTCAATGACCGTGACCGTGACCCTGTATGGACTGCTGTGTGATGTTGTTACTCTAAGTTTCATCCTATGTCCTTGGTGCTACACAATCGCATAGTTCACAACAAAATAAATTCTAAATAACTAGTAACAGTATATGGGGGGGGGGCAGTGGCGCAGTGGCGCAGTGGGCTTAGCCCGGGCCTGCTCCCTGTGGGTCTGGGGCTTGAGTCCTGCTTGGGGTGCCTTGTGACGGACTGGTGTCCCGCCCTGGGCTCGCCGCAACCGGTACCAGCAAACTCAGACAATGTGTGTGTGTAGTAACAGTATTGTACTGTAAGATATAATATTAATACTCTCTGACAGCTGCTGTTGCGAGCTGGAAATTGAGCCGTTCTGTGAAAGCGCCGCGTTCATACGGCATTCTGAACAAAACCATGATTTACCTAAAGTAAAACCACTGGTGGTTTTTCACTGGTCACCTTGTAAATTTAATCTTAATGACAAATAACTAAACAAATCCACTGTTGCACATTTAAGTTGGGGCAGCAGGGGACGTAGTGGTTGGAATCACGTCCTTGGACTCATGGAACACAGGGTTGAATCCCACCTCCTGCTGTAGTACCTTGATCAAGGTACATACACTGAACTGAAACAGTAAAAATCATATATACTGTAGGTATCAGTATAAGTAGCTTAGTGTACGAACGTAACGTGGTAAATCACCCTGGAGAAAAGTGTCGGATAAATAAACCGAAACTCGGGACAGTTTGCGAGTACCTGATGGGAGCCCACATGGGGTACGTGTCTCCCGAATGCGTCTCCGCTTGTGGCCCGTTTTGTAGACAGGCAGCAGCGGAATTTCTGACATCAGCTCTTCAACGCACACCGCTGTCGCCATGGCAGCGCTCATACAGAGCCTGTTCATTCACACCGTAGTCCTTTCTCTCAGACTGAAAGGGTGCGAAAGAGCTGCTCTGCTCAGTGTCAGAGGCGGCGCTGCCATGCTGGAGTGGCTGCTCCGCCCGGGCGAAGGAAGCCCCTCTTTATGGAAGGAATGTGGCCAAATCGCCAAGTTTGACTGAAGCAAAATGCCTGTAGGCAGCAGAGTTCAGCGGCGATTCAGTACAATCGGACTGCCCTGCTGCTCCCGGGGCGGGGGGTTTGGGAGGGGGCAACAGCTGTCATACCTTTGAGGTGTTTAGTCCAACTGCGGTGTTTAAAAAAACATGGAGGTTTTAGGGTTGAGCATTCTAGCACCCAGGGAAAAGCCATAGAGTGCAGCAAATACACATTTTTTTAACACAGTTTTCAAGAGCATAAACATAAAAATCATCCACCTTGAGGTTCAGTTTCAACACCCCCTACTTGCTGTCTCCTCTAATGCCTTTGAACTCATAGGATGTAGGTTCAAATACCACCTCCTGCTGTCATACCCTTGATTAAAGTACTTACCCTAAAGTGATGCAGTAAAAATTTTCCAGTTGTTTAAATGGGTAATTCAGTGTATCTTAATACTCTGATAAAGATGTTACTTTTTTTGGAAAGTAAATTCTGAATGCAGGGATGCCGATGATGCTGGGAGAATGCTGGTGTTCAGGAGTTTCTGGGTACCAATTGGTCGTTTACTGTGTTTAATTTCCATTCAAATTTTCACAAAAGCTTAATTTTACCATATTTTTGCCTGAATGCCAAGATTTTGTTGGGTAATAATTAACAACGTATAATGTCAGCAATTTTTTTCTTCTTTGATTCAGCCCTGCTGTTAATGTGCGCAGACGTGTCCAGAGACTCCCAGTGAAGCTCTAGCAAACTTCACACCTGCAGCATCTGTGTGTTGCTGGGGGTCTCTGTGGTCCAACGTTGGTCACCAAAGACAGGCTGTTCTCGGCCCCCCGGCTGAACCCAGGGGCCTCTCCCCTGAGAGGCCCTGACTCACTCACACACAAACACGCATGCAGACACACACACACACACACACACACACACACACACACACACACACACACACACACACACACACACACACCGGCTCTCAGTAGGCCCATGTCAGACCACATGAATGAGCACTGCCAAGCAGAACAGATGGTCTCTAAGTGACAATGAACACAGGGACCGTTTGAGAATTCCAGATCAGGTGTTGGACAGCGGCTCTGCTCCATGAACCTTTTTGCCAGTCGAGCGTTATGTTAATTTCAAAAGAAGTGCAGTGATATGAAAACAATGATGTTGGGGAGGATCACAAAGCACTTTGCAGAAGTGCTGCGTAAAGTATTTGAAAATGGGGACGTCGACTAATAGCATCATTTTGTTTTTGATGGTTGTGGTCATCGTGCTTCTTTAGGGTAATTTTTACTGTACCATTCAGAGTAAGTACATTGATCAAGGGTACTACGGCAGGAGGTGGGATTCAAACCTCTGACCTCGGGGTTCAAAGGATGCAGCTTTAACCACTGCTCATTGTCCATTAAAATAGAGTCTAATGTGAAGCATGTTTGCAGTATAAATGAGAAAGTAGTTATACCTTGATCAACAGTACTACAGCAAGCAGCGGCGTTCCAACCTGGGTGGCAGTTCTAACTCCTACACCACCTGCTTTTTAAAATACTCCACAAATGGAGAGAACCGCTGTTAAACTGGTTCGGAGCTATCCAGCGAGACTTTCACGGGCTGTGACCCAATCTCTGTACATTGTCTGCTGTCTCAGGTCAGCACCCCTGGAGAGTTCTTCTAAGGGCACCTTCAGTGCCAGGGAAGGAGGCCCACAGGTGCCCAGGCGTGCGGATGCAGGCCACTGCACTACCTTCTTCTTATGTCCTTTTCAGTTCGTTTCCTGTCCCTGCCTTCGAATTATATTTGCTGCTCCTTATTTGATTCCTCTGATTGGCTTTCCCTGTGAATATCGAATATAAACAAGATTCTAAAATAAGACGAATAAAAGGAACGCGCTTCGTGCAAAGCTGGGAAACATCCGTGTAAGTAAACACGAGGTCGAGGCAAGACGTGGACTCTGACCAGTCTTCCGTCCGGCAGGCCAGTGGAAGACACCCAAAATGTACCTTCCTGCTGGAGCTGGAGATGGAGAAGCAGGAGTGCCTGAAGAAGCTCGGGGAACGGGAGCCGCCGTCCTCCAAAGGTTGGACCGCAACGCTTATTCAACATTCCCGCTACAGATGTCTCAAAAACACAATCGCAAGAGTTCCACGCAAACTAATGCGCGCTGATAATTGTGTGCTGTCACTGACATTCACTGCTGCTTGATGTGCCGCATATTTACCCGAGATGCACCTCCGTCAGTAAAGATGTGGAGAGAAACACAGATGACAGTATGATTTTAAAAAGTCCAAAATGAGGAACTGTCCCCTGTCTATGCTCAACCATGCTGCCCCCTGGTGGAAGACCCACTGGGTTGTACTGTAAACGTGGCCTAGAGAGCATCTTGTCCTTTTCTGACCCACTTCTCTAGTCCGGGCACTTTAAGCTTTACATCATATAGTGAATTTTTACAGACTGAAAATAGCTATATTGTCTGATAGCTTTTTCTGAGTGAAAAGTATGAGAAAATGGGGCAGCAGCACTTCGCATCGGCCGTGGGTTCGAATCCAGCTGTGTCTGTGTGTAGTTTTCATGTTCCGCATGTAGTTTGCATGGCTTTCCTTCAGGTGCTCTGGTTTCTTCCCACTGTCCAAAGATGTGCATGCAGGGGAACCAGTGACTCTCAATTGCCCTTAATGTGTGTGTGTGTGAGATGGACTGCATCATGACCCTGACTTTGACCTTTAATGATAACACACACACACACACACACACATTCTCAGAACCACTTGTCCCATACGGGGTCGCGGGGAACCGGAGCCTACCCGGTAACACAGGGCATAAGGCCGGAGGGGGAGGGGACACACCCAGGACGGGACGCCAGTCCGTCGCAAGGCACCCCAAGCGGGACTCGAACCCCAGACCCACCGGAGAGCAGGACTGCGGTCCAACCCACTGCGCCACCGCACCCCCTTTAATGATAATATATAGATGGAAATATGTATATATGAAACATGTATATACATGGGTATAAACACCTGATATTCACATCAAGCCATACACCTTGGAGCCATGTTGCTCCGCTACCTCATTTTGTCACGTATATATAGATTTTAAGTGGCACTACGATACACGCCTTCTGTAAATAAAGAAGCAATCTGGTGGTGTCAAATCTGTTTGTGAAGCAGGGATTATAATTAGTATCATAATTAGCGGGGGAATATATAATTTGTCAGCGCTAACAAGCGCCTGCTATGAAAAGGTGAGCGCAAAAGGGCCTTCTTGTCCCTCGTTGTGTATATGTTACGTTGGCCCTGTGTGTGTGTCTCATGCCGGCGTTGGACCAACCACACACTTCCTCTGACCTGTTTATCTCCCCGTTGCTCCGCGTTTGACCCCGTATCTCCACAGTTATCTCACGGTTAGCGTGTTAGCTGTTAGCGTGTGCGGTTACCCCTCTCGGGGCGGACGCATTGTTCACATTTGCAGTTTTTAAAAATGGAAATAAGAAGTAAATAAGTTTGTAACGTCCACCCCCCGCAAGCAGGGTGCTCAGCGGCGCGCAGATGGACGCTATCCGTCCCGGACACAGCAGCGGCGCACGTGACGGATTATGCGCAGGCGCGTGTTTGTGTTGGATTACTTACGGTGCAAAACGTGAATTTTATTTAATTATTTTTCGTTTGCTCCCATTTTGGACGGCGTGATGTAAACACGGTACATCTGCTGCGTTTCGCCGCGCTGGTATTGAACCCATTTATGTAACACTCGATTGACATTTGGAAAGAGTCCCCTGGACGTGTGACCCAGAGCCAATTATAGATGGCTGCACATCCAGGGTGTTGTTTGTTCTAGTGTCGGTGTCCAGCCGCGGAGAAAAGTGGGGGTCGAAAAGACGGGGAAGGATGCTGGGCCCAATTTGCAAGCGTTCGAAGGAAATCTTATCACGCGCGTAGTGGACGAGATGCTCAGATATGCAGCGGACAATAAGCTCAGAGGAGCGGTGAGACACACCTGCGCTCAGAGGGCAGCTCTACAGGTGGACACGTTCTCGCTGCCTTGCGGTCTCATTGGTTTGTTTCAACAGGATGCCGGGGGATCTGGGACAACATCTCTTGCTGGGACCACGCTGAGGTGGGGGACACCGTCACCATCGCCTGTCCGCAAGTGCTCCGAAGCCTCTTTGGAAGAAACGGTACCGCTCTCTCCTTTACATGTGCATGATGCAATGTATGATATTTGACCATTGCGCTGGAAAGGTCCCTCACTCTGAATTCAGTGACATGTACAGACATACACCTTGGTGTGGATTGTGTGTGTTTGCGGTGTTTTTGCCCTTTATTCCGTGGATCGTCTCTGGGAAGAAGGCAGCAGGGTCACTTTGCAACCGGCGCCCCCTGTAGCACAGTGGAGCGGTCAGGGCTGTTTGCAGTCGCTGTGTCCGCTGACCCGTGATCTCCAGCCAAGTGTGTACGCACAAGTCCGCAGCAACGGGGAGGAGTTCAATGGCACACCCTTCGAAACTATGTTCTTTTTTTCTTACTGCTCCATCGTTTCCAATTTTACACCGTTTTACTTACCAAAACTTCAACAGCTGCTGATGTTCAATGACCACTCGGCCAGTGGCGCTGGGGTGACCAGTGCCTATCCTGGAAGCATAGAGTGTGAGTTCATCATCAAAGGGCAATTATACACACACAGTTTAAATTTACCAATCCACCTGAAACTTGTCTTTGGGCTGTGGGTGGAAACCTGAGCACCTCGAGTAAAGCCATGTGAGCCCTGACAAAACATACAAGCTCCAGCGAGGCAAATTTGAACTGGCACAGCAAGCGGCCATCCGGGAAAGATGTCCAGGAAGTGTTTTCAGCTGGGTTTGACCCCGATCCCACACCTCAGTCCCCCCGTTATGTAAATAAAGCAGTTTGCAGTCATTCCTTATGATCCATATTTGTTCTCTGTAATAATTTACTTCCCCACTTAGAATAATCTTAACAAACGGCAAAACTGTCAAAACTGTGCACTTATATATAGTAGAAATGAGACGCAGCACCTTCCGCTTGAGTCTCAGCTCTTTGTGTGGATCTGTGTTTATTCACCAGCGGCACACACGCACGCACGCACGCACACACACACTGGTCTATTTCATTGTGGGGGACAGAGCAGCGACCTGGAGCCAGGCGATGGACCGGGCCGCATGGGGGGGCAGTGTCTGATCTGCACATGCTGTGCCAAGAACTGGAGTTTGAGCCGGGCCACAGTGCATTGTGGGTAGGAAAGACTGACTGCAGTCATATGGGAGCACTGACACTGCACATAGGGGAGACGTCCAAATGTGAGATTTAATATCATACTGTCAAACAGAGACGTGTATTAATATGTGGTTTAGAATGAATAGCATGTTGGCTGCCGACTGCTGAGTGACCATAAATTAATGTCAAGTGAGAAGCCCCGCCCACCTACCAGGAGGGCCAGGTCCGGCAGAGTGAAACCCACTGGTATTTCCACTCTCCACCAACACTTTACATTATTACTTATTCACCTGACCCTTTTCTCCAAGGTGACTTACACTGCGAGGTCTGTACACTAAGCTGCTTATTTACCAGTTTGTACTGCAGGGTCATTTTTACTTCGTCAGTTCCGTGTCAGCATTTTGGTTGAAGGTCCTACAGCAGGACGGGGGGTCCAGCTCTGTTTTCGACCATGTTCGGTAAACGAGAATACGGCGACGCACTGCCCGTGTCTCTGAGTGCATTAGTGCTCATTTTATTAGCGATCTGTAGTTATTAGTTTTATTACTATTACACATTTTACTGTTACACAAGTCGTTGGGGGTGTGTTTGACATTCAAGAGTGGGGAAGTTTGTCTGGTTTCCTCAGGAAACATCAGCAAGAACTGCACGGCGGACGGCTGGTCTAAGGTTTTTCCCAACATCACCAGTGTCTGCGGCTCAGAGGACAAGCAGGAGAAGGTGCGTGTGAGCCAACGGTGAGGGGTGGGGGTGGGGGTGAGGGGGGCTCGTATGTAATAAACAAGGAAATTAAAAAAATGATTGTGACACGTCAACGAAAGAAATGAACTTAACTCATCATCATTATCATCATCTTTATCATCACCATCAACAGAGTCTTACTGCTGATGTGAATGTAAGTTTGTAATTTCGGAAGCCCCAGTGCGGAGCCCTGCTGCCCTTTTCTTTTGACAGACACACACACACGCACACACTCACATTTGATGATCCGTGTAGTCCAATCACGGGAGGCGCTCACGTCCGCCCCACTTACCACGGTGAACAGTCAAAATCTTGGCTCCTGTGACAATGAGCAGCGCTGTAGGGGCTGGAACTCTTTACTGGGGGGGCGACACGGTGTTCTGTAAACTCCCTTGATGATGCTGTAACTTTCGTGCCACCCCTCTGTGGTTTCCCGGCAACCGAAGGAAAACATCTCAGATGGCTGTGTTTGGGTTATCGGCTAACGATCGGCTAACGACACCCTGTTTACCTCAGGGCTTTAAAGGCGGACGAAACCCAGGCGTCGGCACGGAAGCTGTGGCCTTTTGGAAAGATCTTAGCTTAGAAGAGGGGGGTGTCCAGTCTTCCCAGCATGCTTTGCCTTTATGCCCAGTATAGATGGCCACGTTCCCACAAGGGATCACAGAAGCAATCGCTGATATGGTTTTATTAGTCATTCCATAATCAGCGACTGGATTGCCATATAATTCTTTTTTAATTCTGCTGTTTCATTCAGAATTTAACAACTAAAAAACAATTTATTGTTATACTTACAAAGTTTAACGAGAAATGAGCTGTCAAACTACGACCATGTTTGGCTAAGCAGCGGTTTCCTGAGTGACTGTATTAAGTGATGAGTTCAGCAGGAGGTAAAATGAAGTGTTTGACCCCAGGGCACAAAGAGCGCAACCTCCCGATTGAACTGAGCCACAGGCCTGGACCCCTAAGGCAGCCGTGTCCACGGGGTCGAGATCAATACAGCCCCAGCGGACAGCTGGCCTCCCGTGGTTGCAGCACCGCCGGGCTGTGCGCATGTGACCACGTCAGCGCTCTTGGTGAGCGCAGGAAGGACCCCCCCCTCCCCGAGAATGGCTGGTGGTCAAAACTAAATTAGTCACGACGAGTGGTGCGGAAATCAACACACACATACACACACACTTTCACAGAGATGCAAAGCACCTTCAAAAAAATAGAGCCCCAGCTGTGACCTTTCGGATGCACAAAATTATTCTGTTACACAGTCAGCACCAGTCCTTTAAACATTTTATTTCCGGTAGCAATCTTTTTTGTCGACACGCCGATCTGCTGCCTTCTATGTTACATGTGACCATGAGCCTGCTCATTAAAATAAATACCAGTTTCTTCACTGTAACAGAAAGACTGTTTAGGACCAGAGATTCTTAACCGCTTCTAGGCCACGGAGCCCTTCAAGAATAAGATGGAAACCTAGGATCCCTTTGAGAAGAATTTCCATGAATAAATTTGGAGAAAATATTGCACTGAAGCTTTATTACCTTCACACACAATTATGTCCTACTGTATTTTTACATTTATTTATTTAGCGGACGCTTTTCTCCAAGGCGGCTTCCAATGAACTCTATGTAGTGTTACTAGCCCACACATTCACTGCAATGACTTACACTGCTAGATACACTACTTACACTGGGTCGCTCATCCATACATCAGTGGAACACACTCTCTCTGTCACTCACACACTGTGGGTGAGTCTGAAGAGCATGTCTTTGGAGTGTGGGAGGAAACCAGAGCACCCAGAGGAAATCCACACAGACACGGGGAGAACATGCAAACTCCACACAGACTGAGCAGGGATCAGACGCACGTTCTCTCGCACCACCAGGCGCTGTGAGGCAGCAGCGCTACTCGCTGTAGCACCGTGCCACCATTTAACATTTATGTCATCAGATGGGTATTTTGGAAGCAAGCCAACACTGCATGGACTCCCTGATGCCAATCCATGGATCTCCAAAGGTGCCCGGGCCAAGAAGCAATCATTATGTGGGGGACCAGGATCAGAAAGTCTGTGTGCAGACCGAACATTTGTAACTGATGGGAATAAAAACACAACCTGTTGGAGAAAAGGGGTGAAGACAAAAATGGGTGGAAACAGCGGGACCCCAGGAGGGACACCTGTCACACTGTGCCAGTCATTGCTTTAGTTACGAGTGCAAACGGTTTGACGGAGTATCTGGGTGACCTCTCCCTTAAAGGGACACCTCTGCACCTCTCTCAGAGGTGACTTGGATCGGGGGAAGTTGGCATCATCCAAGTCATCGCACATCCTCCATCCTCGCATCATTTAACGTGTGAATCATCTGTGGAGGAGAGATGCGTCCAAGTTGCCATACAAACATTTTTACATCTGTCCTGCGTCTCCATCTTCTGAGGAGGCCTCTTTGGAAATATGATCTCAAAGGGTCGTTCGTAGCAACGGAGAGCTGAGCTCATTTGCATAATAAAGGTCTATTTTCAGCACATAGGCTTGTCATTCAACATATCCACATCATGCAAGGGGAGGTTTATTAAAAAAAAAGCTGATATTTACTTCATCTCTTCTCTCACAGCTCATCTTCTACTTGGTGGTGAAGACCCTCTACACACTTGGGCACAGCCTGTCCCTGGTTGCACTCACGACAGGAAGTGCCATTCTTTGCATGTTCAGGTGAGTCTGAGTTTCAGGTGAGAAATTACATTTCTGTACCTGTCCTTACACACACACACACACACACACACACACACACACACACACACACTTTCTGACCCGCTTGTCCCATGCGGGGTCGCGGGGAACCGGAGCCTAACCCGGAAACTCAGGACGTAAAGCTGGAGGGGGAGGGGACACACCCAGGACGGGACCCCAGTCCGTCGCAAGGCACCCCAAGCGAGACTCGAACCCCAGACCCGCCGGAGAGCAGGTACCTGTCCTTAGACTCACACAAAAAAGCAAAGCAAGTGACTCTTTCGCACATTCGTACAGAAGGCTTTCTTACCCTTCTCAATCCACACCCCCAAAGATTTCTTTGTGAAATGTTCTCGTTTGATTCTTTAACTGTATCGCCCCCTGTTGACCAGTGCTTGACATGTCATTGTGACCCACAGGAAGCTCCACTGCACCCGGAACTACATCCACCTGAACCTGTTCTTCTCCTTCATACTGAGGGCTGTGGCCGTGCTGGTGAAAGACGGGGTTCTCTTTTCCCACAATTCCCAGTGCTCGGAGCAGCCCTCCCTGGTGAGCCACAGCAGAACCATAGCCTCGGTGTTGAGACCTGATGTTTTTATATCAGTTAGCCCACACGTTGCTCACCTTTTCTGGGTCACAGACCAGTTGAGGACTGTGATGAAAACTAACCTTCCCTTCCATAAAATGTCCATAAGGAAACTGTGAGAAAATGTTGCCCTGGATTATTGCACTCAGAATTGATCATTTTCACACTGAAGTGTCTCACAAACAGTAATACCATGGTAATAGTTTAATCTGCGCTTCACAGAGAGCTTCCTGCCCATCCACAGACCCTTAAGGGTTCCATGGACCCCAGGTGAAGAATCCCTGAACTGTTTTTAATGCTCTTTCCGGAACCTTCTTTTAGCTGGGCTGCAGGGCGAGTATCGTCCTCTTCCACTACTTCATCATGGCCAACTTTTTCTGGCTCCTCGTGGAAGGGCTCTACCTCCACACGCTCCTGGCAGCTATCTTCTCAGAGAACAAGCACTTCGTGGTCTACCTGCTCATCGGCTGGGGTCAGCTGCTCCTCCACCACTTGCCCCACGCACACACGTGCACACAGAAAAAAAACGCTGATTTCATGTTCTACAGAGCTACACAGGTCTTCCAAACTGTTCTTCGATTATTTTTTTTTCTGGTTCACACAAATACATAAAGTGCTGCTTGAAAGTATGTGAAGCCCAAGTTGCGTTGTTCAGGTAAGTAGTATCAGTTGTGTAAATCATTATAATTTATTCATTTTATAAGTTTAAGATGTAGATTTTCCTAGATTTTATATTTTATACAATAATAATGACCATCCCTATGGGATTCACATACTTTCAAGCAGCACTGCCTCTGTGAGATTTAAGAAAAAATACAATTTTGACATAAAATACTTGATGAGTAATGTTATAACAATATAATGTTTGTAAAATGTAAAAAAAAAAAATATTTGACTAATATGGAATTCCTTTAATGCAGGATTCCCCACAGTGTTTGTGTTTGCATGGATTCTAACGAGAATTTACCTGGAGAATACAGGGTAAAAACTGACTATTCTCAATAATACTGTTATTACGTTTTTGCCGCTGAAATTACCATTTAAAGTGTGAATTTTGACAATAGGCATAGCTAAATCATAACTGTTTGTTGAACTGTGTATATTAATGTAACAAAGTTGTTAATTAGCAAAGGATGCTTAAACGCCTATGATGATGAAATAGTGGCTGCACATAATTTGAAGTGGAGCCCCTCTAAAGGGTCTGCTTTATTTCCTCATGTTCGAATGTTCAGATGTTGGGAGGTCAGTGAGCACACCATCCCATTCTGGGTGATCAATGGGCCAATCGTGGTTTCCATCATGGTGAGTGAGTCTGTGATTGACCTGCAGCATGAAAAACAGGAGAGTCACTCTGCCTTCACCATTTAGACATGTAGCCTCTCTGGAACCATAATTTTTTGAGGCTATTGTACTGAGCATGATATTTAAAGTGTAAAACATGGACATTACTAATTAAGGTAATAGCAATTCACTGTTAGCTTGAACTATTTCTGTGACACTGACTCAGACGCATCTTGATTTTTTTCACTATGTGAAAAATGAAAAAACCTGACCTTACCGAGAAGCACATCCCGGTGGCGTAGCGGTTAGAGCATTCACCTTCTAACATAAAGGTCTTGGTTGAAGTCCTGCCTCGTGCTACCCTGAGCTGATTGCAAAAAAAAAATACCCCACTGTATAAATAGGTAAATCAGTGTATCATTGTGTGTTGCAATGAGGAAAAGTGTCAAATAAATGAAGATAATAACTGTATACAGGAAAATGTAGGTGATTTCCGTACACATGATGAACATCCTTCTGTTTGCTTTCCTGTGGTCTCCAGGTGAACTTTGTCATCTTCATCAGCATCATCCGCATCCTGGTGCAGAAACTGCGCTGCCCCAACCTGGGAGGGAACAACCCGTCCCAGTACAAGTGAGCTCTGTGCCCGCCTGGCTCCTTCGCATTTTCCCAAAGGTCCCCATGGGTAAAAGCATGGTTTTTAGGGTTAGACACCCAATTCCTCCCATCTGCTGTAGGTGACACACCAGTCTGTGTTATCAGGATTTGCAACAACCATCCAGTCTGTTTTGAAATATGGATTTGGGATGGGTGGCAGTGGTGTGGAATTAAGAAAGTGAGCAAAGGACTTTCCTTATACTTTTTCGTGCATAAATGACGGTTTACATTAGTAGGTCAAAAAGCAGGGATATTTTGCAGTTTGAAAGGGCTCAGCTGTGGGGCACTTTGCTTCAAGACACTCTTAGAGTGTTAAACTGAGTGACGGTTAGAGGAGGCCCCTCCCTTTCTGCAGGAGCATCGCATCCGTGGCACCGCAGGTAATGAGCGGAGTAACGGGTCCGGCTCCCGCTGCGTAATCCGCTTCGGTCCAAATGAATCACTGGGAGACACGCAGTCCCGGGGGGGGGCACAAATCCATAGCAGCGTGTTTGATCGGGATTATTTGTAACACACTGACAGCTGGATTCTCGGGAGAACTGTCTGGAAAGCACATTCAGAGGGAAGCAAAATTGTAAACGCTGCACTTTGCTCTCTTTTTATGACTAAATACAAAAATCTCAAATTTATTCCTTTAATTTGTTTGTAGCAGCAACATTACTGAGTGCTTGAAATGAGAGGAGTAAACAGCCTGATTTGGAGTCACGTTACACTTGTGGTTATTATTCTTATTCTTATTATTCTTATTATTATTATTATTATTATTATTATTTTACTCAGATAATTTACAGTCAGGTTTGTGCACTATGATACAGTGCTCTTATGCATCAACGTAATTTTTACTGCATTAATTCAGGGTATGTAGCAGGAACTACAGCAGGGACAGGGATTTACACCAAGGTCTTTCAGCTGGATGGCAGCAGATTTAACTGCTACCCCACTTATCGCTTCTGTACAAAAACAAGGATTTACCCATTTATACAGCAGGGTAATTTTCACTGTATCAGTTCAGGTGTAAGTCCCTTTTGACCCCTACATCTTCACATTGTGCAGAGGCACCCCTAACTACCACGTCCCCTAGTGCTGATTTGGAGTGAAAGCTCACTTTGGCTGCTGATGGGGTAATGTGAACAGGTCCTCCTTACACACCACCAGTGCACATGTTCTCGATCATAATTAAGGCTTTTGTGTGTGTGTGTGTGTGTGTGTGTGTGTGTGTGTGTGGGATTGCAGGAGACTGGCCAAGTCCACGCTGCTGCTCATCCCTCTGTTCGGCGTGAACTACGTGGTGTTCGTGTCACTCGCCAAGTCCATGTCCGACTACAAAATATTCTTTGATCTTGCGATCGGATCCTTTCAGGTAAAGTACACAGGTGCAGGCCCGTGGCCCGCACATTTACTGTACTACGGCACTGTGTTTTTAGAACACACACTGATTTCGCTGTGCGTGTGTTTTTATGGCAGGGCTTTGTTGTCGCAATACTTTACTGTTTCCTCAACAGCGAGGTAAGATTTACACTTTTCTTTAAACCAGCTGACATTCTTTAAAGTGCACGCATCTGCTGTAAAATCTCATTAAATTGAGTGTTATTTCAGTGAACGAATAATTCGTTATTTTTCGACACAGCTTCTCGAGGTTGTTTTACATTTCGTGTTTGAAATGATCGCCGGACCCTCGGATCCCTCGCTAACGGCGCGCGAGCCGAATGCTAACGCTCCTCCGTGTCTCGAGCAGGTACAGGGTGAGATTAAGAGGAAGTGGGGCAGCGCGAGCGCCAACTGCCGGGCGGGACGAGACTACGGCTTCCGCGGCTCATGCGTGTCCCAAAGTGGCCCCGAGAGCGGACAGGGCTTCGAGCGCCATTCGCGGGCTCAGTCCTTCCTGCAGACTGAGACCTCGGTGCTCTGACCGTTTGACCGGAGCTTTACGGGAGCGTTCGAAATGCAGAGCTCTGCACATTTACCGGTGCTTTGTGCACGAGGACAATGTGCATATGTTTGGTCCCAAAGTAATCCGTGTATTGTTTAATATTTTGACCGTGTTTATTTATCTGCAGCTCTGATTACATGATTGAACTGTGTAAACCAGCATGGCATGATTCCACTTCTGTTCCACTATAAATATTGCCATTGTGGTACCTGTCAGTTATTCTGCTACCTGTTCCTCATTCCTGGTACCTATTCCTCACCCTGATGCCTGTCAGTTACCCCGGAACCTGTTACGTACCCTGGTCCCCATTCCTCACCCTGGTACCTGTCAGTTACCGTGGAACTTGCTCCTTAGGGTGGTACATGTCATGTACCCTGGTATCTGCCAGTTATCCATGTCCGAATTTCTCTCCCCCGACATGTAGAGACTGATCACAGACTCTCTGCGGTGACAAAATGGGCCGTACTTCTCAGAGGCCTTTTTTTTAACGCTTCGGCTTCGACACACAAAGAATTTCCGTCCGCCTCTTTAGATGGTGTAAAAAGCTGTAAATGTGTTTTTAAAAAAGACAGAATGAATGTCACCTTTTAAATGACTGACGCAAGATCAGCCTCCTCTAAGTATCGTAGCTTGCGAATGTCATTCATTTCGACATGCAGCACATTGTCTTCTTTTTCGTAAGTGCCGGACAGTTCCTTGTATTTACCGTCTTTATGTACGACAGGCTTCTGTCTGGAGTGACAAGCAGGGGATGTGATTTTTTTATCAGTCGTAATGATCACAAGCTCTTATTAGATGTCATTTTTTTCCCCTGTAAAGGGAAGTACAGTCCAAATATTACAGAAAGAACTTACATTCCGTGACGCTTCCATTCAGTGACTGCCTGTGTGGTTATCTTGAGTGAACTGAAATGTGAAAAAGTCATCAGTGCCTATATGTTGCAATGATTCTTCACTTTGGGCTTCTGTTGTATTAATGTTTTTTCTTCCTGATAAGCAAAGTGATGAGCTGTAAAAGTTGAAGGCAGTTTCAGTTCCAGTAAGTCCGAGTGCCGTGGCGTTATTTCTCAAAATGCATTTTTGTTCTTTCTATTCGCGCTTCCATGTGAAATGTTAATCCGCTTCAGTATAAATGCCCTGTCCCTCTGAATTGTGAAAATTATATGATTGCAGCATTTGGCTTGGTTTGGCATTTTTCTAAGCCTGCTTCTTGTACACATGACTTTTGATTTTGCTCGGTATTAATATTTAAGCTGTTTATTACGTTCATTTGTATGTCATGATGATGTTTTGTAAGACTTGCTTTTGGTACTTTTATTTCTGTTTTATACAATAGTGGGCAGGGCGTAGAAAAGTGCATCGATAAATACTGCTGTATATTAAGGAGTCATTACAAATAAATAGTCTGGCAGGCTGTCTGATTCGTTTGTTCATTCATTCTTTACTGTTCGTCTGAATTAAAATGTTACTTAACAAATGGCTGATGCTGTCATGTAAGCGCCACAGCCTCTTACTGCGTTCATGGTGCCATGAATGAGGGCGGAAAAATGAAAAACGCATCAAAACTCAAAAACGTCCTTGATTATGTGGATTTTAAGTTTGCCCGCTAAAGCCAAACGAAAAAATTCGACTCATACAAAGCAGCGTCCAGCACTCTGCAGTGTTTTCTTTGCGCTCCGCTTCATGCAGACGCTGAATGTATCACTGTTGCTCACGAGGGGATGACTGCATGATATGAAATCATCTTTATTTGATATGACAGAGCTGCCAGAGGCCAGGAATCCAAGTCATTAATTGGAGCAGAATGCAAAATGCAAAGCAAAGAAAAACAAGACACACATATTAATTTTTGTGTGTTCCCAGCCATTTATGTGCATATGTGATGAGCACAGTGTGATCACACTGCTGCCACCACAATCCTCAACATCGATACACTCTTTTTCGTTTATTCGCATAACACTATCAAAAGAACAAAGGTCTGTTCTACTTGAGGAAACGTAAAAGCTGTGTTTTAGCCAACTTTTGCCCTCGCTGTGAGGCAATGTACTTGTGCTCTTTCGGGGACCTTGCTAGGAGGACGGCTTGTGGGCAGT
The DNA here is from genome assembly GCF_900964775.1 of Scleropages formosus. NCBI lineage: Eukaryota > Metazoa > Chordata > Actinopteri > Osteoglossiformes > Osteoglossidae > Scleropages > Scleropages formosus. The sequence goes on from NC_041812.1 coordinate 9,178,675, forward strand.
CTCGCTAAGGGCAAGGCTAGGGCATGAATACGTAGTGACGCACAACCACGCATACCCACAAATGCACACACAGAATCAGGAGAGAAGTGGCTCTGAAAAAAATAGGTTTGAGACCCCTTTTTAGATGTAGGGAGGGATTCAGTATGTCTGAGAGACAGAAGGAGCTCATTTCACTACATGGGTGACAAAACTGAGAACTGATGGACTGTTGATTCTGGGCTACTTGTGAGTAGGACCACTAGTGTCTAGAGATGGAGGAGCACAGCACTCTTTCTGGGGTGTAGGGAGTGATCAAGTCTTGCATTTATCCTTTAACCGCCTTGTGAAGCGGAACCAGAGTGTTAAATTTGATACAGGGAGCTATAGAAAATGAATGGGGAAGGATAAGGAGGGGAGACACATGGGGATGCTTCGGCAAGTTGAACACGACTCGGCTGACACGGCAGCATCCTGGATCTACAGTTCTACATAAATGTTGCTAGGACTTGCCCTCCTTAGTTACGCCAATGTTACATAGGACTTCTAATCCAGTCTGGTATTTCTGCGGGGTTTGTCATGGATTTTAGCTGCGTCCCCATGACAGTTCATCTCCAATACAAACGCGGGGGGACTGAGTCGGACGCCGCTTTTCCCCTTCAGGTGGTCCGCTAGCAAAACACACAAGATGTTTCTCCTCTGCAAAGGACACTTTGGCCCCGTTCGCCTTCAAACACACAGCTGGTCAGTGAAAACGGAGCCATGGAGGAAGTCTGGCTCAGGTGCCACATTCATTTGCTTGAAACGGTGATAAGTGATATCATTTTCCTATGCTCTCACATGCAACATGATGAACGTACACAACAGCAGAGTAAATATGCAAATTTTTTCCAGTAGCCCAAACAACTCTTTATTTGAATGCAGAAGTAATTCCTCTGAAATCCATCATCATTTGGATTTGGCCAAGCCTACATGTAGAAGGGGCCTGTTTACTTTCTGTAAAGTATTGTGAATAATTTCTAAAATGAAAAAAAGAGTGGATTTAACTGTAACATGCTTAGGTGTGAGTGATCAATGGTCAAAAACCAACATCGGGTCTGGTCCTTTTCGCAACCATGCTAAAGATGTCTTAAACTTTAGTAGCTTCTTGAGGTCTTTGCAGTTCCAACATTTGTCATTTATTCTTTTTTCTTCTTTTAATGTTAACGTGTGATTGTCTAGATGTTAATTACAAACAAAAGTGGAAAATATAAATTATCAAGTCAAAATTGTTGTATATTGTTTGTATATTGAATGATTCTAGAAATGTGTATAAATTATATCAATATATATAACTATACATATTTATATAATTTATATATATATATATATATATATATATATATACATGACCTTGCCATGAGATCAATGGCTGCTGTCAGGCAGCAAAGACTTTTGTTTGTATGCAAATGGGTGTCAAAGTCCTATCAAAAGCCTTCCTCATAAAAACAACCGTTTCTATTTCGTAACAGATTATTAACAAAATGGGCCGAGCCAAACAGAGGTGGAAATGAGTGTGTTTTTCGGTGAATGTATTGCAAGCGTGGCCAAGCCACACGGCACATGTAAATGAGGCACAGGCCTCCCCACTGTAAATTCCGCACGTAGATGAGGGTGACATTCGCTGTCGTCTTCCGACCGGCCCGCTTCACGCAGCCACGGTCAAGCGTCGGCACTGCTTTCGACACCGCGGGCCTCCACGACTCGACCGTTTCCTCTGATCTGCTTTCCCAGAATTTAGTTCTCCCTCGAGGTTCACTGTGTCTCATGTCCAAGCTGGAGCTTTTTAAGCCTTCTCCCCTGGTGGAGAAAACATGACGGGAGGTGACTTTCTAGGAAATGAAACAGCTGAGCCTGGATCCCAGCACCCCTGCTGATATTTGCCTCCGTAAAAAAGGCAGCGAGATGTTTGAAATGCCCCACATTCACATTTGTTAATGTAGATTTAATTTTTTTACAGGAGTTCTTAACATTTTATCCGGTGACACCTAGGAACTAACTGTAACTCATTTCTTCAAGTCACTTTTCAGTGACTAAATCAGTGTAAGGTTAATAATACAGATGTCCCTCATTTTTTAAAATGGATTCTGTAAAAATTTTGTATGTACCAACAATAAATGAAAAAACTTTTGTTTTTAATTATAATTAATTTTTTATTTTAAATTGTTTGAACATGTGCATTAACTCTGATGCACAGAAAAATTAAGCATAGATTAAAATGACTGGAGGGGGTGCGGTGGCGCAGCGGGTTGGACCGGGTCCTGCTCTCCGGTGGGTCTGGGGTTCGAGTTCTGCTTGCGGTGCCTTGCGACAGACTGGCGTCCCGTCCTGGGTGTGTCCTCTCCCCCTCCGGCCTTACGCCCTGTGTTGCCGGGTAGGCTCCGGTTCCCCGCGACCCCGTATGGGACAAGCGGTTCAGAAAGTGTGTGTGGGTGTGTGTGTGTGTGTGAAATGACTGGAAATATGTCCTTTCCACATGCTCATATTCAGTGCTCATTGAACAATTTATCTTTTAAATGTGTTCAGTGCTCCTCGTGAGGTGTGAACACGGTGGAAGAGATTTGAACTAAGGAGGCCCCACACTGCTGTTCCGTTTTGGTGCTCCTTACTGTCACCTATCAACTCAGAGTCAAAGCACAGGTCCCTTTGCTTTCGGTAAATTTAAAAAACAAGTTGAGAAAATGCAGCTAAAAACACAAAATTGGGAAATTTATCTTCATAGATTCAAAAGTCAAAGGTTTTCAAGGCTAAGAGTTGGTCTACTGCATGGCATTGTTCTCCTTCTCTTTAACTGGGTGAAGCTCTTTCACACACACACATTTTCTGAACCGCTCATCCCATACGGGGTCGAGGGGAACCGGAGCCTACCCGGCAACACAGGGCGTAAGGCCGGAGGGGGAGGGGACACACCCAGGACGGGATGCCAGTCCGTCGCATGGCACCCCAAGCGGGACTCAAACCTCAGACCCACCTGAGAGCAGGATCCGGTCCAACCCACTGCGCCACTGCGCCACCGCACCCCCCGGAAGCTCTTTCAAGATGAACTATATAATAATGATTCTTTCCAACAATTTATGGAAGTTCCTTTCACAGTCCAGCACTGGATGAACATGCAGATATTTGATAAGTTTCAATAGTATCACTTTTTCACATCAGCTCCAGTGTGGCATGTCTTATCTCAGCAAAGTCAGTAGGCGAAGTCTGAGATATGTGTGAAGCAGTATCTATGGTGATAGGCGGATGATTCCACACAGACACCACCTGGTTGCTTATGGATCTTCAAGGCCATCACACCACGATTGTGGATGTGACCCCACAATGATGTTTCGTCTCTGGTTGGCGTCAGTCACCAAACACCCATTAGGTGACCAAACGGAGGCCCGGACATAGCATCCTCCTCGTCCTGCGAGCTCACAGATGGTAGGTTAGTGGTTCAGTATTTGGACTCTTGGCCAGAGGGATATCTATTCAGTTCCAAACCCCAAGCTCAGCACCTGGCCTGAACTGATACTTGCAGAAGGCTTAGTTATATATATTTATAGTTCCGTTTTATGTGCATTTCCATTTTCATGTATATTTTTATTCCTGGAGCCACATACTACCCCCTGAGTTTTAGCATTTCCAGCCTTGTTGGGCCTCACTGCCATCTGTACCCCATCTCCTCCCTTAGCACAGCGGTAAGGATGTGCATGCTATAATTCGAAACGCTTCACAGTTACGAAATATCGCCATCAGGAACATCAATCTCTCTCTTAACCTCAAATTAACCCCAGCTGCTGCTGCTGCACTGGAGCCTTCAGAGCAGCAAAGAATAATATTTGTCAGTTTCGATTGTCTCTGTCAGATATCGTTTCCTTGACAGATCTGCTTCCTCCGGAGGAACGAATTCGCCTGCTTCTCCTCCTCCGTACTGATGTCGTCTTCCGAGTTCGTTCACATCCCTCGATCCCAGGGCTTTCTCAGTCATCGTCACTTTTGTGTGGACTGGTAGAGGAACTCTGCTCTGTAAATTTGAATTTTGCCTGTTTGACGTATTTTTCTCACCGGAGTTAAAATTGGACATTGGATCTTTACACTGAAATATGGAAAAGGTGAAGGTGCTTTGAACACACGTACATTTACACTACGTATCAGCTGCACATCAACATCATGTGAAATATAATTGCAAGGATTGGGAGTTCACATTTATTACGTTAGTATAATGTAATAAAAATCTATATGGGTGTCATATAGTGCGATCAGTTTTCAGCAGGTGATCAGCAGATGGTCAGAACTGTCACCTCCCAATTGAAAGACCCGGGTACGCAGCCCTGCTTCTATTTCAAGGTACACTTATCCCGAATCAATACAGTAAAAATTGCCCTGCTGTATAAATGGGCGAATAATTCCTGCAAGTTGTCTGCTGTACAAGCCTTTGGAGAGGAGTGTCAGATAAATGAATAAGTACCAAATATCTCACTGTGGTTCCATTTCCAGCAGATGCAATGTGTTATCCTTCAGCTGTAAACAAATAAACGCTTTGAATAGGCTCATCGAGGGCCGTAGAGATGCGAGGACAATGGTTATACAACGGTTACACAATGACAACAACAATGGCAACACACCAAAGAACGTGGTGTACAACATCAGGTTAGCGCCGCACCGCTGCGGAGATGTTGAAGCCCTGTTGTCCGCTCCGTCAGTAGCAATCAGTGGACAGGCGTGTTACAATAGCCCGCTGAGTGTGTGGCAAAGCACAACGACCGCAGCCGCGGTTTCATTACCTCCACCAGGTGTGGCTAAATGGCGCTCCCTGTTCGCATTCGTCCTCCGGCCTTCAGCCAGCTGCTCCAGCAGTTAGGTGTGCTTGTGGACTGAAATGACATCCCTGCTCCCAACGCTGACACCTGCTCTGCTCTCTGCACTTTTTTCATATAAAAATGAACAACAGGTGAAGCTCTGGCCAAAGATCATTATCAAATGAGGACATGCACATATGAATTTTATTCGGCGTTTGCGGCGATCGCTGCTCGGTTTTCGAACGGAAGCTTCTCAGATAAACTGAGCTCACCAAGGGCTTCTGTTGCAGATGCTGCGGAGTGATATCATCAAGTACTCAGATAGAACCCTGTTAAACTGAACTCGGCGACTGGGAGAGTGTATCGACCTCGTCGAAATGGTTGTAACTTTAGATTAATGGCCACAGTCTCCTACCTGCTGTGAGGAAGGGATAGGGGTCTCATCATCAGGACCCTTTGATGAGATTTGGCTTCTTCTTGGTAAGATGCTCATTGTCTGAGCTCTAAGTGCTACCAGTAGGATTCACCTGCAGAACATAATGAGTGGAGGTCACACAGAGGTCCAAAGGCTCAAACCTTTGTTAATGGAGCAAGTGATGAGGTCACATCTCTGGGATCTGGTCCGAAGAAGGGTGTCGAAGATATGCGAGTGACCAGGGGAAGGATGAAGAACATAGATGAGTGTGTGGAATGGAAGAATAACACTGATAATGAAGAAAGGATAGTGATAATGGAGGGATGATACTGAAGATGGATGAATGATTGCGATGATGGAGAAATGATGCTGATGATACAGGAGTGACAGTGTGATAATGAAAGTGACGGTGGAGGAATGATAGTAATGATGGAGGAATAACACTGAAGAAGGTGCAATGATACTGATAAATGGAGAGAGGGTGAAAGACGTAAAGAGGGGTCTGTGTGTGCAAATTACACACATTTTATACGCGAATGCAGAATTTCTCAGGTCAGCTCCAGCAGTCTTTTCCCCCTCTTTCCTGCCACCTTCTGAAGCCCTGCAGATGGACCTGTCTTCGCTGGGCCTTCTGTTGTTGGTATTATGGTCTTATTTGTACTCTCTGCTGAATTCTTGTCATCATCTGCGCCTCTGTAATTCCACATTCAAACCAGATTGTGTGTGACTCCAGTAAATCCGCCTGGTAAATGAGCTGCTCCAAGCTCACTGTAGCCGCTTACATGTGAGCCCTGTAATGTAGTCATGGTGCGTTACTCTCCTGCTTGGGCTTTCAATGTGTCAGGTCTGTAGTGAATCTTTAGATCATGTGTTTTTCGCTGATTAAGTCCTGATCCTGTTCGGCATGAGAGGGAGGTGAAGATGGCGGTGCAGCAGGCAACGAAGTGACTCACCTGGGGGTCATAGTCAAGGTCATCACTATAAAGTGGGCTGTTAAAGGGCTGACTGAGGGCTGCTGAGCCATGCTGTGCTCACAAGGGACAGGCAGTCGTTGTTCCCCCCCCCATCAGAGCTGGTCTCTGTCCCAAATGCAGAACCGCAAGGGCAGTTTTTTAAACCCAGTGCTGAGCTGCACCTGTTAGCAGAAGATTGAAAACTCAAGTCCCGGGAAAACCGTCGCTCCTCTCCTGGGCAGAACACATTGAATGAGTTATGAACATATACTGTATAAACGTGCATATGAGTAGGAACAGTCATTCGTGCAATTCTTGTTCACTCTTTTTAGGATCACTTTGATAGGGAAACGATGAATGAGCAGCGCTGAGTTCGTAATGACAGCATTCAATCACAAAAATCTCCATTTTCGCTATATGTGTAATCTAGACATACTGTATTGGATGATGGTACCAGGGCAGCTGGTAGCATACTAGTTAGAACTGCTGCCTTTGGCTCCCAAGGTAGTGGGTTCAAATCTGCCTCCAGCAGTAGTACCCTTGAACAAGGGACACACACACTGTCTGAAACCGCTTGTCCCAAGCAGGGTTGCGGCAAACCAGAGCCTAGCCCGGCAACACAGGGTGCAAGGCTGGAGGGGGAGGGGACATACCCAGGATGGGATACCAGTCCATTGCAAGGCATCCCAAGCAGGACTTGAACCCCAGACCTGCCAGAGAGTGAGACCTGGCCAAGCCTGCTGTGCCACCAAACCCCCCTTGAGTAAGATATTTACCCTCTATTATTAGAGTAACATTAGCCAGCTGCATAAATTGGTAAAGAAATGTAAGTACCTTGATGTTGTATGTTGCTTTGGAGAAAAGGATCTGCTAAATGAATAACTATAATAGTCACTGTCCTACAGCTAAAAATCATGTCTGTCATAGAGCAGCTGTAATGATCTAGTGAAACAGTACATAGGTGTCAAGCTCATTCTGTGACTTGAGGCAAAGCCCCCCACGGTGCGAGAAGATGGATACGATATGTATGAAGGTGTTCACAAAGTGGCTCTATTGTCCTTCTGATGGTATTTGGCACCAGATCTTGCTGCTGATTTTCTCAAGGAGGCCGAGTTCCGCCGCCATACGGGACTTTCTGGACGTGCGCGCACACTGAGAGAATGCGGCCGTGTTTTCTTTCAAACTCCTGACATGTGGAACAAACGCGCTCTGCGAGATGTTTCTCAGCCCTTCCGCCAGCTGCAGACGAAGGAAATCCAGACCTGGCGCTTCTCCGTAGCTCCAAGAGCCGTGTGACAAATTTAAAACACTTTCCCACTGAGTTCGCTCGCGAAAAATGCGTAGAAATGCTTGAGCGGAGGCCGGCTATCTCTGTGTTTGTGTGTGCGCGTTTGGTGATGGACCTCTGGACCATCCCTGTGCTCCTTTATGAGCCAAGTTCTGTCATTACAGAGGTGGGGTGATAAGGATCAGCTTCTTGTTCAGAGAGAAGCAGCTCTGTGGTTTCATCCCTGTTATATTTCACAAGTCCAGGACAAACAGCATTTGGAGTGGAAGGTGCGGCACACAGGAGCATGGCCACGCTCACTTCCGCGGTTATATCTACCCGCGATTAAATGGTGAGGATCAGCTGCGGCCATATTTAAATGGAAGGGGGGATGGAGTTCCTTGAGCTGCAGAATTATGCGAACTTACTCTTATGTGTACTACTAAAGCTCCCAAGCCCACCCTGTACCGTCTCATACCTGGTCACCCCCTGAACCTGGCACACCCAGCTTTTCTTCTGCTGATGGATTTCTCCTTCTCCTCGCCCCTTGTGCTGAGACGCCTTGACTCTAAGATCCTTTTATCTGAGTTAAGTCATGATTCTGTATCACGCTTCCTCTATCCTCGAACTCTTGCAGTTTCCCACAAGCTCGAATGTGCGTTGCTCCGGTCTCGCGGTGACAGGTCTGTGGGGGGCGCTTGCGCAGCAGACAGGTGAGGCTCCCTCGGCGATGTCCTGGAGATGCTCCTTTTAGCAGTTTCTGTTCTGCCTAACTTACGACAAAGCTGAGGGCGAGATTGACAAGCGAGTGTCAGACTGAGCACCTTAGCTCACCTTCTGGAGCCATCAAGGAGCCTTAGTGCACAAATCCCTCTGCTGAGAACTTCCTGCGTGAAGAAAGCAACTTGTCACATGTTATGTTTGTCTTGTGCCCATGGGGGTCCTGGCATCGCTGCAAGCTCAGAGAGTGTAAGAAGATGTGATGCTTTCTTCTGTCTGGCTCCTCCATGTGGATGTGGAGGTGCTACTGGCTCCTCTCTGTTCTTGGCATGTTGGAACTGATCCTGAGGTTCATATATCAGAACCAGAGCCACGTGGGTAGAACTGGACCCGAGCGCATCTCAGGTCTGCAGTGATGCTGGTGTAAATGGAGTGGGACCTTCCCAGGCAGCTGCTAGAGGGGTGTTTGGTGATGGATGAGTTATCTCCAGCAGGTGATCTCCATTGTGTGCCCTGCAGTGTGATCCAGGGCTAACAAGCAGCACCATGCTGAACAACCGAGATCCCGGGTCCCAGCTCCAAGGAGCTGATAGCCTGGACTTCCCCGCGGTTTGAAGCCCTGATACGTGCAGCTTGGTGCTGTGTGAACGTGAAAGGTGCCTAGATCAGTGAAGTGCTGCGAGTGGAATTTGTTCCTCCTCGCCTCAGAGCAAAGTGCCAGACAAGACGGTGCTCAGAAATGAGTTTTGACAGAGGCGTGAGCGATACGCCATCTCTTAAGCCAAGCTGGGCAAAGGGTTTGCATGCAGAGAGAGCTGACCGACTGAGCATGACGACTTGCTGAAACCCGTTTATGTCGGATGAATAGAAGATCCAAGGTTGAGTTTGTTGGCTCTGTCTACATTTCGTAGAGCTCTGCAGTGTGTGTGGAACACCCTGCTTTCCCACTGTCCAGGACGGCCTTGTTTCTTGAGATACACACCCACTCACGCACACACGCACCCACACACACACACACACACACACACACACACACACACTTAGTGTCTACAACTGCTTGTCCTGAGCAGGGTAGCGGCGAGCTGGAGCCTAACCCCCAACACAGGGCACAAAGCTGAAGGGGGATGGGATGCCAGTCCACCGCAAGGCACCCCAAGCAGGACTCGAACTCTAGACCCACCACAGAGCAAGCCCCGGTCAAACCCGCTGTGCCGCCGTGCCCCGTCTAGACACACACTTTTCTGAAACAATTTGAAAAAAAATTACTGGGTGCAATGAGTGTCTCGTGATCCCTGGTGAGTCTGATGATCAGTCTATGTATTATTCAGTTTTATTTTCAGTCCACCTCAATACAAAACTTCTCACAGTCTATTTTCTTCTGTGAATGAGGGTAGGGAGACATCTGGAGACATGCTGATTCCGACGTGCTTAGACTAGGGGCTATTTGGGGAAGGTGTTGTCTTGAACGTGGTAAACCTAAGGTTTTAGTTCCTTTTATATGATCCAAATAAGATTACTAAGAGGTTTTGTGGTCCCTAGGCAGAGATAAGGGACAGGTCTCTCTGTTGGGAGAGTGTGACCATGTCTTGATCTAGAAATGTATATTCCATTGTGATGTAGAATTGTCTCAAAGCCCTTTTGAGCGATCTGTGATTGCATCAATAAGTTCATGTATTTCCTCGTGCATTAATGTCCTTATCAGTGTTTATTAATCAACAGAAACATTGCAGTAGATAAGGTTGAAGCTAAACTTACACCGCTATGCATCTTCTTCCTTGTTTGAAAAGAAGGGTTCTAGCAGTTGTTTGCAAAGTGCTGCCATCACGCACGAAAAAAGTGTTGTTTATCCTGCCTGAGTGGTCCAGAAGTTTCCTCATTCTTTCTTTATTCCATTCCATACATGACCACTACTGTACAACCCTGTTTTGGTGAGCTCTGAGGTGTCACTGATCTCCCTGTCGCTGTGGCAAGAATAAAGAGCTGCTGCCCGAGGCCTCGTGTTTCATTAAGACGTCTTCAACACTGTCTTCTTCCGTGCAGGACATCTTCATGGGGGGCACCTGTAAAGAAGAAGTAAGGTGTCCAACTGATCCTTTGGATCAGAAAATGGTTATCTATCTATCTATCTATCTATCTATCTATCTATCTATCTATCTATTCATTAAAATAACCCTTCCATCCTTCTTTGGTCTCCAAATACAGCGTCTCTCAGGACTCCACGAAGACGTTGCTCGCCATAATGAGGCCGTTTGTCACAATGAGTGTGTCACTCGGTCCGACTCAGGTTTCTCCTTCACAGCTGCTGGGTGGATAATTAGGGTAAAACTACGAAGCCGTACTGTTCTGTTCTCTTTCCAGTACCTGGGAGGTGGGGCTGCAATGAACTCTTTGAACTCTCGCTACACTCGACAGTGTAGAAAAGTGGCGTGTTCATGATGAACGATTTGTCATTATAATGCGAGTGCATGCTTTCTGCTTTCCAAATAAACATGGATGTCGTGGACCAACCTGAGTGAGCATCTCATGAATGTTTCCACTGAACCTTCACCCAGATGGATAAGCGTCTGATCAACCTCTCCACACCTGACTGGCTCCTAGCTACACCCCCCTCCTGCTGGAATTATGGTATAGCTCAAAGGGAGCTATGGACGGGGCTTGACCCTGGACTGATCCGTCTTCCAACTGCTCCGGGGGATCGGCCCTCTTCGCTTCAAGGGCCGAGCAGCACATTCGGAGCGATAGAGAAATGTAACAAACGCATGAGTCGACAGGACACGGAAGGATGTCGGGTCTTACATTAACGACCACGTTGGTGTGGTGCTGAGGGCGTCCGGAACTTCCGTCAAAAGAAATCTCACCGAGCGTTTCCAGTTTAATGCCCTGAGCTGAGACGGGGACGTTTCCACACGTGAATCTCTGGACGCCTCCCTTCATCCTCCGCATCCTTCGAGAACGCTCGAGAACGTCAGCCCGCCGAGGCATATGTACCGCTAAGTGCCAGCGATGTGTTCACACACATTAATACACCTCAGCACATGTCGATACTGATCCAGGGCGGGAGCCCTGCAGCAGGGCCCCTCAAGGCCCCTGTGTTTACCGCAACGTCCGTCTCCGTCTCACAGACTTCAAACATGGGTCCTGGACTTCCTGAGACGAGCCACGCGCTGCTGGAAGAGCATTTTCCGGAAAGCACCGGCGACCCCGTACCAGCTTAGCGCATCCCCACTCGTGTCTTCAAAATTTAGAGAAATCAGAATGGATCCTGTGGAGAGTGGGGGGGATAGCGAACACAGCCCGCATGTCTCACAGCGATGTACACACACACATAGAATACGTGTCCTCGACGCATCCGAGACCTTACGCGTGCATGCGGAAAGCAGGCACACGGAGTACCTTCATAACCGCAGTTTCACAGGCACACGGTAACGTGTCCCAGGCGAAGCGTAGCCGCAGGCGGTGCGGTTGGCCCCGCAACTCAGATTTTTCGGCACGGATGAAGACCGTTCTCCTCACGTTTAATACGGACCTGCAGACGTAAGTGCGCTGTCATCACAGAGGTTTCTTCGCCCCCACTTTGCGACAGCGGTCTGCCATCACCGCCGCGATCCTAGCGCCGCACCACCCGGGCGCAGAAATGCTAAAAATGTGGGTAAACTGAATTAATGGCCCAAACGTTCAAGCCCTCGGGATGTTTCTTAAATGCGATTTTAAAGCCGCTCGTGAGGACTATTTATGGTCAAGCAGTTGGAGTTTTTAAACCAGAGTTCCAAGACTTTGTTTACAAATTTTCATGTGAATTTATGGCGCGCTAAGTTAGCACTTACGCTAGCGCTAGGGCCTGACATGAAACAGCCGCAGAGAGGGGTCATTCGCAGACGGCTGGGACCTTTCCTTCTTACACAACCCGAGTGTGTTTGGGTTTGCTCTCCGTGGATGGACCGCGCTCGGGTTAATCCCCCACTTGAGATTACATATGACGTAGCGGTGATGGACCGCAGGACGTTCTGCCGCGGCATTTTCCGGGACACGGCCCCTCACCCCAGACCCTTTTCCCCAGGCCTGCGGCGCAGAGCTCTGCCCATCCGTTGCGGCCATACCGTATCATCGTAGTGGATGCTGCAGGCTGGCAGAAGGACCGCGGTGCTCATTTGCTTACATTTTTCCGAACCACCTCGACTAAAGGTGCAACGGCACGGTCCCACCAGCCGCTCGAACTTCGACAGCAGGGCCCACTGCGCTTCTCTGCACCTCATTGTGCTTCTTCTATGACAAGTCCCTCCACCCGACATGTAGGCAGCAAGACAGCAAGGGCACAGAGCGACAGAGAGTGAGACGCGACAGACCGCAGAAGTTTCTGGAAAAAACAGTGGGAACTGTCAAATTCCACACAGATGGCTGCTTCTCCCTTATTTTATGTCTTGTTTGCCTTGTGTTACGTGACTGAGTAAAAATAGCAAACACTTAGAGCAGCGAAGGCATCGCGTTGCAAGATAGGAGTAAATCACCTTCGGCAGAAGGCATTTGGAAACAATTTGATAGGTGCGCTGATTTTTAAACGCTCTTTAATAAGTTCAGTGATTGAGAGGCGCATTTTCACGTCTGATATGAACCCCCTCACAGGCATTATGGAGTAATTATGGCTTATAAAGTCATAAGCAGCGGTGTGTTGTGTGGGTGTGTATTTGTAGACCACGCCGTCAAAACCTCCTTCAATGGTGCCAAACAAAGGATTCTGGGAATGGATTGCGGTGGGGGGCACGGTGACACACAAGGGCCACAGCACCTTATCTTAAAATTCTTCAATAGAGCAGCTAATAAGATTAAAGAGGCCTGTCAATAAATGCTTTACTGAGAACAGAAGCTCCCATGGAGACCCAGCTAATACTGCTGCTGGTCCTGATGGCGCGGGGGCGTTCCTGGATTCGACGCGGAGCACCCCCCATCCCATAGCGCCCAGCCTCTTCTTCTGTTTCACCTTCCAATTACATGTCTTGTAGGGAAAATACCGCAAACAGCAAAATGCATTTGGCTAATTAGTGCAGATGAAAATGCTAATTTGTGAGATGCGTCGGCCATCCGTGATGCGCCGAGCACTTTGTCACGTCTACTTCACACTGAGATGATTTCACGGGAGCCCAGAGTCGTCCCAGGGGGGAAAGTGTGAGTGAAAACATGAATTCTTTTGGTTCGTGTGTGTTTTTCAGTCAGCAGTGCAAAGGAAAAAGGCCTCACACAACTTAATTTGCATATCTGTAAATATTCTGTTTTTCCCCCCCATTTTAAAGAAACGCTTCTTCAATGCAGGGTCACGGTGGCCCAGAGCCTGTCCTGGAAACATAGGGTGTGAAGCAGGGTAGACCTTGGGCAGAGCACAAGTCCATCACAGGGCAATCACACACACTCACACACACATACTAGGAGAAATTCGGAGTCATCGGCTCAACCGAAACACATCTTTCGACTGTGGGAGGAAACAAGAACACCTGGAGGTGCAAGCAAGGGAAGAACAAAGGGAGAACATGAGAATATGCAAACTCCGTACAGACTGAGCTGGATCCAAACCCACATCCGAACTCATACCCAAGGAGCTGTGAGGCACCAGATCTACCTGCTGTGAAACCTTGCTGGCTTGAAAAACATAAAACAAAAAATATGGTATAGAAAATATGCCAGCAAGAACAATGTGAGCATTGAACACTTTTCTATACAACTGCTACGTAATAAAGCCCCGGTATTTGGACAGTGGGCCCTTACAGATGAAGGGATTTGGTGAGAAAGCACAGGCAGGGGATTGTGGAATAGCGAGGTCTGTTACAGATGGCAAACCCAACCCGTGTCCGGCAGAACAGCAGCGGCCCTCTGGTTCAGCAGGTCAGTTATTACCTTGACACATGCCAGAAGGAAACCGTTTTACTATTAACACAGTATCGCGGTACAGCCGTCCATGAAGTGGGGAAGATGATGTTCGATGCTGTGCTGAAATTAAGAAGAACGATGGTTTTGAGCGCTGAGATTTGGAGGCAGCCAGCAGTTTGGATCCCTGACGGCTCATCAGGAGCGGAAACTCTCATTACACTAGCTGTGAGAAAATGGAATTTTAAGACAGCGTTTATTTTAACATGTAATATTTTCGATGTTTTGTACTCAATTCCGATGCAGTTTAAAAGCAACGTTATCGCTGCAAAATTCTGGCAGATGACGGGAGTCAAGTAGAAAGAATGCTCGCCGACTGCTGTCCCTCGTTGCCTCTTTTAATACACACACTGGGTATGAATACCAAAGTCATCAGTGTCCCCTGTCTTCCCATTTGTCTCCTCACGATGACGCCTCTGTGCTGTTTTGAGAATGGGGGGAGGTGGAGAAAGGGGGTCTGGTGGAGCACTGCTTTGTGTGGTCTTTCTTGTGCACCGCATGCTGTAATCGGATGATCTGATTATGGCCCGCGGGGGGTGGGAGGTTAGGTAGTGCCAGCTTTGTGATTCTCACGCACACACACACACAACAGTGTGTAGATGCTGGACAGGATGCGTCAGCCTTCACTGGACAGCAAAGAGCACAGCGGCAAATCCAGGCCAGAGCTCACCGTCACACATCCGACATACTGCTTCTGAGTTACTGTACTGCTGTCCTGTAACTCAATGCTCCTTCACTACAGTAACACAGTCTTTGTTACATTTCATAATTACTTCTATTGTTACACTATTGTTACTGCTTAGTAGCAATATTAGCAGTATTCATTTATAACAACTACGTGGGCCAACAGGTGGCGTAGTGGTTACAGCCATCGCCTTCTCTTTGAAGGACCTTATTTCAAATCCTTCAAATTTCCTGCTCTAGGTACCTTGATCAAGGAACTTACCCTGAATTTGTACAGTAAAAATTACCCTTTTGTACACACACACACACACACACACACACACACACACACACACACTGTCTGAACTGCTCATCCCATACGGGGTCGCAGGGAACCGGAGCCTAACCCGGCAACTCAGGGCGTAAGGCCGGAGGAGGAGAGGACACACCCAGGACGGGATGCCAGTCCGTCGCAAGGCACCCCAAGCGGGACTCGAACCCGGTCCAACCCACTGCGCCACCGCACCCCCCACCCTTTTATATAATTGGGTAAATCACTGCAAGTAGGTTAGCAGACAAACCTGTACAAAAACTGTAAGTCACATGAAAGAAAAAGTCAATGAAAAATCAGTTCATGTTTTATCATCATCATCATCAACAGCAACAAGAACAACAACAATAATAATGGTAAGTCCTCCGTCTGATGTGTAGGAAACAAGAGCACAGGGTGAGAATGAGATGCAGCAGTGTTTTTTCCACCGCTGAATCTACCATATATTTAATTACCACTTTATTTGAATTTCCATTTTAAAGTGATACTTCCTTCTATGTGCGTCTGATCATAACTATTATTTCTGCACTTGTGTTAGGTGAAGAATTGCTTCTCCTGTTACACAAACCTGTTATTAATTACTTCACTGCTGCTCCTTTAACATTCTGGAGTTAATGCTGAAACATCAAATCATGTCTGCAAAGTATGTGTTCTATTCTCCGCCATCTCCTGATGAATATCTGCAAGGGCAGCCGAGTGACCCAGTTAGAGCTCCGGTGGAAAGCGTGCAGCCCCGGGCCCAGAGCTCAGAGGTTTGCCGAGAATCGGCGAAAGATCTGCGCACTTATCCAGCATCCAGAGACCCGCTTTGAGGAGGCATGTCAGTCTGATGCATGCAACACGCAGAGCGCCGGCCGTTCCTCGAACCGATAACCCATCTCTCGGCCTGCGTGCAGGGCCCTCAACTTTTATGTGCGACTCTGATAAAAAGCACGACTTTCAGGGATTAAAGTGCAATGTAAAACAAACGTTAATAATTCTGTGAGTAACCATGTTTTTTTTATTTGATGTATTTTTTTCTGGTGGTTCTGACAGCCAGGCTGTGCGTATACTTTATAATAACTGTGGGGTGTTCTGTGCACTGATCTGTAAGGTCAACTTTCAGGCTTTTGCCTCGTTCACTTCGTCCCCTGGCTGGCAAACTGTAACATTACATTACATTATATTTCATATCAAACACTTCCATCCAAGCAACTTGTACCTGTTGCTTGTTTGGCCCTTTACTTACTCATACCAGTGATATTTCCTCAATTTATGGAAAGTACCACAGACACTTTTCTGGGATTTGAACAAAGGACCTTGTGAGAAAAGTTTCTTCACTGCAGTCACATTTATTCATTTAACGGATCCTTTTCTCCAAACCCGGGTACAACTTGAAATTACTCATAAACGCGATCCAATTTTGTCAAAACCAGACCTTGCGACTATGCACCAAAGACTCAATGAACTCAAGTTCAGAATAGCTTGTTTCGAGAAATCAGAAATACTCAAAGTGGGAGAGAGTAAAAAGCCTTGGGTTGCCATGGAGTTGGACGCTCATGGGTACAACAGGAGTGTCTCACCGCCCCGGACAACACGGCAGTGCCAGTCAGTGACCTCTTGTCCCGCAACATCTCGTGTGTCGAGGACATTGGGACCTTCTGACGATGCTTGATTCCTTTGTGGTTCACCAGCGAGACGAAAGGACGCAGGGGTCCCTCAGTCCCACCGAGACACAGTTCCTTTGGAGAAAAGTGACAGACAGATGAATGTAAAATAATAAATAGATCAGTGTGTTTAATCGATTCGCTCTGTCTTTATTTCCATAGACAGCAAACGTGTCTCTGAAAAAAGCTCTTCTGCAGTTTGTACAGCAGATTGATGAAAACTGATCTTTGACTGAGTCGGCAAAACAGCAGTTAGAACCGATAATATAACATCGATAGCAGCTTGCGAAAGATCAACACACAGTGTCAAGCGTCATTGTGTTCAGATGTTTCTCACAGAAAAACAAAAAATATTATGCTCCTTTGATAGTTACGGTGTTTTTCGGGGCAAACCTAGTTGTGTTTGCTCTGCATTGACTCTGCCCGGGGGGAGGCACAGGGGCGCGGTGGCACAATGGGTTAGACCAGGCCCCCCTCTCCGGTGGGTCTGGGGTTTGAATCCCGCTTTGGGTGTCCTGCAACGGACTGGTGTCCCATCCTGGGTGTGTCCCCTCCCCCTCCAGCCCCATGCCGTGTTGCCGGGTTAGACTCCGGTTCCCCGCGACCCTGTATGGGACAAGTGGGTCTGACAGTGTGTGTGTGACTCTGCCCACAAATAAAGGGTCATTAAGACAGAGAGTCAGTGGGACTGTTACTGAAATTCAGCCATGAGGTAACAGCATGAAATTCATCACATTTAATTTTTTTTTTTTTTTTTTTTTTACAAAAGTCCTTAATTTTGCACATAAACAGCAAAACAGACGGAATTATAATCCAGGTATTTATGAACTCAGAACAAACCGACACCACTTGTTCCAGTCTTATTTTGGCAGATCCCCCACCCAAGTACAATTAATTTACCACTGATTTAAGGAGACAACAAGAACAGGAAAAGCAACTACATCAATCATAAGTCTTCAAGAAAAACTGAACTTCTGAGGAAAATGCAGCATAGATTCAACGTTTTAAGTAGCATTATTATGCAGGTTTAAGTCCACCCATAGAGTAAGATCAAATTAGTCAAGAATGGAGTTCTTCAGAGACACTTTGCTCTTCTCCAGGCTTGATCCATGAATCCTGGAAGCCCAAGAGATAATGAACAACTTTCAGAGGTGAGTTTGTGTCTGTGTGTCACTGCCAACATAAATAACTTCAGTTTTGCAGTGTTATATAACACTGTTTTGGAATAATAATGACTAGGTGCACTGTCCTTTGGGCAAGCAAGCAATAAACTTCATACTTTCTAAATGCAAATACATTACAGGATTTATTTCAATGCTTCTTCTAATTCAAGTTTTTTGAATTTTTTGCTGTTCTAAACCCAGACCGCATGTTGTTTTTAATCAGAAGAATTAAACCCTACAGTCATTGTGAAATGAATGAGTTGAGTTCAGCTGGTTTCGGAGCCCTTGATCAGCACTGGAGTGAACCGTCGATCTGAAGCTGGGTCCCGCTTAGCAGATAAGGCCTTTACAACCGAAGCCCTCAAAGGAAATCAAAAGTGATGCTGCAGCACTTTGGGCTCCCTCCTGGTCCTTGCCGGTGCTTTGATCTGTGCAAAATGAGTAACTCGGCCTCTTGCTTTTCTGGGCTTTCTGTGTCTTATCCTTATTTTGCTCGTTGCTCCATTGTTTTCTATGAGCTAAAGACCCATCAGGCCCCAAGCAAAGGGAACCAATCAATTAGCACCCTCAATTCCAGGATGGGGGGACGGGGACAGGGGACAGGGGACAGAGGGCGGGGTGGCGCAGCGGGCTCTGGCGGGTCTAAGGTTCGAGTCCCTCATGGGGTGCCTTGCGATGGACTGGCATCCTGTCCTGGGTGTGTCCCCTCCCCCTCCTGCCTTGCGTCCTGTGTTGCCGGGTTAGGCTCCGGTTCGCCGCGGCCTCAGCCAGCGTGTGTGAATTCCAGGACGTGACATCACTGCTGCAGCATAGCTCCAGATGGCATGGTGGTTAGGACCTGGGGTTGAATTCTACTCCTGCTGCAGCACCCTTGAACAAAGTGCTTATCCCTGAGTAGTAGCAGTAAAAATAACCCATCTGTAAAAATGCGTAACTAACTGTTAGTAGTTTGACACTGTAAGGCGCTTTAGAGAAAAGCATCAGCTACCCCAAAAAAGTGCCTAACTCACACTCTGCTACAACTGCTAATTTTACCTAGTTCTATTTTATTTGTGGAAATGATCATCTGGTTATTGCTCTCAGAAATTATCATCTGAATGTTATTGCTCTCATTAAGAAGCCTGAAGCTCTACTGCCATCTAGTGTCTGAGCTGCCTTTGTGCATATTCAGAGGTCGCATTTATGAATTTATTTGTAATCAGTTAATTAGGTGACTTATCTCAAAGTATAATGGAACTAATTTTGTTCCTGTTACGAATGAAGACTCTGTGCAACTCACAATTTAGGTCAGTCTTCAACTTCTTGACGAAAGGTCCTCTGGTGCCAAGTACCATTGCGATCTGCCTGGTTCTCTGTCCAGTGTCTAATTAGAGCAGAAGTCTAGTAACTCATCTCTTTGAACAAGATCAAGCGCGTTTTCTCTCTGCTGTCTCTCCATCGCTCGACTGACAGCGAACCCAACCCCCACACCACACCTTGGAGGTGGTGAGTCCTTTTTGGCTGAGCCACCAAGCAGTCACCTTGAGTATCGCCCCGGGGACTGGTTAGGAAAAACCCTATCCTAATTTTTCCTATTGTAAACTTTCCTTGAATTATTTTATTTGCTCTTTGTGCCCCCCCCCCCCCCCCTCACACACACTTCTGACTAGCAGAGGCCCCACTGGGTGCATGAGAATCCAAACAACATTTTTTTTTCTCTTTCTATGGATCAGAATGGATTACCAGCCTACCAAAGGTGCCTGGTTACACACACTGTCCAACTCGACAGGGAAAAATTTCTCCATTCATCACTTCTAACAATTAAAATCTTTATTCAATAAATCCTAAAAACTGTCATGCCAATGATGAAATCAATAAAACCAACTAATATAAAGACTGCATGACAGGACTTTCAAACAACATGCTGTAGCTGCCAGAGGGTAACAATGTAACATGTAGTACTACTAATAGTAACACACGTGTTACACTTCTTAACTTTTTCATTTCTCAAGTCTCTCTAATCCATGGAGGTTCAATTCCACTCACATTCGATATGTTTCTACAGCACTGCTGAAAACTAGGGAAGTTCATCCGTTTTTACCCATTAGTATTTATCTTACGGCAAACACTGGAGTAAACGCATAGAATAAGAATTAACACACAGACTATTGTAACACGGTCCCGTTAACGAGTAGTCCGACACGTGCACGAAAAGCGCATGCGCGAAACTCAATAGCAGCTGTTGGCCACAAAGCGGCGCTCTAGCGCCTTTAACGTCGGTATGTATTTTTTCTGCCCTGATGTTTCACTTTCATTCTCGACCCTGAGAGCCCAGATCCTAATATGAATAACAGGCTAATAAAATTACATTTTGTCGTAGTTATTATTATTATTATTATTATTATTATTATTATTATTATTATTATTGTTGTGTTGTTGTTGCGGTTGCTCATCCTGATGCGGCCAGCAGGGGGTGCTCAAACCCTCCCTTTCCATCTGCCTACTCTGACCTGTGCTCAGTGACAGTTTCCTGTTATGGGGGATCGGGGGGTTGGACCGCCGGTTGAGCCGTGAGCTTGTGGCGCGTGAGTGAGTGAGTGAGCGAGCGAGTATGTGTGCGTGCGGGGGGGGGAGCGCAGGTTTCCTCCAGGATGTGCTGAGAGGGAGGAGGCGTTCGTGACACAGCAGCCCGGAAGGGGCCAGACCCACGGCGAGCTCACCCACGGTCGGAGGACAGACCCGCGCGGAGGTCCCGGCGGTGCAGGGCCTCGCGGGGGGGGGAGATCACGGGTGTAGTGTTTGAAGTCCACGTCATCGACATCGACAGTGTGTGTATAACGGTGCGGGGAGAGTGCGGCCAGTGGCTGCGTGTTAGTTGGGTTGGGTTGGGTTGGGTTGGGTGGGTTGGGTTATATTTGTGTGTTTTCTTCATTGCGCGTGTGTTTCGCCCGCTGCTCTGACCCGAATGGAATCGTTTCCTCCGTGATCCCCGCGCGGCCGGCGGCACTTTGAAGTTTGATACTTTTCTTCTTCGATACTTTGTTTCTCCGTTCATCATTTGTTACTTTGTTTCTCCTTCCTTGCGTCTCTTCGGAAACTTTAGTTTGCGGGAAGAGCACAGAGATGATGAGCGGAAAGGCGAGGAGCGCCGTGCGGGACGGCGGAGGGGACAGAGGAGCAGAGGACAGCAGGAGGGCGGACGGTAGGGTGGACAGTAGAGTGGACAGTAGAGTGGACGGCGGGGGGGACCGCGCCCCGGCCCCGGCCCCGGGCGCAGAACCGCGCTCCTCCGTCTCCGACCTCACCCGCATGTGGCTCCAGTTCGCGCGCACGTTCGCCGTCATCTTCCCAATTTACCTGCTGGGCTACTTCGCGTTCAGCTTCAGCTGGGTGCTCATCGGACTCGCCGTCTTCTTCTGGTGGAGGAGGAATAAAGGAACGAAGAGGAGTAGATGGAGCAGAGCCTTCGACTTCCTGGACCAGGAGGAGGAGGCGAGCGGCCAGGGAGCTCTTCAGCCATACGAGCTGCCCCCATGGGTAAGGTTGGCATGTTCTTCATCATCATCATGAACAACAACATCGCACTCAATCATCATCCCATCCGCACAGAGAGTTTGGACATCGCTTCTCGGCCTTTTGGCTAAGATCAGTGTAGAGAGTTTATTCTCCAGCATGAGCTCGTTCGTCCTCCCGAAGAGATGTGACTAGGGCAGGACGGTGGAGGTTGTCCTGTCCTGTCCCACCAAAGTCATCTTCGCTCTGATTTCCACCGTCAGACCTTCCAGCCTCTACAACAGGGCAAAGTCCAGATGAAATTCAAATAATTTCCTTGTGTTTCCTCTCAGAGAGGAGCAAAGTTCCAGCACGCAATATATACGCTGTTTATTCGTACATTATTTTCCGGACGCAAATCCAGTTACGATACAACATGAGGTGTTGCGCATAACTGCTGTTACCACTGAAGTGGCTTGAGGTCATGGAGGCAGGAGAATTAGGCCTTATTGTTATTACTTACTGTTAATTTAAAAATGCACATGTAAAGTGAGTTCTGTCCCATTTTTGAAGCACTTTCTATACGTGGGGTAAATCTGCTGTGCCGTTAGGACCTTCTCGAGAACGTCTCTCTCATTGTTATTCTTCCTTTATTTCGGTGTGGTTTCCGTTGTGCCAGAGGTGGTTAGAAGAGTCAGAAGTAGCTCATTACGTTTGGAACTTCCAAGCCGTACCGCACGTCCCTTTCCTCTGGAAACAAATGGTTTTGATTGATAATGTGAGATGTATGCGACTCGCCGCTCATGCACTCTGGCGTTGAAACGTTGCAGGCAGACGGAAACTTGTACAGGATGAGTCTGTTTGAGGAGGAGGGAGTGGACACCAGCTTTAATAGCATCCACACCACCCGCATGCATCGTGTGGCCTTCTCCCTCTCGTAATTACACGTCTCGCACTAGTCGACTTGGGTCTGTCTGTTTCAGACAAAACCAGATTGAGGCTGAAAAACAGAATCAGAAGTCCAGCAGTCGCTGTCATTCTGTCGTCGATACCTACGTTGGTGCCGTTTCCGGCGAGCACGTCGGGAACCCGCTCCATGCCTCCTTGGGGCACGTCATAGCCTGTGGCTGAGCAGCTGTCTTGGGAAAGCCTTGTGGGCTGTAGCTGTTCTTGACCACGCCCTTGCACCGCAGGGCCCGTGTTTTAAATTAGCCCTCAGGGGACATGCCAGTCAGACCGGCGCTGTTATTTTAAGCCCAAAATCCACAACAGTGTTCCGTAACTGGAGTAAGAAGGACGTTTGGCCTGTGTGGTGCGGCCACTTTGCCTGCATTGAACGCTGAGAACGTGCACGCACGCACACGCACGCACAAAGGTTGTACACAGCGCACCACTTTCAGATTTAATGTGTAATAAAGGAAAAGATAAACACGAGCGGTGAGAAACAGATTTAACAACAATAAGACGCTGCGGAAACTCCAGAAGGTGCAGTAGCGACGGAAACTACAGTCTTAAAAATTTTCGTTTTTGGCCCCGCGTCCGTCCAGCCCTTTTTCGGAAAGTGACTTGGCTGCACCTTCTTCTCGATTGTCGCTCCTTAGTTCAGTGCCGAAGTGTTCTTCCGCGCTGATCGTGTCTTATCCCGCGTGGGCCTGCGTGACTAACCGCTCTATTCTGGCTTCAGGTGTCGGCTCTCTCGGCTGTTTGTTTTTGTGGAGCTCCCGCGCTCGGTGAGATTGTGCGTGAGATTAAATCTGCGTATCGCTGGGTGTGGATGCACCGTGTGCCGCCCGCTGTGTGTTTCTTTGTTCCCTCCTTGCTTCTCCTTCACAAAGGACAAGGAGGAGAACCAAGGTCGGCGCTGCAGGCGGACCGCTCCCTGTGCCTCTAGTCCCTCTACGGTGTGCTGCTGGGACGTGTGTCGTGGGCGAGTCGGTGACTCTAAGTTGCACTTTACGTGTAGGAGCGAATTGGTGAGTGTGTGCAAATGCCCTGCAGCAGACTGTGCCTCCCATCCAGGGTGCACCCAACCTCGCACCCAACCTCACACCCTAGGCTTCCAGGATAGACTCTGGGCCATCATGACCCTTCACTGGACAAGCGGTTATTGATAAAGGATGGATGAGTTTGCCTCGCTGAGTGTTTTGCATGGACGTGGGCGGCACCCAGAGTCCAGGCGGCGGGGACGGTGACGTTAAGGACGAGCTGTCGGGCATCTTTCGTCACCGTCAGCTGAAAAGCAATCGAGTGATGTGTCTCTCCATTTATGCAAAGGATCTCCTGCTCAGGTCCCCAGGGTTGCCACATGTGTTGGTTTTCCTGCAGACTCAGTCTGTTCCCTTCTTGAAATCATTAGTTTAATATACACTGCTCACAACCTGCATGGGTTCCTGCTCCAGCTCTGGGCACGAGAGGAGCTTTTTAATGGAGCACGTTAAATAAATGGCATGTCCCAGAAGTTGAGCTGTGCCTGGTTAATACATCTATAAGGAATAACTGGTATCCCAGTGGTATCTAACTGGTATCCACATCCTCTGTGGACCAGCTGAGTATAATTTTGAAAAAATGCTCCTTTGTATGTAAATAACAAGATGAAATCTGTTGTGTGTGTGCGTGGGGTGGGGGGTAGTTGTCTTTGAGGAAGAAGTCTGTTTATCAAACTTGGGTGTGTCCGTTGCTGGTGAAACAAACAATCACAGCTTCAGAAGCACAACTTGGCGTAAGCAAAAGTGTGTCAGCGACACACGAAGAGCTTTAGACACGGACACAGGATTATCGACACACAGCTTCTTGTTGTTGGTTCACATCCCTCAAGTTGCTGCCTATAGAAGTGACATTCAGACAGCAAATACATAGATCATCGTAACAGATGCTGTTGGACTCATGCATGTAGCTGTCAGGAGATAAGAGGAGATGGGTTTGAGACCCTTCTTGAGCACTCTGAGGGATTCAGCAGCTCTGAGGGACAGGGGGAGCTCATTCCACCACATCATGGCCAAAACCGCTCCCTGCAAACTGTTGTGAGTGGGACAGCCAAGCGGTCAGAGGTGGAAGAGCACGGCACTCCTTCTGGGGTGTAGGGAGTGGTCCGTTCCCATAGGTATCGAGGTGCAGACCCTTCCTGTAGACCATAAAGTGAATAACTGAACGAATGAACACGCTGAACTTAATACGGGTAGCTAGTCGTCCTGCCGGCCTGGCGACGCCGAGCCACGAGCAGAACCCCGGCGCGGCGCTGGTCGGCGGGTGCGGCCGTGCCGTCCCCGCAGGAGGAACGTGCAGTGCGGTAACGTGAGCTGTTTGTCGCGGAAGCGCTAACCACAAACTTTACGCGCTTCGTGTACCGATGGAACGTTATCAGGCGCGTAGGGGGCGATACGCTTCTCGCAGGCCATTCATCTCCGTGCTCGTTTGCCTCTCGGCTGCGTTCGCTTCTCGTTACCTAACCGCCCCACCGAAGCGCCCGGTCCAGTACAGTAGGGGCGCCTGCGTGTTCCTGCCGGGCAGAGCGGTGTCGCTCAGGGTCACGTGTCGCTTCGCTCTCGCCTCACCGCCACGCTGCGCGATTGTGAAAGTGGACCGGAGGTGAGCTATGTTCCCGCCTGAAAATCTCACTGTAGGGCAGGAGGCAGCACAACGGTTAAGGGGAAAAAGTGAGATGTTCATGTTGCCGTCGGTGCTTCGGAAAGGAAAATAAATAATTAACGCCCTTCATCCGCGGACGGCGTTTTGTCGTCTCGTTCTGCTCTGCTGGCTGTCGCTGACTGGGGATGCCGTAGCGTCACCGGGAGGTCCGCGGCCAGGGGTGCAGCCCGAGGATCAGCCGCCACTCGTGGCTCAGACCTGCCGTCAGCGGGAGGTGCTGATGACGCCCCGGCAGTTGGCAACACGTTAAAGACCAGACGTTTATGACGCTGCACTTTGTGCACGAATTGAGACGCTTGACATTTTCACCAATATTGTATGTTTTTTTTTTTCCCCCGAATCGAGGAGCCATGATCAGGAAATAACTTGCCGGTGAGTCACGGGCTGGCGGGAGTCCCGTGCGGAACGGCGGTGCGGCGAACGGAGCCGCTCCTAAAATGGAAGAAAGGAAAACGTACCGAAGAGCCGCGGAAGAGTGCGTGCGAACAGGGAGCTTTAAATTTACATCTTCGTTGATCTGGTTCGCATCATTGGCTTGCTGCACGAAGCTGCTTAACACTCATTTACGCATTTATGCAGCGGGGTGATTTTACTGCATCGATTCAAGCTAAGTATCTTGTTCAAGGATGCCACGGCAGATGGTGGGAGTCGAACCCAAGTTCTCCTGATGGCAAGGCGACCGCTCTGCCACTCTCTGCCCCTTCAGCATAGATAATCGCTTCCTTGTGCTGTGGGTGAGCGGGGGCGGAATGGGAGGAGGCCCAGCCCTCACGCCTGGGTGGACACACACTTTGGAGGGTACACGCCCTCGCGCTCCGCAAAGAGGACACCACCTGTGTAACTGATCAGTAAGAGCGATGAGCTTTAAAGGCGGAGCTCGGGAATTTGAGGAGCCCAAACGGCCATTTATTCAAGTGATAGGAGAGGAAGGGTTTGACTTTCCTCCAGACGCCCGGACCCTCGGTCGGGATGCCGACTGCCCCCGATGCCGAGCGCCTTCAGCTCCGATTTGCTGAGACGCATTCATATGTGAGCGTGTGTTTGCGGTCAGTCTGTCGGAAACTCCCGGTGTGATTATGGTGTTTCAGTAGAGCCGGTAAAGGGGAAGAAGCTTTAAGAGGCTCGTAGGGGTGTGGGGGGGGGCGATGAGTGGGACAACTGCCTGCGCAATGTGCGCCAACATCTATTTAATCATCATACTGTGTGGTAAATGCTCACTGACATACAGTGAGGGAAATGTGCTTGGTGTGAAACTGAAGGTGCTCTGTGTGTGTGTGTGTGTGTGTGTGTGTGTGTGGAGGAAGGTTTGATGTAATTGGGGAGTTTTTTTTTTTTCCCCATTCAGTCTGCATTGATCACGAAGCAGGTTATTTGCTACACCTTCAGTAAAGA
The DNA here is from genome assembly GCF_900964775.1 of Scleropages formosus. NCBI lineage: Eukaryota > Metazoa > Chordata > Actinopteri > Osteoglossiformes > Osteoglossidae > Scleropages > Scleropages formosus. Next base: position 9,205,047 of record NC_041812.1, read on the forward strand.
CTGCACTGTTATGTCCAGGAGCAGGGTACTTTACCCCAAAAGGCTCCAATGAAGGCACCAGTGAAGCCTCCAGTTTATTGTGTGTTGGGCACCGGGAAATGTTGTGTGTGGTGCTTTTTTTTTCTTTTTTTTTTTTTTTCTTTTTCTAATTGCGCCCCTCTCGTACCCAGTGTTTGTTCTGCACTCCTGTTGAAGGGGAAATAACGTTTCCTGACGTTGGCAGGGAAACCTGTGAGCTCAGCACCGTTTCCCCCCCTCGGGCTCCGTAAGGTGCTGTGTGTGAAGAACTCCTCCAGCCTCCGATGGACGCAGTGACCCCCCCCCCCCCCATCTGACTGACACGTCATCTGTCCTTTGAGCCCCCCCCCAATTGACTACCCCCGCACACCGCCTAGTTGACACTTGTCCTGTCCGTTGTACACACCCACCATGTGATTGATATGTCACCAGTTCATTGTTCCCACCCATTGTGCGATTGACAGGTGCCCCGCCCACTCCACGACCGTTTGCTAGAGGCTGTCTCCATGGGATGAAAACCTTCAGTGTTGTTACGATGTTTTTTACATCATGGCAGCCCATCTCCCCTCGGGCACCGGGTGTGTGCTGCTCTCTAGTCTCCATCGCCGCAGCGTGAACCTGCGGTGGATCTGGCCCTAGCGTCCATCCCTCGCACTCGTAGGGCCGGAGGAGCGCTCGTACGTCCAACGCTCTGTCCCCCGTTGCGCTGAGAGGCTGAAGCGCCTCCTGTGCGTGTGTAATGGACGGGACGCCATTGTTCGCACCATTGAGTCACGGATGATAACGTGCGCAAACCCATCTGTGCCCTCCGTCGGTTTCCCACCGAGGACGTCACGCAAGCAGCTGTTGAGCTGAACCTCAGCCTTGTTTCCCTCCCTGCTTTCAGGTCCATTTTCCAGATGTGGAGAGAGTGGAGTGGCTCAATAAGGTGAGTCCCGCTGCAGAGTCTTCGCCTCTTCCCTGGTTTGCACCTTTCTGCCAGTTGTGTCTGAGCTCCTGTCCCCTCCCCCCATTGCCCTGTTCCACATTTCGGTGACTTTCGCCAAACTTGTGTGATATAAATAGGCTCCTATCTGGAGCTCACAACCCCCCCCCATCCCTGGCTGGTCCTCATTTTGAGATGTAGCACATAGAAAGGACACAAGGTGTCTACGGTTTGAGCTCACAGTCATCAGTCCCTAAAAGGGCTGCAAACCTCAGGTTTAGGAATTATTATTATTATTATTATTGGCTGACACTTTTATTCAAAGTCATTTGCGGTATTTGACCCTTTTCTACAGCTACTTTTTTACTGCAGTCATTCATGGCTTGTTCCTTTACGAAGTTACCAGAGCAGCAGTGCAGAGTGGGTCTTGAACTAGCAAACGTCAGGTTCAAGCCCATGCCCTTAATCACCGTGCCCTGTGCTGTCCACGTGTGTTTAATGTAGTTCTGTCGAATAATGAAACGGTCTTCAAAATAACGCTCTTTCACATGAAAAGTGCTGGTGCGGGGGTTCTGCAGCTGGTCCGAGTGAGTCCTCGGACCCAGGACTCCGGAGTGACGCCCACCCCTCTCCTGTACCTCTGCAGACGGTCAAGCAGATGTGGCCGTACATCTGCCAGTTTGTGGAGAAGCTCTTCCGCGAGACCATCGAGCCAGCGGTGAAGGGGGCCAGCCCCCACCTCAGCACCTTCTGCTTCACCAAGATTGACCTGGGGGACAAGGTGAGTGCGGTGGGTGGGGCGGCGGGGTGGAGAAGCAGCGGAGAACCCCAGCGCCGTGGCACTCGCCGGGTGCTGGTGCAGGGGTTCAGCAGCTGACGTTCGTGTCCGCGGCGGTGAATGTGAACATTAATGATGATCGCGCAAAGCAGACGAGCAAGGAGCCCTTGCGGGACGGGCGGTTCGGCCTTCCCTCACCGTGTCCGTCCCCGCAGCCTATCCGAGTCAACGGGGTGAAGGTGTACGGCGAGAACGTGGACAAGCGGCAGATCATCATGGACCTGCAGATAAGGTGACGCTTCCCCACCGAGGCCTCCTGCTGCGGTCTCGCCGGCGACTTCATCTCTCACCGCCTCTTCTTCTCCCTCTGTCCCTCCAGCTTTGTGGGGAATACGGAGATCGACGTCGACATCAAGCGCTACTACTGCAGAGCGGGCATCAAGAGCATTCAGGTGAGCGCCACTTGACCGCATCCTCTCCGACCAATGGGAAGATCACGCCTGGGAGAGGAGTGCCGTCGAGGTCCCTTCGTACCCCTGCAAGGCCGCCGCGGTTAAAAGTACGCACGCGTGCTCTGGGCATCGCGAAACTCTGTTTCAAGTACGCTTTGGACGGAGATCGAATGGATCCCATTTACTCGACTTCCCACAAAAACATTTTGGGCCGGATACTCGCGCCCTTGTTTTTGGCTAATTAGACTAATGGCACGGATCAGAGCAGCGCCGTCGTTCTCTGTAGCGGCGTCTGCCGTGTTGGAAGGAACATTTGGTATTTGGACATGAAAGCGAAACGAAGGAGCCGAGAGGAGCTTCTCGGTCTGGGAGCTTCCAGGGACACGTTTTAGAGGGATATTTTCCAAATATTTCCAAATATGGAAGATGTTTCAGAAGAATGTTTGATGTTGGACTCTTTTGTTGCCATTAACTGATGTTGAGTCTCTACTCTTGTTGACCGCGTACGCTGCGTTCTTCCAGAAGGTTCTGCCGTCCGCCGCTCTCCTTAGTCTCGGAAGTCTGTTGTCATTGTGATTTACTCTGCCCGTTCGGTTGCTGCTTGTCCTCCTTCTCTTTTTTTCCTTCAGCTTCTCTCGTTATCAGCACCTTCTTGAGACAATCCAATCTTCTCGTGACGTGTCCAAAGTACGACGACCACAGTCCCATCATCTCTGCCTCCACTGAGAGTTCCAGTGTGATGTAGTTAATCTATTTGTTTTCCTGACCATTTATAGTCCCTAAAAATGTCCCCCAGCACCACAGTTGGAGTCAAAGTTTTGCCTGTCCTGCTCCTTCGCTGTCCACATTTCGCATCTATGCACAGTTATTGACGTTGTCATCGATGGAACGATCCTGGTCTTCATTTTCTTCGGCCTGTTGGCGCCTTTTTGGGTCTTTCAGAGATCTGTTTTTGGCCGGAGAGCGGAGAAGAAAACGAGGTCCAGCTCGTGAAGACATCAGCGTGACGTGTCGGGAAGATGCGTTGTCCCCGTTGAGAGCTGCTCTGCTCCGCAGAGGTCCTTTTAAAGTCATCTGCCGAAGAGGCTTTCCGAAGCGCTCTCTTTTCCCTGCCCTCGTAAAAGTCCTTGGACATGGTTCACCCCCGGCTTTAGTTCCAACCCCCCCCCACCCCTCCAGCCCGTGTGGTGAAAGCAGGGCTTGTTGACCCCTTGGCCCACAGCTAACGTCAAGATGCATAACCGTCACCCCGTCGGTCCACGCTTGTCCTTCACGGGAATTTACTGCCCTGTTCAGCTGCCTGAAAATGGTCCACGCTTGGGGTTGGACTCAAGCGCGCTTCAGGGCGTCGCACTTTCCCTCGAGACTGTCGCACTTTTGCGTTCAGCGGAACCGTTCTTCTCGTAGCAGTCTGGAGGTCACCACGGCCGAAACCTCTGTCTTCTACGCTCGTTCCGTGTCTTTGGTGCCGTGACCCGGTTCTGTTGTTGATTAAAGCATTGTAGTAAAACAAAAGGGTGGAGAGATTTGCTCAGGTCACTTGGGTCTCACTCTGTGTGCACGCGTGTGTGTGTTTTGCAGCTCCATGGGGTTCTTCGGGTCATCATGGAGCCTCTGCTGGGGGACATGCCGCTGGTGGGAGCCCTGGCCCTCTTCTTCTTGAAGAAACCGGTACGTTGTGCTCTTTGTTCCCGCAGCCAGTTGGCGTCTGCTGGTCTCTCTTGCCTGTAGGACACCAGTACGCGATGATCTCTCTTCTCTAGAAGAGCTCTGAGGGTTCTCTACAGAACCTCCGTTCTGGCTCCGTTGTGGTGGAACGATCTCCCCCCGTCACTCAGAACTGCTGAAACTCTACCCAAATTTGAAAAGAGTCTGAAAACTCACCTCTTCCAGACTCACTTCACCCACAATCTCTAAAGTTTACGTAAGGTGTAAATGTTGGTGCGCTAGAACGTTAAGATCATGCCCAGATAAACCTTTACGCCGCTACTCCTGTAACGTAACGTAAATGTTTATATATCTACGTGTGTGTGTATATACACATCACAAAAAATGATCGCTAGGATGGTGATTAGGAACCGTGGATATTCCGAAAGTTTTATGCAACTAATCGTGTGATGAACATTGGTTCATATGGTGGAAATAACTTTACTTAATCGCACATCTGCAACTACGTCTTTTTATCCTAATGTAATGAACACGTTTTCTATGAGATGTACGTCGCTTTGGAGAAAAGCGTCCGCTAAATGACTACAATCACGTGCCGCTTAACGACCGACCGCATATACGACCGCGGTCCTATAAGATTATAATGGAACGGAAACTTATCGACTAGCGACGTCGTAGCACGACGTGTTATTCGCGTGTTCGTGGTGCTGCTGCTGTAAACCTACTGCTCTACCAGTTGTATAAAAGTATTGCACGTACAATTATGTAAAGTACATAATGGTTGATAATGATAATAAACACCTATGTTACTAGTTTATGTATTTACTATACCGATTTACTATACTGTACTTTTTATTGTTATTTTAGCGCATACTTTCTAATTATAAAAAAGTTTACTGTAAAACACTATGCTGTGTTACGCCGGCAGCAGCGTCGTAAACCTTGTGTTTACCGCGTCTCTTGCATCGAGGCTATAACATCTCGGTTTGTATACTCTAAGTACGCTCTATGATGTTTACGCGACGACGGAATCGCCTAACGACATTTTTCGGAACGTATCCCCGTTGTTATCCGACCCGTGTCTGTACCCGTAAATGTAAACCTCTTCCTTCTACTGGCCTTGGAGAACTGCCATGGACCATTGCGGTGCTGTTTGTTCTGGTTCAAGGAACAAAGAACCGTCCTGATCGGTATCACTGAAGCGGGACTATTCCCCAAACGGGATGCGATCAAAGGCACTGGTTCTGGTTTGCTTATTGGTTTGCCAACCCCCCCTCCTCCCCAGCAAGGAACGACCGTTTGGCCGCTGGTCCAACCTTCCTGTTTGTCAACATGCGCCAATTTTGACCTGATAAGAGGCCCTCGTTGGGACCAACCGATACTGTAATTGGTGGGAAAGGGCCCGGCCCAGCATCTGCTTATGGAAAATCCCGGAACGGGAGGGAATGGGGCCAACCTGCACGAATCTGTGCGATCGACAGCTGTGTCGGTCCAATCCGGAGCCCCAGGGGGCGGGCCTCCTTAATGTGACCGCCTCTGAGCGGGTTGCAGAGGAAAGGCTCGGAAACGATGTTCATTTTTATGACTCTGACTGGTCCAGAGAGGTGAGGGCAGGCAGCGGAGCGCCAGTGATTGCGGATGTTGCGTCCAGCACGTTTCCTCCGGTCAACGTGACCACATGTCCATCTCCTTCCCTGCTCTCCGGTCTACAGCTCACTAAGTCACGGGAATCTTTTTCCAGCATCTTGCACAGGACCACAGGAATAGATTTATTTTTTCTGTAGCTTGTGTGTGTAAAAAAATCACACCGTACGTATGCAAAAATACTCTGTCCTCCTACAAGGCAGGTGGTGTCCTGCGTCTGTTAGCAGACAGAACGGCGCGCGCTCAGAAAACAAACGCCCACACTCTGTGTTGTACATGGGGGGGTGCAAACCATCTCTGCCTCCCTCCCAAAGCCCCGGTCATACATAGGTGAAGCTGTTCCGTGAGGGTCGAGCTCATGCCGGGGTTAGAGCCTCCATCTAAACGCGGCGCCGTCCACATTTTAATATGCGTCTGTGGGCGGAGCCAGGGAGACCAGGACAGATGAGAGCTCCGCCTTTATTTCACTGTTTCCCTCCGACGGTCCTTTGACGCGATTGTTGACATAAAACGCGGTGTTAATGGCCGTCCGGGAGGCAGGGCCGCGACCGTCTCATCGGCGCGGCAGAGCGGACGGTCCTTTTTGACCTGCTGCCGGGGTGGAGCGTGGCCTCGGCACGCCGAGGGTGGACGGCCGCGAACAGTAGGGGGAGCAGTTGTTAAGGAGCCAGAGCTTGTGTTGCCAGGCCAAGCGCTGCGAGGGCTCTGCTGTTGGGTCTATGAGGGGTGTGCAGCCATGCCGCGTTAGGAAATATCCAGAGTTAGGAAATTACAAAGTGTGTGAGCTGCTATGGATGAACCCCTTTTTGACTGGGGGGGGGGGGGTCCTGATCACAGAGGACCCCCCTCTCATCCCGCAGGCTCATCCCTTATCTCCCAAGTGCTGCTCTGGTCCTTGGAGATTAACGACCGCTCTCAAAGGTAACCCCCGGCAACGGGTTCCATCCCCGGCGTGACCCATGCACGGGGTTTCTCACGCAGCCTCTGCTGGAGCTTGTTTGTTTGGGTACCGTGGTAACCGCCAAATTACACCCCCTTCCCAGCACACTTTTCTGTCCATATATGGTCACACGAACCGAACTGTGGTCTCGATCTCCTGGTGGTGACTGTTTTGGACATTGCCGCGAATAACGGGCAGGTCTCGAACAGCTGACTGAGCTCAAGTCCGCACCTGAGAAGCCTCGTAGGCCCCAGCTCTCCGTTGCGGTCCGAGCCGTGTTTGGACCGCGGTACCGCTCCCCTTGTCCGTCATCTGGATTTATTAGAGGAGGGAATACAGAACTGCAGTTTAAAGGTTGCGAGTTTAAATTCTGATGAGTCTTCCAGTCGTTTCGTTTGCAGAACTCGTGTTCTCCACACTGACTCATATCAGGACAGCGTGAGTTACTGTGCTGTGGGGCTGTGTGTCGCTGTGAAGCTGGTTAGCAGGGTGATGTTACCTCCAGGCAGGCGAGGGGCACCGACACCCTTCCCGCAGTCCTACTCGAGGTCCGTGTTCCCGGGGCTCTTCGCTCGGCCCCCTCTTTGTCGTCGACCGAAGGGTCGGAACTCGGGTGTCCTTCGCTGCCCGTCGCTTTCATTCGTGCTGCTTAAGAGATTGCGGTCGCCGCTGCGGCCGCCTCATGGAAACGCCCACGGTGCCCGATGCCCTGAATTCTCGCTGAGCGTGTTGGCGTCCCTTCGCGCTGCGCCGCTGCCAGGCACGGTGTGAAACGGCTGAACCGGCCTACAGATTGTTTGTGTTCTTATTTTTCTACATTTCCACCACCAGGAATGAGAACCTGAAGCGGCACAGTAAGGATTATGTTCTTTTCTCAAGGAGACTGGAGTCAAATGCATCCTGGGACTCGACCCCATAACCTACTGGCGATAAGAGGACTATACCTGCTCTACCTTACTCTTTACTATATTTGTTTATCCAACTCTTATTTCCGAGGTGACTTACACTAGTATTGCCGTTTATACAGCAGGGTAATTTTTATTGTTTCAGTAAAGGGTAAGTACCTTGATCGAGGGTATTACAGCAGTAATTTGAACCAAGAACCTTCCCAATTCGAGGTGAATGCGCTGGGCGCCATGCCACATGCTTTGCCTCCATGTTTTTGGCAGAAACCTTGTGTCCCAATACTTCGGTGCGCAGTCATGGATCTGTCATGTGACACAAACTCAAATCCCGTGGTCCATGAGTGCAGCAACAGACATGCGCGCGCACACAGACAGGCAGGCAAACTGTAACACATTCCTCTGCTTCATCCATTGGGTTGTGGTGGTTCTTTTCCTATTCTGCAGAAACAGTCGTGTTTGAACTGTCCTAGTTTGAGGGTTTTTTTTTTTTTTTTAAATGAAAGTGATGGGAGGAGCTGCCGGAAGTGATGTCCATCTGAAGACGGGTTGCGCAGAGCATTGCTACGCAGCTTCTTGTGATGAGGAAGCGTGATCGGCGATGCTACTTCCTGCGAGAGCAGCGCTCGCGCACACCACACACACGCCACCTTGTGCCGCCTTGGGTGCGTTTTTCCCTGTTGACCGATTTGACCTGCTGCTCCACACGTGGACAGCAGGTGGCGCGGTCATTAGAGCCGCTGCATTCAAAGCTCACGGCTTCCGATCCTGCTTCCTGCCGCGATACCCTTGATCAAGATATTTACCCTGAACTGTTACGGTAAAAACGACCTAAGCGTATAAAAGTAAACCCATTGTGTTTGATGAATAACGGTTATTAATAATAAATGCTTGTATGAAGCTGTTTCTTGGTTGATGGACGCTGTCCTCTCGCACGAAAACTCGCTCTGTTCGCAGCATCCCAAACGGGTATTTGTTTACCTGGGAAACGCATCAGTTCTCATATTTCACCCTCAATGCATATGTTGAATTATGATCCTTATCGTTTGTTGATTTTTGTCTGTGTTTAGCTGTTGGACATCAACTGGACCGGGCTGACCAACATGCTTGATATTCCTGGATTGAAGTGAGTAGCAGAGGAGCTGTTATACCTTTACGACGCCGCCCCACCCCCCGCTGTGCGTGCACGCAGATCCCAGGATGCGGTGTAGTTCAAGCCTCCGGCGTCCAGCCACCGAACGCGCCGTAGTCCCCTTTTTCGACGCGTCGATTTTTCAGTCGACGTGGCCGTGCCCTCGTATGCAAATTTGGGTGGAGAAGGTGTATCTTTCTGTGAATTTTGTTAAACATCTGAGATCAGATGTGAGAAGGGGTGCTTTTCACCAGGGTGGTACCTTCCTTTATGCACAAACCACTTCCTTTTTACAGCCAGGGGTGCGGTGCAGTGCTGTTGCCTTCTCTGCTCATCTGTAGCACTTACCCTGGGGTGGCGTGGGAGGGGGGGTGGGGGGGGGTCAAGGTTTAAGGGTCACTGGCCTAAGGGGCGTGTGCTTGAAGTCTTTGCTGTTCCCTGGTTTCTTCCACCCCCCCCCCCCCCCCCCCCCCAAAGCTCTCTCCTGCCCCCTGCTGGTGGCACCTTGAGAGCTCTGGTCTTCTCCGCATAAATGCATTATTGTCCATAATCATACATAGTCCTGGTCCTTATGTTTTTTATATTGTTATATGGATTTTGTCTTAGATTTCTTAAATTTCTGTTTATTTCCACAGCTGATAGACTTTTTTTTTTTTTTTTTTTTTTTTTCACCCCTTTTTTTTCCCCTCCCCCTCTCTTCAAACCCTGCCGAAGCTGTCAGTTGGTGGGGAGCAGATGGGGGGGTTAAAAATAAGCGTCACTGTGTGGAACTGTCCTGGACAGCTGACTGTTTGGTGGTGACTGCTGGCCTCCTGTGACCCCTGACCCTTCTGGGGAAGGGGCGGGGTGTGTGCAATGCTGGTGGTTTCTCAGCAGACAAGCTCTGCCAGCTGAGAGGGGGGGCAACAGGGGTTCGAGGGGAGGGTGCGTTTGCGTGTCCCAGAATGTTGAGGACGGTCTAGACCTCAGGTTCCGTTGGACACACCCCCCTCACTTGAAGCCTCAGTATGCTGCCATAGGCACCTTCCACACTCATGCACAAACACAGCCGTGTGCTGCCACCATATCATTCATTTTCATGGTTTTACCTTCTTCTTCAGCGGTCTGTGTGACAACCTCATCCAGGACATCATCTGCAACAACCTGGTCCTTCCCAACCGCATCACGGTGCCCTTGGTGGGCGAGAGCCAGTTGGAGAAGCTGCGCTTCCCTATGCCCAAGGTGGGCTTCCCACCCACAGCCGGCCCTTCGTCGTCACTCCACCTGCTGGCCACACCCGCACACGCGTCCTTGATTGTCTTTGACCGTGAAAGCGACGGATCCGCGACCCCTTTAACCTCACGCAAAACCTGACTGTGACCCCTCACCACCCCCAGGGTGTTCTGAGGATCCACTTCTTGGAAGCGCAGGACCTCGTCGGGAAGGACAAGTTTCTGCGGGGGCTCATCAAGGGGAAGTCGGACCCCTACGGCGTCATCCAGATTGGCAACCAGCTCTTCCAGAGCAAGACCATCAAAGAGACGGTGCACCCCAAGTGGAACGAGGTCTACGAGGTGGGGGTTGATGGGGGGCTGTGGCTTGAGAATGGGGGGGACTGTTGCCTTCTGCCTTGGCTGACGTGAGCGTTCCCCTCAGGCCTTGGTGTACGAGCACTCGGGACAGCACCTGGAGATCGAGCTCTTTGACGAGGACCCTGATAAAGACGACTTCCTGGGAAGGTAAATGGGCGGAGCCGGTCAGGTGTCACATGTGTTCAGTGTGCATTGACGATTAAAAATGCCCCCAGCCCTGTGTACTCTCCTGTGCACCTGTCTGCCTTTATAAACCAGATATTTACATTTACTAAATGTTTTTCTAAAGCGACTTCCAATGAAGTCTATGTAGTGTTAACAGCCCACATACCTTATTCACCAAGGTGACTTACACTGCTAGATACACTACTTACAATGGGTCACTCATCCATACATCAGTGGAACACACACACACACACACACACACACACACACACACACACACTGTGGGTGAACCTGAACAGCATATCTTTGGACTGTGGGAGGAAACCAGAGCACCCGGAGGAAACCCACACAGACACGGGGAGAACATGCAAACTCCACACAGACTGAGCGGGGATTGAACCCACATCCTCTCGCACCACCCAGGCACTGTGAGACAGCAGCGCTACTCGCTGTGCCACCGTGCTGCCTTATATATAAAGATCTATAGCGTTTTAAAGTGAGCGAATCATGACTCCTTCCTCTTTCTGTCCGCTCGTGCGATTGGCCGCAGCCTGATGATTGACATGGCTGAGCTCTACAAGGAGCAGCTGGTCGATGAGGTGAGACCGTTTCCCTCCTCGGAAAAATGAGGGCTTTTGCAAACGTTTCCGCTTGGTTATTAGTGTGCGGTAGCAGCGCGCTCCCCAGTGCCCCCTGCTGGTCGCATGCCTCAGGGTGCGCAGCACTGACCTGTGACTCCTCGCTCCCGTTGCAGTGGTTTGTTCTCGATGAGGTCTCCAGTGGGAAGCTCCACCTCAAGCTGGAGTGGCTCTCCCTCCTGTCAACGCCCGAGAAGCTCGATCAGGTGAGCTCCGCCTCCCTTCACCCGGAGGGGTGGGTACGGGCGCGCGGACATCGCGGCTCCGGAACGAGGACTCGGCACCCGGGTGCTTCGTGATGCGTCGCGCCGTGGCTCGCGTTGCGTCACGTTGCGAAACAGGCACGTGGCAGTAGTTTGTACCGGTGGAAAGTGTCACATGGCCGCCGTGGGTCCTGCGGTTGCTGCTATTTGAGAAGGCGCTCGTTGGCAGCTTCCTGTCGCGTGTCAGGTGGCAGTCGGGCCTCTGACGGCCACCCTCGACATGACAAGCGGGAAAAAAAGAACCCGCCTGCAGAATGTGCTCTGGGACGTGACCTGCTGTCCACCCCCACCTGCAGGCGCTGGCGAGCATCAAGGCGGACAGAGGCCACGCCAACGACGGCCTGTCCTCGGCGCTGCTGCTCGTGTACCTGGACTCGGCCCGCAACCTGCCCGTGAGTACCGGGCCGCCCTCGGGACCCGCCCCTTCCTCCGGCGCCTGCAAGTGCCCGGCCTCATGAGGCGGTGCATTTCATCTCGGCGTAAGGCCCGAGAAGTCCGCATCGGTAATGGTTGCGGCTTCCCATGTGTGAAATAATCCCGTTGGACCTGCGTTGCTGTTCGCAAAGCTGCATCAGACCGACTCAGTTTAACTCATTAGACGGGTTCCTCGTTCTACGAGCGGTCAGATGAACAATTTTCAGAGATGGATACAGACGTGTTTGTTTTTATTTGCGTTTTCTTCATTTAAGTATTTTCGGAAAGTTTTGCGGCAAGGTCGGATTAACCCGTATTTACCGTGCGAGCCGACAGATGGCGGTAAAGAGCGCTCGGCCAGAATCGTTGGAGGACCGCCTTAATTCGACTCGCTCCCACGGTGTTTACAGCGCAGTCGGTTTACAGTCGGGTGTTCCCGAGCGTTGGCGATCAACAGCAAGATGAAGGATGTTACACGGGTTTATGAACGGTATGGTTTATGCAATCTGCCGCCGTCGATCAGCACTCGGCTAGAGAATGTATTTCGTACATTCGTTTTAAGTGTTAATGTAGAAACAAAACATTTTACCAAGTGTTTCAATGTATTTATAGTTATATCTGACATTTGTACGTAGCCGTGCCGGTGAATAAGCGCAGGAACGTCTGAAATACTAACCGTTTGTTGATTGTGACTTGGTGGTGAAATGGACTTTGGAGTTACAGCCAAAACAAGTTACGAACAGACTTCTTGTCCCAGTTGCGTTTGTAAGGTGAGGAGCCGGCGGACACGTTTTTGTGTGCAACCCTTCGCTTCAGAGGCGTTTAATAAGCATTTGATGACTTTGGAAAGCTTCGCTCTGGGTTGGAATTCCATCTTGCGCAACAGGATGGGCGAGACTCGCTCGCTGCTTCATGCGAGAGGAAACCCAGACCGATGTGCTTGTCACCGGTACACGTTCGCTCGCGCTGGCGATCCCCCTCGGCGTGACACCGGAGCACGTTCTGGCCACGGACACGCTAGTGACGCGCAAACCTGCACCTCGCGTTTAACTAACGCTCGTCGTTACAAAGCAGCGGGACGTGTCTGTAAAGGTACGGGAAGGTAATTCGCCATGGGTACCCGGGTCCGCTGGAGAAGGAGATTGGACACGTCGCCGTCTTCAGGAGAGGGACTGTGGCGTGCGGCTAACACTAAACACTCTAACCCTAACCCATCGTTAGATCTGCTGGGTCCTCTGTGCCTCATCACTTTGTGTCAGTGATCCCATCCATATCCCTTGCACACCAGTCCACCACTATGACCTCTGACCTCCACTGAGCTCCTGACTCCTCCTCTGACACCTGGCTTTGACACCTGACCTAGGACTGAGTGTGTGTGCGTGCGTGCGTGCGTGCATGTGTGTGTGTGTGAGAGAGTGAGTGAGTATACTGCCCGCCTGTGGTGCCTGGCACTCTTCAGCCTTCCAGTCCCATGATTCTCTGCTCTCTTCTCTCCGTTTCCTTCCTTTCAAGAGCGTCTTCGAGGGGAGCTTTGGGAGCGGGTACTTAAAGGAGAGGAGAGCATCGGGCCTTGTCTTTTGTGAGAACACTACCTCACTCTATAGAACGTTCTTTGTGAGTCCCCCCCTGCAATTTTGTCTTCTAGCGTTAGCTACGGTGTGATCGGGTGTTGCCATGGCAACCGAACCCACAGAGACGCATGCAAAAATGCCTTGTCTGCACGGTTGAACTGCTAAACTCACTGACCCACTGGTGACGCTCTCGGGCGTGGTGTCTAATGACGTCTGAGTGGTTCTGCAGTAAGTGGAATCTGTGTGTAAAACCTGTTAATGAATGAAAAATGTGGAAGTTAAAAAGTTGAGATAGTTAAGGCCTTGTAGGAGCCTTCTCTAGACCGCATCATTCCCATTCCTCCCTCTCATTGGCTGCCTTCTCCGGCCCCGTGCTGCTCTCAGCCAATCACGTACATCTCCTGGGCCCCAAGCCGCATCTCATTCCCCATGTAACTGGGTTCTGCGTGGCCCCTGTTGCATGATGGGTAATGTCTACTTGGCCACCTGAGCTCCGCTCGCCCTCTCAGCAGTTGCACTCGTAACTCAAAAGGAAATGGTCACCTTTGTCTGTGCTGATCTTCCTGTCACAACAGACATGCTGCTGCCATGTGGCTGCTTTTACCATGGTAGATGTCAAAAAGGCAGTAAATTGAGTCCTGGAAGCTCCAAACCCTCTCTGATCCCCCCCCCGGGCGGCTCTTCTTCATTCTCACCTCCAGAAACACTCCAATCGTGCTGCTTTCTCATTGGTGGACTGGTCATCATTTGTAATTTTATGCTAATTTTGTAATGTGAACTTTTCATGTTGTACCTGTTGGTGGTGGTCAGTTCTAACCGTGTCTTTGTGTGTTTGTCTGCCTGGCTGTGGGGAATGCTCGGTGTTGCGCCGTGACCTAACCGCGCTCATGGCCGCATGCCCCAATAACCCCTGCGTGTCGCCGCTCTCTCCTGCCCAAAAGCGCAATCCATTAGCGTTCAACTCCCACGGGCTGAAGAGAGCCTCCATGAATAAGGCGCTCAAGGTAAAGTACCGGAACACACACCCACACACAGGGTTTACCCTTACTAAGACACGCACGCGCATGCACACACCTCTTTGCCTATCCTTGTAGGGGTTTTGTTCACAGTACCCGCTGTATCTCAGCGAGTGACTCCAAACTCCTCCAACAGGAACATTTATTCGTTTACCTCCAGGGTGACGTTCACCATGGCGTTTGTGCACTAAGCTACTCGCACTAATTTACACGTTTTTACAGTAAGGTCATTTTACAGTGTGAGTTCAGGGTAAGCATCTTGGTCAAGGGTACAACAGCACAAGTGGGCTTCGAACCCAGGACCTTCTGATTGCAAAGCACTGGCCCTTCCCACTATGCCACCTGCTGCCCTACAAATAAAAAATTTTTGAAAAATCACGTATTTCTTTTTGGCGGATCTCACTTCTGCTATTCAGGAGTCGCCACTTCCCCGAAGCAGGTAAAAACAGTTACTCCTGCTGACGTTTCCTCACCGCCGCCACGGCCTCTTGTCCAGACCTCAGGATGGTGGCTTCGCCGGCTTGTTCGCCTGTGGTTTATTAACAAAACCTCATCAGACACCGACCAGCCCTGGTGTTTGTCGAATGAAGTGCTGAATCCACGAATGAGTGAATGAGTCTGCCTTCTGAGCCCCTTGTCTGAGTCCAGCAATTCGAGTCCAGACAGTTCCCCGCCCCGGTCCAGTTTTACCTGGATTTAGATGCGTGATGTCAATATTTAGCTTATTCCCAGCACCCAAACACATTCGGTGTGTGTGATGTCCCCCCCATGTGGTGTCTGCCACCTCTCAGACAGCTGTTATGAGTCACAGTGCACTCATCTGACCCGCGAGGCCGGATAACGGGGTTCTCGACGGCTCCACCCACGATCCAGAGGAGCACTACGACACGCGTCATCCCTAATGTCGTATGTCATAAATATATTGATATCTATATATAGGTCTATATATCCCATCAATATATTTACATTATTGTCATGAGCTGTGCGGTAAGGTGTCAGTAATCTCTCTGAAAAGATGAGTCCAGTATTACTGAGAGTAATTTACATTTAATGTAGAGGTCATTGTATCAGCTGATCTTCACATTCATCTAAGTTCATCAGTTCTCTCTAAGGATGGGGGACATCAGTGTGAACTTAGCAACTGAAGGGCAGATAGATGGATGAATGGATAGAAGGATTAACTGATGGTTTTGTATTGATGAATGAATGGATTGGTATTAATGGATAGATGGATAAATAGATGGATTGAAGGAGAAGCTGATTGGCGGATGGATGGATGGTTGGAGAAATTTATACATTCATAGATGAATAAATGGGTAGCTGGATGGACAGATACATGGATGCATAAGTGGACATAGTGATGGGTGGATGGATAGATTTAACAGATGTATAAATGCATAGATACATGAATGAATAAATGATAGGTAGAGAAACAGTGATGAGTGGATTGAAAAATTATTGACCCCAAAGGTAATGACACGACCACGGTGCAGAATGTTCTCTAACAAATGTGTGACTGTTGCATTTCCAAAGGAGACTGTCCACAGCGGACGTGCGGTTACTGTTACACACTGCCGGAGGTTTCCTCCTTCACCTTGTCTCTCTCTGCCTCGCAGTCCGGCAAGAAGGTGAGCAGCGACCCCAATCCCTTTGTCCAGTTCACTGTGGGCCACAGGAGCTTTGAAAGCAAGGTGGGCAGGCGCTGGCCCTCGATGCGCGAAGTGTGTTGGAACAGTCGACGCGTGTGTGTTGTGGACGCTGACCTTCCGTCTCCCCGCTCCAGATCCGACACAAGACCAACGAGCCCGTCTGGGAAGAGGCTTTCACCTTCCTCATCCACAACCCCAAGTGCCAAGAGCTGGAGGTGGAGGTATTTACGTGTGTCTGGCTGTGCGTGCGTGCGTGCGTGCGTGCGTATGTGATTGTACATGCAGTCCAGCCTGCCTCGTCTTCCTCCAGGTGAAAGACGAGAAGCACGCGTGTTCCCTGGGAACGCTGTCCATCCCGCTGAGCAACCTGCTGGAGGCCGAGGACATGACTCTGAGCCAGCGCTTCCCGCTGAGCAACTCGGCTCCTGAGAGCTGCCTGAAGATGAAGGTGGTCCTGAAGGTGAGGAAGAACCTCTTGGTGTTGGGTGGGAACGGGGTGCTATACAGTCTCATTAACTGGTGCTTAATTCATGTGCGTATGTGCTGTATGCTCTGACACTGGCTTCTCATCTTGTGAACACAGTTTGGACTGGAAGTTTGTTCATAACTTGTTTTGTTCACAACTCTAAATCCATTTTTACCAATAAGAAAAAAATCAAAAAAACATTGTCTCACCTCAATTTATTTGTTGCTTAGGTTCTGAAGAAACCTTGAATATAACCAATTGCTAAAAATAGACAGCTTATTTGAAAATTTAATACGTCAAATAAAATTTAAAACGAATGAAAATAGAAATATGTACACAATTTATTCACAAATTCCTGTTTAGCGTTGATTAACCGATTTGTCCCATTAATATGTGCAATATTCCCAATGATGATATTGTTCACCAACTCTTGGAAGCACCAGGCACAAGCTGTAAACTCAGTGGAAGTGAGCTGATTTACAGCAGTAACACACTGCTATTCTGTTTGAGTACTCTTTACTGCCATTTATTGGCTCAGAGGGTAAATGTGGGTGTCATTCACCCTGCTACAGATAATTTATATAAGTGGCTCTTTACAACGGTCTCCTTCCAAAGGTGCTGTGTCTGGAGAAGCTCAGCTCGTCAGAGGAGCCGTCCTCCGTCCAGGTGAGGAAGGCCGGCATGAGCGTGAACTCCAGCAGAGACACCCCCAGCACCCCCAAACCCAACCCTCCCCCGGCTGCCTCCACATCCACTCCTGTGGCCCCTTCCACCCCGGGCCCCGTCGAAGCCCCGGGCAGTCCCACGGCGCTGGCTGACGTGGGCCGCAGCACCTCGAGCCTGGCTGTGTCGGGCTCCCAGCAACAGCTGGCCGCTAAGGAACCCACGCCCAGCATCGCTTCGGACATCTCGAACCCCTTCGCCACGCAGGAGCTCCAGCAGAGGCTGCGGCAGCTGCAGAAGTGAGGACAGGCGACTCCTTTGCCGGAATTTGCCCCCCGTCACAGAGATGCCATCGTGGCGAAAATTGGCTCACGTTCTCCTGTCCCTTTGCAGCGGCTCTGCCCCCAGCAGCTTCCCCCTGGGCGAGATCCAGCTGACAGTGCGACACAGCTCCCAGAGGAACAAACTCATCGTGGTGGTGCACTCCTGCAGGTGAGTCCCTGCCCTCAGGACCGCCCGCTTGTGCTGACAGTCCCCTCCCCGGCACCGCCTACTCTCTTGAGTCTCGTCTTCAGGTACCACCCACTCATGCCTCTTTACCTTGCACTGCCCCCTTAAATGAGTCCCCTCCCTTGGCTCCGCCCACTCTGTCTCCTCCCTTAGCACCGCGTGCGCCAATGAGACTCCTCACTGTCAATTTCCACCCACTCAGTGAGTTCCCTCCCCTGGCACCACCCACTTAAGTTAATCCCCTCCCCCTGGCACAGCCCGGCCCCTCAAGTCTCCTCGGGTATCGCCCGCTCGAGTTGCGTGTTCGTCCCTGGTACCTCCCACTCCTACCCCAAGCCTGCTTTCCTGGTGCTGCCCGCTGTTTGTATCGCTCTGCCCCTTTTCATCCGCCGTGACTCCACCCCCAGGAATCTCATCGCGTTCACGGACAGCGGCTCGGACCCCTACGTGCGTCTCTACTTGCTACCCGACAAGAGGCGTTCCGGCCGGCGGAAGACTCATACCATGAAGAAGACGCTGAACCCGGTTTATGACCAGACGTGAGTCCCGCTCCCTCCAGTTATTGGCCTCTCTCTCCTGGTCATAGCATTCTCCAGAAAGCAATGGGCACTGACCGTAAGCGCTTGTCCACGCCTTTGTCGCAGGTTCGAATTCAGCGTCTCGCTGGCCGAGCTGCACAGGAGGACTTTGGACGTGGCCGTGAAGAATGGGGGCGGCCTGCTGTCCAAGCACAAAGGGCTTCTGGGAAAGGTGTGGCCGCCGCTCTCGCCCCCCCTAGCGGTGGAGGTTTTCTCTCGTGTTGGCATCCATCCAAAGCTTTGTTGAAGCTAAAACCCAGCCTGTTGTCCAGGTGCTGGTGGACCTAACGACCGAAGACGTCTCTAAAGGGTGGACGCAGTGGTGAGGGTCCTCTCGAGAAGGCCGTCGTCCTGCCTGCGATGCGTGTTCCTCGCAGAGTCGCGCACTACTCTTGCTCATGTGTGTAAAGTACGAGTACTGCTGTGTCCCCCTTGCAGGTATGACCTCACTGAAGACGGGGCGAGAAGAGCGCGGGACAGCTAGAGGGCCCATCGGAGAATGCGGCAGAGCGCACACGAGCGCGCACGAGCGTAACCCCGTTTCCACACAGCACGCCGAGTGTTTTCTTTTACGTTTCCGACCAACGGATCTTCTTTTATGCAAACTGCTCGCGATCTCCTAATACTGTAAAAATGTCACTTCCCGTGCACTTATTTCCATTTGCATGGCCAAAATGACTTTCTTTGCATTTGGGTCGCGAACATGGGAACACCGCGATGGTGACCGGGAAACCAGTGACACCTCTCCGAGTAGCGAAGGAGCGTCAGCCAACCAAAGAGCCGAACGCGCCATTTACTCGCCCACGTGGGCCGAACCTCGCTTGTGTCTGTACGTTTCCGTCACGTTTGTTTTATGTTTTAAGTACTTGGTCACATGGTGATTTCCAAATTATGATTTTTTTTTTTTTTTTTTTAAATTTTTGTGCACAACAGTGGACCTGTCACACTGGGTTGACAGTTGCTGATTTTCTATAAAGAAAAGAAAAAAAATGTATTTTCTGCAGTAACATCGGCCTTTCTTGTATTTTACTCAAACTTTATTTGATCCTGTTGATTTTTGTATGTGCGTCTTCACATGCCTCCCTGATTTGCATGCAGATTACTGGGGGCGGAGCCTTGCTTAGTGTTAATAGTCTGGGACACTGGGTGGAAGTGTTAACGGTTCCCACACTGATATGAGCCCAGGCCCGAGACGATGCCCTGCAATCTCCTCGGTGAGCGGAATCGGGCGCTTTCTCGCTTGCGAATGGTCGATCATAAGCAATCTGTCACTGTCAAAAGTGCATAAATGTCGTTCTTCTCCCTGAGACAAAAAGGGGGAAGACGGCGGTGTGCGTCAGCTGTCCAGCCAGCGATTCCTTCCTTCCATCGCGCGCCTTTTCGCCTTCCCCATGTAATTTATTTATCTTGTGCCTTAAATCACACTATTCAACTATGTAAACATATAAATGCTTTTAAAGTTTCCATATTTGAGAATGTCTCCTAAGAGCTTTTAAATAATAAAGAGCTATTGTTGTACTAGCGCTCTGGTCTGCGTTCCTCATTCAGGGCGTCCCGTCACCTCTTCGTGGAGCCGCAGGTTGGGTACCATGCTCTAAGGTACAACAGCGCATCCTCCGTTTACGTGACGCGTGAACGGTGAATATTTCACATGATGCGAGAGGAGTCGTTCTTGCTGGACGCGTGGATGTCCTCTGAACCTTTCTAGTCGGATCCTGAAACGGGGGGGGGGGGGGGGGAGTTACAGGAACAGTATGGAAAGGTTGCCATGGGAACAGGAGACAGAGGCACCCTTTTGCTGCACCGTACATTTAAATGCTCAAAAATAACATTTCCCCCCCCTCCCTGATTTGGAACTTTATGGCACCTCTTTGTCGATGTAGGAGATGTAGAAATGCAACTTGGCGGCAGGATGTGAGTTAATTTCCTGTCCAGATTACCGGTTTGTTGTAGTTGGGGAGCCGAATACCAACAGCTACATCTTACTGTCAATAAAATATTACTGTGGATATGCATTATAATATGCATACAGATGTTTAAAAGGAGACTTCAGGAAGGGAATAAGCTGTTTTTGTGTCTTGTTCAGTCCTCGTTTCCTATGACGTCCCAGATGGGGCAGCTTGCAACATGTGAATAAATAGATGTAAATTAATATGAAAAATTGTTTTCAAAGTAAAACAGCGGCTAAACGGTATTGATATCAAACCGAGTGACTCATAAGACCAGAGATTTACAATTCAACACCAAAATAACGGGAAGGTAACAGGCGCCTCTGGCAGTTTGTCGGTGTCACCTGTTCGTATCTGTGCGCCAACGGTCCTCTTGTGCCGCAGCGCAATGGCGCCATCGTGTGGCCGCTTCTCTCATTGCGCTGTCGGGCTCTGGAGGGTCATGTGTTTTGGCGAAGGGCCGTTTCCTGCTCACGTGGGCACAGTTGGCCATGTGGTGGGAGACCAAGGTGTGGAAACGGAGGAGTGGTCGTGAGGCTCTGTGGCAACCCGTTCGAAGGGTGCGGAACGAAAATAAAATTAGTCGATACGAGTTGATACAGCTGATACAGAACGTTGCTGCACGAGTTGTTTGACCTGCCAGAGGGTTCCCACGTATCTCCCCTCCATCTCTCTGCACTCGCTTCCTGTAGCCGCCCGGATCAAATTCAGCACTCTGATCATGGCCTACGAAACCATCAACGACGCTGCTCCCAGATATCTACAAGACCCGATCATCCACCGCACCCCAACCAGACTGCTACGCTCCTCCTCCTCTGTCCGCTCAGTGGTCCCACGAGCAAAAGGCCCAAAATCAAAAGCACAAACATTTTTGGTTCTGCCTCCGATGTGGTGAAATGACCTCCCCCTCTCACTCAGAACTGCTGAATCTCTCCCTATGTTTAAGAAGGGTCTTAGAAGTCACCTCTTCTAGACTCACTTTTCCCAGGGTCTCTTCAATTTATGTCGTGTCCAAACGTTCAAGCTCTATCACTTTGAGATCATAACTGTTGAACGACGGAAAACCTTCACGCTGCTACTCATGTAACTTAAATGTTTATATATGAAAAAATATATATATTATTATTAGGAAGGCGATCAGGAATCGTAGATATTCTGATAAAGTTTTACGCAGCTACTCGTGTGATAAACATTGGGTCATATGGTGGAAAGTATCAAAATAACTGCACTTAAGAATCACACGTCTGCATCCAAGTCTCTCTTCCTGCTAATGTAATGTACACATATTTTCCGTGAGATGTACGTCACTTTGGAGAAAAGCGTCTGCTAAATGAATAAATGTAAATGTAAATGCAGTTGGTTGACCCTTTTGTGAGTTTTTTTTTTTTTTTTGTTCATCAGTAATCACTCAGGGTTATGGTACGTGTGGTTATTCCATTTCAGCCAGGGAGCTCAGATAAAACAGGTTGCGCACTCACATTCGCTCACAAATAAAGGGTGAAGTAGCCGGGGGAAACTCACGGAGACGCGAGGAGACCTTGCGAAGCCCACACAGACAGTCTTGGTTAGGCTGAACCTGCAAAACGAACACGATGCCCCTGTTTATCAGAGCCTTTTGAAAAAAAATCGTAAACCCTAATAGAGCTATAAACGAGTTTCCAGGTTGGCATGAGAACACCAGTGTGACCGTGTGCCAATCGCACTCCGGGTGGTTGCTGGTGGGTGGAGAAGGCGGACAAGGCAGAGCCTGTCTGATATACGGTGCAAGTGTTTGGTAAAGCTCCTGGTGGTGGCGCCATTGCTCAGTAAAACATTAGAGGTAAGAGTTCCATCGGTGCAGGTAGATGTGGTGGTGCAGCGGGCTGGGCCGGGGCCTGCTGTGTGGTGGCTCTAGGGTTCGAGTCCTGTTTGGAGTGTGTCCCCTCTCCCACCTGTGTTGCCGGGTTACGCTCCGGTTTGCTGCGATCCTGCTTGGGACAAGCATCTGTACACATTGTGTGTGTGTGCATGTGTTGTTTTATTGCTGCTTTTGAGCAAAGTGATGGGAACACAATCGACGGCAAAGATGTGGACCTGCGGTCAAGGGAGCAATCTGATTGGTCATTAGCCAGTCAGTATGCAAATTACTGTTGGAATTATTCATGAGTAAGTAAATGTGACCTAACACGTTACATATGTATGCAAAAGTGGGTATTTACATTACATTTATCCCCCTTGTACTTTTCACCACCTTATAGCATTACAATGATTTACCTCTTTATGTGATTTACCTGTTTATTATTTTTACTGCCTCAATTCAGGGTTAGTACCTTGATCAAGGGCACTGCAGCAGAAGATGGGTTTCACGCCTCGGACCTTCTAGCCGCAAGGTGGACTCTCTAACCACTTCGCCACCTGCTAGCCCCAGGACGGGAGAGCAGGGGACACCAGCCGTAGGATCTCTCCACCCGGTCCACACTGGACGAGAATCAGAAAAAAAAATTCCTTCCTCCTGATAATCGTGCAGTGTGAGCGGCGTCCCCCTCGGCCCCGCCCCCTCGCCCCATTCCCTTGCCGTGGGATGAACGTCAGTAAACCCTCGCACCTGTTCACACTATAGGGTGAGAAACATTTGGGCCGCGGCGCTACGTGCGCACACCTACGCTCCTGAAGGTGCGGAGAGCGGCTGCTAGGCCCTCCCCCGCGTTTGCTGCGCCGGTGCCGCCTGCGACGCGCTAAACACGGAGTCTACGCTCATGCAGGCGTGGGTTCGAAAACCACCAATACACGGGCGGAGATTCTCCTCCAGGTGCGTGCTTCTAACTTCCAGTATACCACAGGTTCTTAAGTGTTTCTAGGCTTCGGACCCTTTGAGAATCTGACCCTCACTGGAGAACGTCCATCAATAGATTCTGAGAAAATACTGCATTCTCCTTATTGCTCTACAAATGTATTAACTTGCATAGAAATAGATAATAGATGAATGTAGCACAGTAATATTTTTATTAATTTTTTTTGCTTATATTTAGTGTTATTTCAAAGCAAGCCTTAGCTTCACATACTCCCTGAAGCCCATCCTGGACCCCCAATGCAGGAAGGTCACATCTTGAACGTGCAGCATTTTGTATTAAAAACAGAAGAAAATATTTAAATAGACCAGTTTGTGCCCATTCATATAGTCGTTAATTTCTGATTATACATACAGTAGCTCAACATTTTCCCCATATGAGGCACTGCCCTTTTACCCTATTTTTACCTGGAGATTTCTCAGTTCCTTTCCTCCAGGACGGATGGTTCTAGAATAATCGCATCCATGTTAGACCCTTTCACGAACACGGTTACAGGGCTGCAATTCTCTGTTCATTAGTGAAGTCTTGTACTTTATCTTCTGATGTCTTTTTACATCGATTGTCCAGTCTGGGAAAACATGTCCAAGGCCAGTAGTGAGCGTCCATGTGACGGGAAAAGTGAAGGAAGTGGCACATGGAGGTTGGGACATGAGCAGTCCTTCGTTCCCCAGCCACCCCTGGCTGCAGGATCTGCGTTTCTGTAAAGGGTTGTATGATTCGTGATCTAAAGATGACGGCACAAAAACAGAAGAAGCCGTCGGACGCTGGCTTTGAAGAGCAGCGTGTCGGTACGGGGACACTGGTTTCCTAGCAGCACCGTCCCCTGGTGCCGAACATCGTCTGAACAGAGTCTCCCATTGCCCAGGCACTGCAGCGACTCCGTTTAGAAAACGTGTCCGTAGCTCCAGCTGTGAGCTTGCGGTATGTCCACACATTGTCACCCGCTTCGATAACGACCTTGACAGGAGTTCCGCGAGAACACGTGGACCTCTGGCTTCATAACATATACATTTCCATTTTACATTCGTCAGACGCTGATGAAGAGCCGTAGATACGGACACAGGGTTATCGACACGCAGCTTGTCTGTCTGATACCATCATGTTGCTGGTTCACATCTCTCAAGTAAGCTGCCCACAGAAGTAACATTCAAATAGCAAATACATAGATAATCACAGCAGATGGTGTTGGACTCATACAGGAGAGAAATGCCTCTGAAAGGGATTTGTTTGAGACCCTTCTTGAATGAGGGATTCAGCAGTGCTGAGGGGCACAGGGAGCTCATTCCACCGCACTGGAGTCAAAACTGAAAACAAATGGACTTTGCTTTTGGACCCTTGTGACTGGGACTGCCAACCAGTCAGAGGTGTCAGAGGCCAGAGGGGGAGGAGCAAGGCACACTTGCTGAGGTTTAGGGAGAGATCACTGATCACTTGGACACAGTGGCGCAGTCGTAGCGCTGCTGCCTCGTGATTTGAACCGAGCTCAACTTGGCGGACAGAGGGGTCACACCCCTCCTGTGCAGTATCGGTTTTATTATGTCACCGTACACATTATATGAACACGGTATGACGCATCGCCGTCCCGTGTCTTTGAAACGTTGCACCTTTTGTAAGAAACATTTTCTGCGGGTCTCTGCAGTAAATAGCGTATCTCTGTTTGTTCCCTTAACGGTTAAGGCTTAACCAATCAGCCCGACTCCCCCAAGACGTAAACCTGGGACCCCGACAACCCTGGTCAGGGCCCTGTGTGGCAGACAAGCGGCCTGCTGTGGGACTGGAGATGAATGGGGAATAACTGAACTGGGGTGAAAATAACAAACGAAAGAGTTTGGAAGGAAACGCTGCGGTCACGTTGTGCTCCCGCCTGCAGCCCCTTCATACACACACTTAATATCACTTAATAACCGCACATCTGCGGCGCGGACGTCAGTCCCTGCGCGCGACCATTTTTATACTGTGCGCTTCCGGCATGGGCGTCAGACGGATGACTAACAGGTGGGCTGCGTTCGCCCGGCGCGTTTTAATAACATCGAAACTTTGTGGGCCACGTCGGTGCTCCAAAAAGTGCGTTCAGGTGACGCGCTTGCGATGCTCACCATCGGAGCTGCCAAAGGGCCCCTGGGAGTTGATGGGATGCAGGAGACCCAGTGTGTTGGTCTGCGTACAGTCTGGCTCCGGACTCTGAGCGTAGACGGTGTCGAGACACTCTTACATAACCCCCTACCACCCTCCCCCCCCCGGCGCGTCTGCTGCTTGAGTCCCATCAGCACAGAGCTGCTGGTGTGCAGAGTGGGCGCCTTGGACACGGTCTCATGCAGCTCTTACGAGGAACGGAAAAACACTGCGATCCCTCCGTCGGAGCCCTGAAGAACAGTTAGAACGGAGCCCTGGTCTCCTGACCGTTGACCTGGCTGTGAGGAAGAAGGAGACCCCACCCCCAGAGCTGTCCGTAAGAGAAATTCCTTTCCGGGGTTCGACCAGGGTTGCTGGGTCCTCTACGTTGGCACTGGCAGCATCGCACTGATATTCCACATGTACTTCTCCTCACAGGCTGATGTGAAGCTCTGTGTGCGTGTGTGCGTGCGCGTGTGTGCGCACCTGACTGTTCTTCATGACCGCAAACTCTTACAAGAGGCCAGGAACACAGACTGAACACCCAGACTGGTGCATCTCGTGTTCATCAGTCTCATCCTCTCCATTCTTTTACATCTTGTCTTATTATAGAAGTGACTCCGCTGTAGTCGTGTGTCCAGTTCCTGTTATGTCTTCATTAGCGGATGCTCTTCCGTCTCTCATTTTGCTTCCTGTACTTTCCTGTATCAAATTCAACACTCTGGTTATGGTCCACAAGACGGTCAAAGGATCTGCACCCCAATACCTTAAATATCTGATCACTCCCTGCCGTTCAAAAAGTGCTGTGCTCCTATAGCTCTTGATCCCTGGTGGTCCCACAGACAAGGAATCCAGAATCAAAAGTCCATCTATTCTCAGTCCCTCATGTGGAATAAAGAGCTCCCGAAGTCCCTCAGAGCTGCTGAATTCCTTCCAGCATTCAAGAAGGGCCTCAAACCCATTTATTTTAAAGCCTCTTCTCTCCTGATCTCCTGACAGTTACAGGAATGAGTCCAACACCACCTGCTATGATTATCTACGTATTTGCTATTTGAACGTCACTTAAGGGATGTGAACCAGCATCAGACTGGTATCAGACAGACAAGCTGAGTGTCAAAAATCCTGGGTCTGAAGCTCTGTGTCTGTTGGTGATGCACTTTTGCTGACTCTCAGTTGTAGATCACTTTGGAATGTAGAAAAAATGTTGCTTCCTCTGTCTTTTGGGTTTCATTTTTAGGGCGTCGCTGTTTTCTTCCTGGGGGGCGTGGCGGTGTGGCAGGTTTGGCCGACGCCTGCTGTGTGGCGGGTCTGAGGTTCGAGCCCTGCTTGGGGTGCCCCCCGACAGACTGGCGTCCCTTCCTGGGTGTGTCCCCTCGGCCTTGCGCCCGGCATTGCCGGGTTAGACTCCGGCTCACCGCAACCCGACTAGGGACAAGTGATTGTTGGTGATGGATAGAGGTTTCCTTCCCATGATGGCTCAGTGCAGTATTGAACGGAAAAGAAAATGTGTTGGGAATCAGCGGACACCCAGCTTTTCTCCTTTGACACAAATTTGCATGTATTTATTCTGTTTTATACAGATCTTTCCACAAGTGACATAAAATGCACGAATAAACACTTTCCTGTTTCATCAGATTGTTCCGGATGCCTAAACGGTTATGGAAATTAACGTGTCCTGTCCGTTCTCATCAGGCGTGTCTGTGCCGCGTGGTCCTTCCCCTCCGTGACGATCCGCTCCGCTATTAAGCTATTAAGACAATATGACCTAAAGTACTACAGTAAATCGAGAAGACAAAATGTGCTTCAGTTAGTGCAGGAAACAGCTCCCCCCCCGACGGCTGCTCCTGGTCTTCGGTGATCACCCCCCCCCCCCCCCCCCCCCCCCCCCCCGGTGTTTTCCGGCACTTTCTGTTCACGGGGCCCGACACTCAGAACACTGTTATAATTCCCCACTGAAGGTGATAATAATGAACAAATAGCAGATGAAGCTGCAGTTAAAGATGCACTTTGCAAGGACCCAGGTTCGAATCCCACTGCCTGCTGCAGTAGCCTTGATATTCGCTTTTCCTGACTCTCAGGGAATTTATAGAGCCAAAATTAGCTGCTGTACGCAGTCAGTAAAAGGACATAGTAAGTCACTTCTGGAGAAAAGTGTCAGCAAAATGAACGAGAAAATAAGTAGGTTACCTGTTCTAATCGGCAGCACAGAGTCGCAGCCCATCTGTCCCGTTTCATATTGATGGCTGTTCCATTGGCTTAAACAAACACGACACCACCAACGCACCTTAGATTTTGTGTCACCGTGTCACTGTGTCAAGGAAATGAAAGCAGTGGTGACCAGCAGCATTTTCAGCAGGAGATTAGAACGCTGCCTTGACATAATATTTCCGCTTTTAAATGACATTTTTCTCTTCCTTGCTGTCAACTTTTATTTTTCCAAGGTCGCTTCCAGCGTTAGCTACAGTGGATTTCCCATTAATAGAACAGGGTAATTTTCACTGTAGCCATTCAGGGTATGTATTTTGATCCAGGGTACTGCAGAAGGAAGGGGTTTCAGGGAGGACACCAGTATCCTGTATGCAATGGACCCAGGTCCAAAGTGGACCCTAACACCCTGCTGTAGTACCTTTCATCACGGTACCTACCCTGAACTGATACAGTAAAAATTACTCAATTACATGGGTAGGCAAATAGTCTAACATTATGAGCTATTTTTGGAGAGAAGAGTCAGCTGTAGGTGTACGATTTGTGTGGAAATTAAAAGGTGTCTTGTTTGTGTTTTTGTGACACCAGATTTGTTTGTAATAATAATAAACCTGTAACCCCTGTAATAAACTCTTCAACCCTTGTGTGTGGTCACTGCCCGGTCACATAAAAATAATCTTGGTGCATCACGTGTGAGTGTGGAGTGTTGCGATTATGGAGCCCGGTGAATTTCCACTGGACACTGGACGATGGACAATGGTCCTCGGCTGCTGGACACTGAATGCTGAACAATGGTCTTTGGATGCTGGACAATGGTCCTTGACTGCCAGACACTTCACTGATGGACAATGGTCCTTGGATGCTGGACACTGGATGATGGACAGTGGTCCTTGGATGCTGGACACTGGATGATACTCGAGTGTGGTGTAAAGGGCATCACTTTTACAGTCGATACAATCGTCTTTATGAGGAGCAGCATTTTTCCAGTGAAACTGGCCTGATTTATAAACACGAACAGTCACATTCCTCATGGGCTGCTGCGCATATGGGAATAAGCGTGCGACGGGTGTGTTCCAGCACGCGTGCCGGGGTGCTGGCCTGTTGCACCGCACAAACTGTGCTCTAGGCCTGCCGAGCAGCACGCGGCACGGGGTGCAATCACACGTCAGTGGGGGGAAGTGAAGGGGTGTAACCAGTGCTGAAGGGCGTATGATAGGAAAATCTGTGTGTGACTCTTATGTGATCTTATATCTCCTGGGTTATTGGTTCAGTTGTGGGTTTGAGTCAAGCTGCATATTCTCCCTTTGTTTATATAGGCTTCACTCTGTGCTCTGGTTTCCTCCCACAGTCCAAAGGCATGTTTTGGAGGATCTGATGACTTTTAATTGTCGACCGTAGTGTTTGTGTGAGTGTGTATGATTGATCTGCGATGGATTGGTGTTCTGTACAGGGAATAATAATAATAATAATAATAATAATAATAATAATAATAAAGTGAAGTCCATACTTGTGTTGGGTTTGAACGTTGCGAGGCGCAGCGCAGATTTCGGCAGCCCGTGTGTGTCTGCGTGTGTCTCTGTGTGCGCGCGCGCGTGTTTAACTCTGACGTCACTCTGGGCGGGGCTCTCTCTCCGCCCTCTCCTTTCGTTCCGTTTGTGATCGCCGCTCGCTGCGGAGTCGCCGGAGCATCACCCGCTCGTCCGCTCATCCTCCGACCCCCCGCCGCCGCGCTCCCGAGTTCCTGCTCGTCCCCGCGCAGGAGAAGCGAAGGAGACGAAGGACAGGAGGACTGGAGGACAGCATGGACTCTTAGCGGCGCGGATCGGACTGTCACACCGACCGAGCGATGGACCCGCGGACCTCCGTCCTTCTGCTGCTGCTGGACCTGCTGGTCCTGATGGGGTCGCGCGGGCGCGCTGCCGCCTCGGCCGACGGCAGATTCGGTACGTCCCTTCATTCATTCATTCATTCATTCATTCATTCATCCATCCACCCATCCCTCACGAGTGCGGGACAGCGCGGGGCTCTTCGTTCTGCACCTGTTTTTGAGATCGTGATGGAAAACATAATAAATCATAAACATCATGATGATCAGTGGCGTCGCGAGCCTCCAGTCCTTCTGACATCTTCTCCCTAATTGTTATTCATGTGCGATTCGTGGTTTTGGAGGAGGGCTGTGTGTGTTTGGGGACCTGGGACTGTTGGCAGGGCTCTAACGCACGCACGCACGCACACACACACGCACACACTGGCACAGCAAACACGTCACTCTCCACCTTTTCCTACTTCATTCCCACCTCGGTGGGATTTCATTCCAACGCACCGTGTCAATATGCTGCACTGGGCTTCGCTCCTGCACACCTTATGTAATGCTGGTGTGTGTGAGCGACCGCTCGAGAAGAAACGGAGATGAATATTGCAGAGGCCGGACAGCTGTGTGTGTTCTGATCCTTTGAACAGCTGTTTACATGCGCACCAGCGCAGGGGAACAAGCAGTGTTTTGTTTTCCTTCTTCTTTTTTTTTCTTAAATTCACACGGTTTACAGGACACGCGGCAGCCGAACCGAGGGCCCGGACCCTCCTCGCCGGGTGGATTCTCCTGAAGCTTCGACCCTGGTGTTAGATCGGTTCTCGCTGCGTGCGGGAACAATCCCGTTGATGTGACGATGGACACAGAGCATCCTCCTCCCAGAAAGGATGCGGTTGCTACGGTTACCCCTCTAACAATGGGCCCCCGGACAGTATCAGTTACCGTGACGGCAGGCTGCAGGACAGGAAATGGGGTCCTTCTTCATGCACAATCGCATTCACACACGGCACATGGGCGCGTTGTCAAGTCTCATCCTCTGCGGGCTGTGATCTCAGTCCATACTATATGCTCTCGGTTCAGCTGCTGTAGGCTAAACGAAAAACACAGCGCTGCTTGTTCCCCTGCACATGTAAACAGCTGTTCGCACGTTCGGAAGACGCACAGCCCTCTGGCCTCTGCAGCATGTCGGGCGAATTCAGCGTGATTCGCTACGACTCCGAGGAACTGCTGCTGCGATCGCTGCTTGCGGTTTGAATTCGTGGTTCACAGACTATGGAGAGGCCAGGTTTTACCCTGTTTTACCTTGGCGAGTCAGTGGGTTGTTACTCTGCAGGCGGGGCCTCCTCCTGGATCTACGGCTATTTTAACGAGCGCGTTTGTGACTGACGGTGGAAATATCAGGATCACGCTCAGAGGCGGGTGACTGTATTGCGTTCACGTTATTTACATTCATTTATTTTTCTGACATTTGTTTCCAAAGAGACTTGCACTGATTTACTAATTTATACAGCTGGGTAGTTTTCACTATATCGGTTCAGGATAAATACTGTTATCAAGCGTACCACAGCAGGTGGTGGGATTGGAACCCAGGTCCTATGAGTGCATGGTGGCAACTCGAATGACTACGCCACCTGCTGGCCAATTTATTAGCCTTTTAGAAACCGTGCATTTTAATCCCTGGGAATTTGTTTCTCTGTCGTGGACCTGCATCTTGCCTGCGTACCACCCTGGGTTGATACATGAACGGGACCGCGCGTTCACCTCCGAGCGACCGCCACTCACAACACGTTCGTCACTGGGCAGCGTGGTTGTCGCAACCGCTGAGTGGGGTTACGTGATTTCTGCGCTGCCTGTTACGGTGCCTCTGAGACACCCAGGTCCACCCATCGCTGGGACTGAGCGTGTGGTCGCGCCGCCTAAAAATAGCCCTTTGAAAGGTTCTAGTCCAGACAGTACGATGCAGGTCGGTCGCGTCACTCCTCACTCTGAACTGCTTTCCCACCGTGGTGTCTTTTATTGTGGAGGTTGCGGTCACTGCGACCTGGACCGCAGGTGTTACTACAGCTCGAGGTGATCATGCTGGAAAGCGATAGCATGAAGCGCCAGGCCCTCATAGCTCAGGTGACCAGGGGCGTGGGGTCCGCACCCGAACCGAAAGGCGTCGAACGCGAACCTGGGAGGCACCTGTTCAGTTCAGCACTCTGAACATTTTTATTCCAGTTTCATGCAAGTTTTCACACTTTTGTGTATTCCAGCATAATGATGAGGGGTGCTTTACGCGGGTTTGAGCACTCAGGTCACGTTTATGACCGTCTGGGTGCCTGGGTAAATTTACAGCAAAGCAATCCTCGGGTTCTGATGGGGGATTAATGGTGTTTTATTGTCACTGCGCAGCAAAGGATGAACACCTGCCGTTTATAAAAGGGGGCACAGGGGTTAGAGCTGCTGCCTTGCACTCAAAAGACCCAGGTTCAAATCCCACCTGTAATTCCTTTGACCAAGGTACTTACCCTGAATCGGTACAGTAGAAATTACCGTGCTGTATGAATGGGTGAATAATTGGAAGTAGCTTAACACTGTAAGTTGCTCTGGAGAAAAGTGTCAGAAAA
The DNA here is from genome assembly GCF_900964775.1 of Scleropages formosus. Taxonomy (NCBI): domain Eukaryota; kingdom Metazoa; phylum Chordata; class Actinopteri; order Osteoglossiformes; family Osteoglossidae; genus Scleropages; species Scleropages formosus. The sequence goes on from NC_041812.1 coordinate 9,236,523, forward strand.
TAAATTAATGTAATAAACGTAAATGTAAACAGTCACATTGCATGTCCTGAGCGAACCTTCAGTTTGCACATGGTGCTCTCGAGTCCTGGCTGAATTTCACCTCAAAAAGCCACGTCCGCAGCGTAAGGAGTCCCGCCCTGTTCTGTGGCCTTTCTCAGAGCTGCTCAGCCGCTCAAAATGCCGAGTGAAAAAATCTGCCTCTTCGTGATCATATTAATAAAGCAATTGAATTTCACCTTGTTTACTCAGCAGATGCCGGAATGTAGGGCAGGTTACGTGATCACATTTTAATATTCCTATCAGACAGCGCTGCTGACATTTACTGAATCCATTTAGGTCGAGCATCCTGGGTACCAAACTGTGCTGGTGTTTGAACCCGAGACCTTCCAGTCATCCTTCGGTGATGACAGTAGATGGTCAGTGTAGATTTTTATGGGATATATTGATGAAATAAAGTCTATGTCATGAGTGATATACAGCACTGTTGCCACTTCTTCTTCTTCTTCTTCTTCTTCTTGAGCTCTTTTGTTGTTGAGGGGTGTGGTGGCACAGCGGGTTTGGCTGGGTCCTGCTCTCTGGTGAGTCTGGGGTTCGAGTCCTGCTTGGGGAGCCTTGCAATGGACTGGCGTCCCGTCCTGGGTGTGTCCCCTCCCCCTGTAGCCTCACGCCCTGTATTGCTGGGTTAGGCTCTGGTTCACCACAACCCCGCTTGAGACAAGCGGTTTCAGACTCTGCGTGTGTGTTCTTTGCTGTTCCTATATTGCTGCAGCCGATCTACGCGATCACACACATCGCACGTCTCCTGGGAGACCCGTCTCGTGTCCAGCAGTCCCGCGTCCATCAGTTAGAGCAGAGCGTGGAGGAAATCACAGGCCTGACTCATTGATGTCGTCACAGAAAAGGTTAACCTCACGCCTGTTTCCATAGCAACAGGACTTAGCATGCTTAATTCACTGTGATTCTTCAGGTGCCGTGCCGACGGTGGAAGACCGCGGAGACGGAGGCCACCTGTGAGGAGGTGGCGGGAAAGGCCCTCGGAGCCCGCAAGCCGAAATGACTTGTAACCGGAAAGTTGCTGGTTTGAGCTCCGCTCCCCGCTGCTGCTCTAGTGCCTGAGAGCAAAGTACTTACCCCGAATCGCTGCATTAAAATACCCAGCTGTATAAATATAGAAATGGGTCAAACACCATGAAATCGCGTCTGGAAAAAAGCATTAGCTATGGTACAAATTAATAACCGTAGTAATAATTTACCACGGTCCGTGCAGTGCGGTGGGTCGCGGAGCCGTCGGGTTTTTACCGAGCGCTTGCGATTTCGCACTAAGTCAACTGGGGGTTCTCACAGCTGGGGAGGGGTCTGACGTGTACCACGGTGCTGGGGTATTGCCCCCGTCACCCCCCACCCCCAAGCTGAGCTCCAGGGTGGAGGAGGAGACAGAAGGAAAACGGGCGGAGCCATCCTGTGTGTTCAGGCCTGGTTTATAAATAGGAACGAATCTCACTTCGCCCGATGTTTGGTGCGGCGCGTCCCAAGGAAGTACTAACTGAGAGCGCAGCGTATGGTAATGAGCCGCGCTACACCGTGTTTTACCTCTTCTGAGCGTCGCCGCATGAAAAGCGGGGAGTTGCTGACATGCTGTGTCCTGGGAGCATCAGGGGAGATGGAAATTACAACAACTCGCTCCTTTGATTAAACGGCACACAAGGACCCGCAGGAAGGAAGCGAACAAATCTGAGTTTCGGCAGCGACAGCCGGGGCCCAGAATAGCTTTAGGCACCGGAGGAAACGGGGTCCCTCTTGGCAGGTCTCGCGCTCGTCTGAGCCGCGTGACGTCGCCCGCCTTCTGCGTCACGCCGCCCCCGAGGACGCGAACCGGGGTTGCTTGGGAGCGGAGGCGGCAGGCCACTCTGGGACGTGCCTGTCGGAGGGGCGAGCGCTCGGCTCCGCGGAGGCACGCCTGGCCTGCCCGTTGCGCTCGAACCCGCGACGCTGGTCGCAATCTCGTGTTTGGCGCTGATCGTTCGCCGACTCGCCCCATAAAACACCTCACACCCCTCACCTTATTACTGATCAGGGACACGAGCTGTAAACACTGCGAAAGTGAATCGAACGAAGGCGGATCCAAGCTCCTGTTATCTCCCGCCCTCTTCCTCTTTACTGCCATCTGCGCACTTAGAGGTTGAACCCAGGCACAGATTTCGGACAGCGCGTCATATTTGAGTCTTCAAAAATTTGTAACGCGATGGGGCCAGTGTGCGTCCTCGCACGGACCGCAAATTACCCTGGAAAATGGGGTGCGGCCACCTCGTAGTGCGTCTCCAACTGTCGGTGCAGCGGTGAGCTACTCCGTCCAGGTGACCGTGGTCTTCAGCCATGGTCTTCAGCAGGACCCGTCGCTTGCGACCAGGTGCCAGGTGGCAGACGGAGGAGGTCACTTCCTTTGGCAAACACGGGCCCCGTGGTCCGATAACCAGGCGACGTCGCTGCTTATTAAAAATCGCCCCAAAGGGGACCGTAGCACTCGCGTTTCACCACGTTTTTCTGGTTGAATGTGACTTTGTGAGAGAAAATACACGCAGGCTGAAACCGCTTGTCCCGAGCTGGGTCGCGGTGAACCGGAGCCTAACCCGGGAACACGGGGCGTAAGACTGGAGGGGGGAGGGGACACACCCAGGACAGGGTGCCAGTCCATCACAAGGCACCCCAAGCAGGACTCGAACCCCAGACCCGCCAGAGAGCAGGACCCGGCCAAACCCGCTGCTCCACCGTGCCCTCTGAGACGAAATAAAATAAAATGAAATTCGTGGTGTAATTAAAATCTTTTCATAGCTTTTGCTCATTTAGTAAAGTGTTTGTCATGTGTTACAGTAAGGAGTGGAGGAATAAGTGTGGAACTGCAGGGGACACGTGAATGGAGTAAAAGCGACGCTGGATGTGTTCGCGGTGTGACCTGCGGTGGAAACCGACACCGTGTGCGCGGCCTCTTGTTCAAACAGCGGCGCAACGTTGACTAAGTGTGCAAACAAGGCATGTGTTTACACGTGTGGCCCGGTGCGCGTTGTGTGTGTGTGTGTGTGTGTGTGTGTGTGTGTGTGTGTGTGTGTGTGTGTGTGTGGCACAGCGGCCCTTTACCGTGCTTAAGTGAACCTGTGGGACGAAGGGTGTTCTGAACCGTGGTACAAGGCTTTACGTCCATCAGTTTCTCTACTACACACACACACACACACACACACACACACACACACACACACACACACAGAGAGACAGACAGACAGACAGACAGACAGACGCTGTCTTTCACTTATAAATCAGTGTAAGTAGCTTAGTGTACAAACCTCACACTGTAAGTCGCCTTGGAGAAAAGTGTTAGATAAATGAATATGTAATGAAATTATAATAATTACATAAATTATATCAATCAATGTGCCACTGCTGGGGTTTACTTGTAATAATCCGTTTTTACCTTTTCATTGACGCTCCAGCGCTTGTGTATTTTGCTGCTGTGATTTTCAGGACGAAGTCACTGTTTCCATGGGAATGTTTTTTTATGAATGAAAATGACGTTGATCCAGTGGTTCTGCTGTGTGAGTGCGGCACGTTGGCGTGTTTGACGTGTTTCTGAGACCTGTGTTTTCTGTGTTTTTAAGCGCGCTCTCGCTCGCAGCGCTGTCAGATGCCTCTGGTTCGAGTGCCAGCTGCACAACCCTGTCAGTAATATATCAGTAATATTTCCCACGATGTGGGTTTTCAGAAAGTTTTACGAAATTATTTTTTAGTGATTTACCTGTTCATTCAGGTGGGTAATTTTTTGTGTATCAGCAAAAGTACCTTGATCAAGGGGACTACAGCAGGAGGTGAGATTTGAACCTATAACCTCCAGGTTTATAGGCTGTAGCGCTAACCACTATACCTCCTGCTGCTTCTTTAACACAACAAATATCAAATGTGAAGCATATTTACAATATAAATGGGAAAGTAGCAATTTTCTGCATCAGAAAATATTTTGGATATTATATAGCTCCTTAAAAGTTATAATATGACAATAGGTGGCATGGTGAATAGAGCTGTTGTCTTGCAATTATTGCAGAAGGTTCTGGGATTGAATCTCACCTCCTGCTGTAGTGTCCTTGATCAAGGTACTTACCCTGTCCTGATACAGTAAAAAACTACCCAGCTGTATTAAAGGATAAATCGCTGTAAGTAGTTCAGCACTCTTAAGTCACTTTAGAGAAAAGTGTGAGAAAAAACAAATAAATGTAATTTAGAGAGCAAACCTCACATTGTAAGTCACTATGGAGAAAAGCGCTTGCCAAATAAAGCCTTATAGTAATGTGGCTTTTCATATCTTCTATATCTAGCAACGCAAACACACACGGGGACACACACCTAGATGGACCTCAGATACCTCTCTGTAGTCTTGTGCCAGAATGCATTGCCTCCTTTCTTCTTTAAAAAAATTATTTTGTTGCAACATCTTGGCTTAAAACCTAGAGTCTAACCTCTGTGTGTGTGTGTGTGTGTGTGTGTGTGTGTGTGTGTGTGTGTGTGTGTGTGTGTGCGCGCACGCACACCCACCCTTGGTCTCAGGGTATCCTGCTGAGTCACCGAACAGTCTGGTCTTCAGCAGCTTATATAACCACTGGGAGGTGTCTGCAGAACCGGGCCTGACCCTCTGTGCTGCTTCCATAACATCTTCTACTCACTCACTCACTCACTCACTCTCTCACTCCCCTGTATTTCCAAAGCTTGGTCAACAAACTCCTCTGTGTAGCTGACAAAAGAGTGTGTGAGTGACAGAGAGAGTGTGTTCCACTGATGTATGGATGAGCGACCCAGTGTAAGTACTGCATCTAGCAGTGTAAGTCACCGCGGTGAATAAGGTGTGTGGGCTGATAACATTACATAGAGTTTGGACCAAAGTGTCTGCTAAATAAATGTAAATATAAAGGTACACACACACACTGCATGGTGCGAAGGCCACGTTACCCCAGGAAGGTTTCTTTCAGATGTGTGTGATGGAGCGGCGTCACCGCTCACGGCCTGGTGATCACTGCGGCCTTTATTTCGGGAGCGCTCGCGATGAAGCACCCGGTAGGAGTTTCTCCAAGAGCGTGGTGTGTGTGTGAGCTGTCGGAACGGTGCGGTCGCAGCTCCGCGGCGCCTCGGAGCAGCCGCGTCCCTCTCCGAGGGAACCGAGCTCTTGCGTGGGGGTGGGGCCCCTCCAGCAGACGGCGCACGAAACGCGCTGCGCTCCACCTCTCCGAACCTTCAGAAACGCTCGGCAGCACCTCGCTCCCCTACCAGCGCCAGGGTGATTAATATTCGTTGCGCACCCTCCCGTTGGAGCAACCGCCCCCACCCTCCTCGCATCCCCGCCCACATGGCGCCGCTCCGCCGCGGTCATGGGAACCGACTCCGCTCCGTCGCCGCTGACAACAGGCCGCGATGCTGCAAGGCTGCACCTGGCTTGGGAGACGAATTAGCATATCGGGAGGGAAGCGGGAGCGCGAGGCAGGAAGGGGAATATTGAAAAGATTTAATAATGGAGCGAAACCTCGCTCGGCTCCCGTGTGCTTCGGCGCCTGGCGCTGATTAGAATTCATCGCCGGGCCCGGGGTGAGCGAAGCGCTGAGCCTCATATTACAGGATGGTGCGCAGGGTTCGAGAGCAAACGTGACAGATGACTGTAGCAGCAGGCTGCAGAGCCGTTTGTCAGATACAACAAAACGCTTCCAGATACACCATGCCTAAGGAGCACACGCTCGCAGTCATCTGAACCTTGGGCTCTCCTTAACAGCTTATTTATTTGTTTTTTACATTTAGCTGATGCTTTTCTCCAAAGCAACTTACAATGTTAAGGTTACAGTTATTTACCCATTTATACAGCTGGGTAATTTTACTAGAGCAATTCAGGGTAAGTACCTTGCTCAAGGGTACTATATCCAGCAAGGCTCGAACCTGCAACTTTTGGGTCCAAAGGCAGTCTCTCTAACCGCTACGCAGCCAGCTGTCCCCTAGTTGTTTAAATTGTCTGCTAAAAATGATCAATTAACGTATCAGTCGTTCACTGCTTTCACTCCGGTCCGAATAAATGGTTTTTTTTTGGATATTATTAAGATTAAAAACAACACCTGTAAAATTGTAAATACACACACACACACACACACACATTTTCAGAACTGCAATACTGTGGATAAAATGCAATCAGCTCGGATTGTGTTTGGCCCTTGAGGTCAGTGTCCGTCATGTCCTCCTGCACCCTGTAGGAGGCAGTGTTTCACAAGCTTCTTTTATCTACTATATATATAATATATAATACAATATACTGTGTGTACAGATGCATGCATACAATACTGTGTAGAAGTCTTAGGCACTTAGATGTTTCACAAAAATATTTGTTTTAGATGGTTATTTAATGTTTTTCGCATTGGTGTCAATGGGAAAGTGTATGGGGGCGCATTGGTGCAGCGGGTTTGGCCGGGTCCTGCTCTATGGTGGGTCTGGGGTTCGAGTCCCGCTTTGGGTGCCTTGTGATGGACTGGCGTCCCGTCCTGGGTGTGTCCCCTCCAACCCCATGCCCTGTGTTGCCAGGTTAGGCTCTGGCTCGCCGCCACCCTGCTCGGGACAAGCGGTTTCAGTCAATGTGCGGGAAAGAGCATATTTTAGATTTCCAAGCATTCCTTTTGCAGAAAAGTTGCAGTATTACAGTAAAGTTTAAGGGAAAAAAAAAAGGGTTTTGTATGTGCACTTTTAACTAACTTTTCTTTTAACTTGTGTGGGTTTTATTTGTATAGCGTTTTATCTACAGATTTTAATGGCCTTGTTTTATCAGGTCATTCTGTGCACTTTGAGCTTTTATATAGATGACTACTCATGTGTATGTCTGTTTTGTATTTATTTGTCTGTTTTTAGGGGTATTATCAAGTTTTATACTGTAATTTAGAAGTATTTTATGTGTTTTGAAGGATGCATGTATATGACATGATGACTTGGGTAGAGGCAATAAAACTGGGCGAGGGACAACCATACTGAAAATGTGAGGTTTTCTCAGATGCGACAGTTTAACTTTCAGATCTTAGATCATGGCAAGAGTGAGTACGGCAACAAGACGCAAGGTGGTCATCCTCGGGACAAGCAGTTATTGACGATGGATGGTTACTGAGCTTTGTAGGAAGTTTATTAATTAAGAGCATTATTTTTTGGAATCATTCTCACTTTACAGCTTTTTTCCCCCAAGTGCCTAAAACTTTTGCACAGTACTGTATGTACTGTATATATATGTGTGTATTTCATTATATACACAGGTATACCTGTGCATATATATATATGTGTGTGTGTGTTGCTCAATTACTTTCAAATGAGGGCCTCTTGGAGGCGCCGCTGCTGCAGTGCTGTCATTGGCTCTCTGGTCTCTAATATATCTCCTCCTTCTCTCTTCTTTCTGCAGGTTGTGCTTTTGAGAATGAGCTGTGCCAACCGTACGAGATCTGCGCCAACGGTACGTCCGAGTTTTAAATTGCAGCGTAATGGGGTAAACGTGGTATCGGACTTCCGGTCGAGCGTACCACAGAGAGCGCCCTCTGCTGGTGTCAGCTCGGAGCAGCGGCTTGCGTGATTGTTCCGGCGACGGCGACTCGGCGCTGCGAGATGTACAAACGGCTCCGGCGCCATGGTTACCGAGAGAGAAGGAGAAAGTCTGAGGATGGCATGTGCAGGCGAGGTGGTCGCTGGAGATGTGAGGCCAGATAGAACTGCGAGCAAAGTGCGGCAAACAAAATTATCTCCCGCTGCTGTTCCCGTGAGCCGACTGGGTCACGACTCCCAGTCCAACCAAATTGTCTGCTCATTTCCTGCCTGAGAGTGGCCTTTCCTCTTGGGGCAGCTGGGAGTATTATTATGTGTTCGTGCGTCCATCATCAGAGCAGAGGGGGACACGTTACACCACTGGGGAAAAGCATGAGATAAATAAACGTATGCATATGAAGTCATCAGAAACTGTGAATCTGCGTGTGGTACGGGGCTTGTTTCGGTGCCAGACTCTTGAGACAGACTAATGATCTGCGTCGCTCCTCCATCGAATTGTCAGCCAGCCTTATGTAAATTAGAGGGGTGGTGCTGAAGGGAGAGTTTAACGGCGAAGCGGGAGTGAATCCCAGGGGAGCGATGGTTCTGGTGCCTGATTGTTCTTCACGTCTGGATCATCCGCTGCTTGTGTTTCAGAGATACATAACTGTATCGCTGTCACGTGCTGTCAAAATGATACGATTGGGATGATGTGCTGCCTAGCAACCGCAGAGAGGACACATGGCGGTTGCCATGGAGATACCTTCAGCCCCTTTTGCCTGCTGTGCTCGTGTGTCCGAGCGGGCTCCGGTCGGGTCCTAGTACGTCTGCGTGCGATCGCTACGCCCGGGTCCAGGGTCCGAGGTGCAGGAAAACGACCTGCAGCTCTGGGGCACGATGAGATTGATGGGCTGGTTTGTGAGTAATCTGCTGGAAAGGAGTCATGCTTCATGAAGAAGGTGTAGTACCATAGTTACAGCAAATAAGAAGTGTCGCAAAAGATGTTCTGAAAGCTCATTGTTTGTATTCTGTTTCACCCTAAACGATTGGCACCTGGGATATATATATATATGTATGTGCCTGAACCAGGGACTCTCTGAACCAACAGTTGGCAACAGCAACAGCGCCACACGCTGGTCAGTCTGAGAACTTTCTGACTGCACCGTGTGTAAAAATATGCTCATTGTCCTCTCTCCGAAAGAAGAGATTGAGTTAATATGAAACTTTTTTTGTTAAATTACAAGAAGAATTATTTGTCTTTAAATGAAATGAGTGATGTCTGATGCAGCGATGGGGGGAAAAAACACTTTGCACAAGTTGTGTTTAGATCTTGTAAAAGTTATTTACTCTGTGGAGAGTGCGGCACCATGTTTGCCACGGACAAAATGTAATAAGTGCTCCCAATAAAAAATGCTTAGTCAGCAACACACTCCCCCCCCACCACTTTCATTATCTGAGCTGCTTCCAGGGGGATGTTGTGTTCACTCAGCGGTGAAATGGAAATACAGTTTTAGTGTAAAAAAGAGGGACGCCGGCCAGCGCATGTGTCATCAATAACCCGGACCGATTACATTTTCCTCCATCATTTGTACAGGAGGGGCGGGCTTAATGCGTCAGAGCTGCATGTACGCGGTGGAGGTGTGCAGGCCGGTGTGTGTTTTGCTGGGTGAGCACGCATTTACGAATTGGCATATTTACAAATTGTAAATGAAACCTCTGATCTTGAACACCAGATGAGACGCTGCAGCATTTATAATTCAATTAGTAATAATCGTTCACACTGTGGAAGAGCTAACCTCCATGCATGATTATTATTGCTGCTTAGCAGGATTATTACTCGTTAATATCAGCTCCCAAGAAGAACAACACTAATAATAAAAATAATAATAATATGATAATGGTCAAGGGACTAGACTAGACACAGACTGGGGTCATGGAGCAGCCCAGCATTTTACGGGGGGATCGATCGCGTGAAAGTCCAGGGTGGGAGGAGCAGGCAGGTGGGTGGTTTCGGGGTTGAATCCCTCAGCCTGGTGTGTCCCTCATGTGTTTTGCATTCCCAAGAGATGTTCATTTCTACACCCCCCATGCTGTGCGAGGTCTCCTTGTTCCGACTCCGCTTTCTTCAGTGTTCGGCCCCACCCTGGTCCGCACGCGCTCGCCGGATCCGCTGCTCTGCCATCTACTACGCGGTTTGATGGACTTGTGCGCTGGGGTCACAGAGGCTCCGGATGCCCAGGGATGCTGTAGGTGTTCAGGCAAGGGTGCTGAAACCGGGTACTTTTTTTTTTTTTTTTTTTTTTTACCCACGAACCCCGGTGTGTGATGTGTGGTGTATGACGTGCAGCTCATTGACTGAGGACACACATGTGGGCCGTGTACACTGATGATCACACACTCCCGCTTCCCGGGAAGAGAGAACACTTTTTTCCCATATTTCTAGATTTTTAGAAACGTCTCGCTTTCTGACTAACGCTGTAACCGGGCGGCGTGAGAAGTTAAAAAAGGAAACATGTTTTGTGAGTCACTCTGTCAGCTGTTGCGTGTTGGCTGTGCCCGTTACTCCTCTTCCTCTAAATAGACAGGAGACCTGATGCTCCACTTTGACATCACTGTCCACTGGTTCCTCATCTTAACAACGGCTGGCATTTAAAGAAACAAACTTTTTAGAATTTCTTTGTCTTTAATTACACTTTCCTTGCCTATTTATGATTGTAACGAGGTGAACGTGAACTGTGTTTACCCTCCAAGCCAATAGGTGTAAGTAAGGAAGACCAAAAACAGGACAACATTGTGGGACCACCTTCAATCAATTCACTTGCACACTGCTTACAGCTCATGTTTGGTGTTCCTCAGAGCTGCTGAACAATAGCAAGGTGAGGAATGTTGCACATGCTTATAAACATGTTAAGTGAAGTATCTGCTTTCTTTCTGGCTAGGAACCCCTCCAAAATACGACAGATTGTCTGTTTTTCTGTTGCTCGGCAACGAGCATCTCGCCCGTTGCATAGGGAAGCGTTGCGGTCGGTCTGTGAGCTGTAAATGAAGCCATAAATCTCGGTGAGGTGGCCGGGCATCAAATCGCTCCTTCCAGGAAGAAAAACCCTCTCTGCTCTTAAATATGCATGTAGGTAATTATAATTCCTGGTTATGATCGATGGTTCACAGTTTATGTTTAACTCGAAGCCACGCGGAGCTGCGATTCTACAGGATTACTTTTGTAATGAGACAGAATGTTTTGTTTGTTTATAATTAAGCGTGCTGTCAAATTCCTCATCTCGGGTTATTTGAAATTGGCGGCCGCCACGTCGTCCTGCTTCGCCAGACGTAGGTGCGAGAGCAAGCGGAAGGCCTTTGCCATTTCCTGTTTTTAACTGTCTGGCAGGCGGCACCCTTGTGCCCCTGATTGCGTAGCGACGCTTAGAGTCGGCAGCATGTAAAAATATGTTAAAACGGAGCGAGGCCTGAAACGAGACTGATTGTGAGCATTCTGCTTGGCCTCTTCCGTCAGCGGGGCCTCTCGCCTCATCGCCACGGCAGCGCAGGACTCGGCGGGAAGACATTCTAGAATATTCCATCGCTTTCTGGGTTTCTGCAGTCCCGAGGATTTCACAGAAGCCCCTTTGGCTGTCAGCGGAGTGTCATAGGATGGTGGAGGGGATGTGACCCTGTGTCTCCCATCACATCTGTAAAGGTGAAATAGCACCCAATGTCCTCAGCACAACTGCCTAACTGCCGCATGCTCGCTATGGGATTTGCATCCGATGCGGCGCAGCATGATGTCTCTAAAAATAAAACGTCTGAGAGAAGATTACGGGTCATTGAGGTGCCATTAGGGAACGGCGCTGTTTCCTCGGGGCAAATGATGACCCAGAGTGCTCTGTTTCTCTCCCTCCTGCAAATAGCCATTGAATTATGTGTCTGATTACAGCCTCTGCTCGGGTTGCCTAGCAACCGCCTCCGAGCGGATCCCGAGTCTGCCGATGGTGAGATAGCGGCTCTAGATAAAGCCTCGTTATTGATGTCTTACTGCTTATCTCAGTGGCCGTATAATACTGTCAGAAACCGTGCGATTAGGAGGGAGGCTGGACTTAGAGAAAAGCTGCTTCAGGTCGGGGATGACAGGTGGGTGGGGCTTGTAGGCCGTGGGGGTCACATCCTTTTTACGAGTGTCAGTTTGCTCCCGAGGGTTGCGACACAATCGGAGAAGCAGGCGGGACGGTGGCGGCGAACGAAGGGCCGCGAGATCTGACGCAAATGAGTCGAACCCGCAAGATCGGCGTGCTGGAAAAAGATCCGGTTACGTAAATCAGACACGTCATACGCTGCTTTCGATGAAAATATCTGCCAGGGAAATAAAAAAACAGCAACTTCCCAAAGTACTTGTGCTCTCTTTTAGGAAACATGCAGGCGGTGAACTTTAAAAACTCCACCTTACTGTGTTTTTCACCACAGTGGGGCACTGACATGTCCCCAGACATGCCCCCCTTGTGTGTTAAAGTGCTGGAACATTCTCCCACCGTCGGCGCAGAGTGACGAGTCTGAGTGCCCCTCTCCGTCCGTTCCTCCTCAGATGGCGTGTTTGGGAGGTGCGAGTCCGCTCCGGTGACGGACTTCTACGTCTACCAGGTGTCCCCCAGTGTCCTGCAACGCCTCAGGAGTCTTCTACAAAAGCTGGCTCGCAGAGGTGAGTGTTGCCCCCACCTGGCTGCTGCTTCCTGGTCTCAGGATCCCTGGGAGGCTCTCAGACTGTGACTCCCAGGTTCTGAGCCTCCTTCCCTGTCAGCTTCATCATCCTCACCGTGAGCCCCGTTACTGATGCTCAGGTTGTCCATCCTGTGACCTTCAGGTCTAGATGGATAGATAGATACGTTACGGAGAGCGGGCGACAGCTCCATTCATTTCAGAAAACACACTCCAAACTCTGTACCATCTACCTGCTTTCCTCAAGCACCTAGAGCTCTGCAGTTACAATGAAAATGAATCGATGGCAAATGGAAAGGCACCGAAATGATCGCCAGACAGCTGCTCGGTAATCAATCTTATGCCGAGCCCTCGAAACCGCTGTGTTGGAGATGAGGGAAGAACATTCCCCCTCCTCCCCACGAACACCTACGGGCTACGTTTGCTATAAGGTTTACACCTCCATGTAAAACTGCAGTGGCTTTAACTACTACATCACCTGTAGGCAGCTATTTAAATAAGACTGAAATAATCAATGAATTAGTTTTTTTTTTCCGTGCAGCGTGACGAGATGAAGATATTGTTTTTAAGTTTAATTCTAGCTGCAGCTGCGGAACCCACAAAATAAGACAAGGACAAAAATTGCAATATCTCAGAAATGCGGTCAGCTACCGGTGTCCGAAGAGGTGTCCGGCATTCCTACGGATTATCATACAGATGAAATGTTCATTTTGATGGTAAAACATCGGAAAGTAAAAAATTCTGAGAGACGTTGTTGATGGAAACAAGCAGAGGAGCCGCTCTTCTTTCTCCCGTCCCCACGGACCATGTTCCTCTTCCGCGGTTGCTCCATGCGGGGGAGGTCTCTTCTGCAGCTCATCTGACCTGCTTGTCACAAGCCACCCGCTTCCACGGTCACGCGTCCCACGAGGACGGTCGCGGTTCACGGTTTCACCCGCCTTTCTCCCCATCCGGCCCAAGTCGCGCTTCCATCCGTGTACGAAGGGAACGTTCCCGCTGGGCCGGGGTCAGTCTGCTCGGCTGCGATCCAGACTCCTGGTCTCCACCTTCTGTGTTCTGCGTACGTGTCCCTCGCAGACTTTCCTCTAGTGGCCGTGAAAGCTCATTTGCATACTTGTGCGCGTGGATGGAAACCTGGGCTAATGAGGACGTATCCGGATCTTCCTTTTACATCTCTGTTCTCGACGCAGCGGGCAGCGAGGCCTCTGTGAGCCGACGATGTAAATAATGCATTTTAAGGGTCTGAAAGCAGAAATAAATTGCGAAAATGTGTTTTCTCGGGGGGGCGCGGTGGCGCAGCGCGTTTGGCCAGGTCCTGCTCTCTGCAGGGTCTTGGGTTCGAGTTCTGCTTGGGGTGCCTTGCGACGGACTGGCATCCCGCCCTGGGTGCGTCCCTTCCCTCTCCAACCTTGCGCCCTGTGTTGCCGCAGCCCTGCTTGGGACGAGCGGTTTCAGTCAGCGCGCGCGTGCGTGTTTTTTGGGAAGCCGGAGGTTCGGCCCATATTCTCCCCGCAATCCACGTTTTATGTTCTCTTAAATTTCTCTCGGTTGAAAAAAAAGCAACCTGCGTTTACCCTCTCGGCCGCTACACGGCAGCAGAACAACTGAGTGGAACAAGAACATGATGGAACACGTGAATTCCACCCACTTCCACAGTGCTTATAGCTCATGTCTTGTGTTACTGAGTGATGAGTAGTAAGATGAGGAACGTCGCACATGTTTGTGGGATGGATCAGTCAACAATTGGCACCGATTAGGAGTTTGTGGCCGCAGCGTATTTTTATTTTCAGTCATCATAAATTAGGTTTAACGTCGATTGACGTGAAAATCGAAATAAAAAGCCTTGCCATTTTTTCCAGCCGTATCTGAGACTTTTACGGAAATAAACCGGTGAATAAGCGGAGGGATGTCTGTGTTCTTAACCTTTAATTGATCGGGACTTAGAGGTAAAAGTGAATTTGGCGTTACGAACAAAACGAGGTACAAACACGTTTCCAGTCCAGTTTTGTTTGTAAGTTGAGGAGTCGGTAAACTGATCAAAGCACATTTCGATCCTTTACTCTCTTTTAAATGCTCTATATGGTAAAATACCACACAGTGGGCCCTTTCACTGAACAGATCCGTGCACAGTCTGTATAATCGCAGTCGAGTCTTTAGCCACATCTCAGGGTTACTGCTGCCTCTCCTCCTCCTCCTCCTGTTTAGGGTTAACCTGGGAAGATGATGCCACCCAGCAGGCAATCGGTCAGGAGCTGTCCAAGCTGCGGAAAGTGTCCTACCGATACCCGGACGGCGGCTCAGTGGACGGCGGCGCCAAGTCCAGGTTGGAGCTAGAAATCGCTTATGTGGCATCTTAATATTTCAGCAAACATCCACTACAGTGGACACACAGTAACAAAAGTCAGGACTGAACAGAGGCGGTTCGTGGTTAACAATTCGATGCTCTTTTGTTACGTCTTTATTGTTAGAATAGATCATACAGTAACGTGTATTCCTTCTGCAAATGGACTCATCTGCGGAAATAAACCAGATGAATATCTTAGCCGAGTCAGGGGGAGGGGCACTGTGAGCTCTCTGCTTCTTTTTACAGTGATAGTTCCTAACTAACTTATAGGAATATCACTTTGGTATATTTTGGTTTCCATGGTGACAGGGCACCCAATCAGAACCTGAGATCCATGGAGGTGGAGCTCGACAGATCACTGCACAGCTACCTGCAGCACCTGGGGCTCCTCCCCCAGCAGGGCACACCCACCGGCCAGAGGCCTAAGCCCAAGGTGAGGAGCCCAGGGCTGCTGGGGTTAAACTCGGAGCGTTAACCGCTTCCGTTGTTAAACCGAGGTGTGTTCTACAGGGTGAGCCACAGCTCCTCGTGGACCGGTTCCATCTGCAGCCGCAGGGCAAAGGGGCGTCCCAGGTGGCGCTGCACTCCCCGGCTCACGTCGGACCTCCTCCTGCCAAGTCGCCAGCGGCAGGGGTGGGGGGGGAGCTTGTTGCCGCATTGGAGCAGTACCTGAGGGCAAGGCTGCCAGGGAACAGAGCGCCTGGACCGGTCCTGACGGGAAACCCGGACGGACACAGGCTGGGGTCGGCGCCCAAGACACCGGCGCAGAAATCCAGAACGGACCGCCTCCTCTTCAAAGGCGGATCCACAGTGAGAGAGCCCCTCAGCGAGGTGGATGGTAATGGAGATGGTCCGAGACCTGCGACCGCAGTGGTCCAGATCATACGAGGTCATGCGACACAGCTTTGGAACGGAGAGCACGGTGACGGAGGTGCTCACGCTCCCTTCTCTTCCCCTCGCAGAGGAGTTCATCCAGAACGTGGTGGCGCAGCTAAGCAGGCACAATGTGAACGTGGATTCCCTGAGCGGCCGTGACCTGGAGGAGTTGGCCGACTCCATCGCCGACGCCCTGCAGGTGGTGGACGCCGAGGCGACCCGTGGTTTGCGACCCTCCGCAGACCAGAGGGGGGTGAAGGCGGGGCCTGCACTCCCAGTGCCAATTGCCAAGGCTGCCCCGCTCCAAGGTACCCATACTGGCCGGCAGAGGGCGCGACGGTTAAGGTGTTCAACTGCTGTCAGGGTTTTAGGTTCAGATCTGAGGAAGGAACTCAGAAATTTAGCCAACAGCTGATCTGTTCCTTTGCAGTTAAGCTGTAACTTGGAGGGAGTCATGCAGCTGTTCTAATACATCACAAATATGCCCATGCGATATGTGATTTTTTTTAAAAACATTTTGACATCATAATAATATTGTCATTTGTAAATGAAATGTTTCATTTTAGAGAAACACAGAATAATAAGCCAAAATGAGACAATACTATAGACAATTGTATAGGAATTTTGTAATAATATTAATGGTTTAACGTGAGTAAATCACTTCACATACTGAAATAAAGTGATTTGTGCTCCAGTCTGATTTTTTTTTATTTTTGAAAATTCTAAAAATCATTGGTCTTTCTGGTAATTTTAATCTACATTCACGGATGGATGAATTGTTTACAGCTGGGTAATTTTTACTGTACAAATTCAGCATCAAGGGTACCACAACAGGACGCGGGTTTCGAACCCGGGTCCCTGCAAAACGACAGCTTTAAACATTTTTCCACCTGCTTTCCAACCCTACGTGACAGCGGATGCCATAGAAGTGCAAGCCCATGTGACTGGAAACGTGGTATTTTGTGCCATGTATGGAAATGTGTGTTGTTGTGTTGAAATGCCGTCTTCTTTCCTACAGAGCGGCACACAGGTGGCGGGGAGACGGATCGGCCCGGCGACAAGGTACAGGATAAGTGTTTTCGCACAACGAGTAAATGTCAAACTGGGGTCCGTGTTTTTTTTTTTTTTTTTTTCAAATCAAATGACGTTTGACAGATGAACCAGGAAGTGGGTATTGTGAGCTGTGCACGTTTGGAGGAACCGAGACTCATTCGCCAGTATATGAACACACCTTTAGCTGAAGTGTGTGTCTCACTGTGGTTTGGACCCCACTCAATGTCCTCAGGTCAGCGTGTGTTTCCAGACCTCAGCGGTACCTCTAGGGGGCGTCACAGGGAAGGTGCAGAGCACCCTGTTTACTGGTGTGCTCTCGATCCCCTGTTCAGGTGCAGGCTGCGGGCCTGGTCAACAAACTGCTCGAGTACCTGGACCGGAACTCCTACGGAGAGGAGCCCAGGAGGAACGCCCCGGAGGAGGCGGGCCAGGGGACTGCAGGGGCCCCAGCGGTGGGGTTGGAGACCGTAAAGAGCAGGATCACCCAGACGGACATCGCCGTGGAGAAGAAGGAGGCCGCGCCTCTGGCTCCCGCCCTAGCTCCGCCCCCAGAGCCCTCTGCTGACCACGCCCCTTCCACGGAGTGGGAGGAGCCTCAGAAGAAGGACATGCGCTTCGAGGAGGAGCTGCAGCTCGATGTTAAAACCGTCTCGGCGGCCAAGAAGGAGGATCTGTACGGCTACATCATCACTGACTCGGAGTGAGTGTCCTCCTGTGCGGGGTGGGGCAGCTCACCGCCACATCGACAGGTTGTAGGTTCAAACCCCTAAATGAAAGGCTGTAATCCTCAGTGCCTTCTCTTATGACGCCTGTTCAGAGCTTGTTTTGTTTGTTAACCAAAGTCCCTTTCCCTTTAATGCTCAAGCCTAAACTATAAAGGATTACTACTACAGACATTCCTTCATTTATTTACGATTAACTTGCGTGTATGATGGTAGATATTGTTGAATTAATACAGGTACAGTGCAGTACATTTGAGAAATTTCCATTTTGTCAGTTTTTAATATACCCAGTAAAGATCTAAAATCAGTCATCTGTCGCTGTGTGTTGAGGTTTAATTTGGGTTTAATTTTTTTGATTATCTTGTTTCCCTATTGGGCTGTGAAGCTGTTGTGGGGGCGGGGCTACAATCCCCACAGACACGCCCATTCGCACCTGATTGCCAGGCAACACGGCTTAGTCCCCTCGCCTTGCGGGCGGTTTCGGACTCGGTGCGCGTGAGACGCGGAGCAGGAGGACAAGGGGCTGACCTTTGGCCTCTGCCGCATTCTCGAATCCCCTTCCTAACCGCGTTCTCCCGCCTTCGCTCTGCAGGTCGCTGTCCACCGACCAGGGTCTGCACCTCATGAAGGTCCTGGCTCGCTATGTCAAGCTCAACATGAACGACTTCCTCGAACTCTCGTACGTACGCGCCGTCGTACTTCATTTGGTGTCCCTTCCGAGCGCCTGCGCCTCAGCGCTTTTAATTGCCAGCATTTCGCTTCGCTCTGCTGCGCCTCCTCGAGGTTGGGGGTCTAAGACCTCAACGAGGACAGCGGCGCGAGACCCGTCCGCGAGCCTCGCCTCACCTCGCGGAAACGAAAGTGACGAGTCGGGCCAAAAGCAAACAAACAGACAGACGAGATGAGAAGAATGCAGAACTCTTGTTTTTCGCCCCTGAAAATAGACGGCACGTCAGGGACGCATCTCATCCTGCAGGAAATCTGTAGGAGCCTCTATTGATCCGCCGTGCTGAGTCACCCTCCCACGGGCTCTTATTAAATCTACACGCAATTACTTCCCACGCAGAGACGCCGCCGCTCTGCTCTTGTTAAGGGCGCTCTCGCCGAAAAGACGCCTTTCGCCGCGTCATTGACTAGCGGCTCGGTGAATCCGGGCCACTCTGGCCTCTCGTCTGAGACGCGCGTGCGGAGTTGAACCTCGCCGTTCGTACGGGACACCGGCTCCTCGTAGTACGGAGCGTTGGAGGACGAGACGTTTGAAGACGCGAACACTTTCTGATTTGTTGATTCATTCTCAAATGCGTTATCTGTCTTTTCTCTAACATTTCAGTGTGTAGTGGAGCCAGCGTGACCCGTGTTCACCCACAGAACGGTAAAGGGCATCTAAGCCGAAGAGTAATGCGGGACCGCCTTAATTCACCTCACTTCCACAGTGTTTACAGCTCTTGCGCGGTCCTGTTGACCAATGACCAGGCGAGGAACACTGCACATGTTTACAGGACGACTGGGGCCACCAGTCAGCACTAAATAGTCGTTCGTGCAGTCAAGGCACTTTATTTTCAGTCATTTTTAATTAGTTTAAATTTGAATGTGCTGCGAAGCTTAAAAATAGTCTCTCGAATGATTTTTATTTATCATAGCCCGCCGCTCGCTGCGGTCTCCCCCTGGATCTTTTGGCAGGGTAGGAAGTCAGCTAATGACCCTTGTGTGGTTGGTCTTTTTGCGCGGTGTCAAAGCCAAAGACGTCTAAAGAGCGCTGAAGACGCTCTACTGCTCGCACTCAGCTGCCCTCACCCAGCAGGGGGCGTCTCATTCTCCAGCAGGGCTCCTCATTGCTGTCCCCGCGGTCGCCGTCGCCAAGGGATTTGGTCAATCTGATCGGCACATCTTCGCCTCGACCCGGACGGTTTCCGGTTCGACGCCCTGCGGTTGGGTCACCGGTGTCGTGGCTGCACCCCGAGTGTGTATGTTTCACTGTGTGTCCAGCAGGTGGCAGGATTCCACCATGCAGTGGACAGTTGAGTCACAGACTCATTCTTACCCTTTTATTTGTCCCAGCACAAAGACAGACTGCGTATTATTGCATTATTTCTTTCCAGAAACTGCTTTGAAGGAGATGTTTTGAAACCATGATCCAGTTTCTTTTTACAAAAGAGTAGAGATTTATTCTCACTTGTTTAGAATTTGTCCAGACTTCCCAAACCAGAGGAATAAAGTTGGTCAATATATGTCTTTTATACCTATCTGTGTGTAAAGGCTTTCGAACCTGCGGCAATCTCAGCCTTGCATGTACAAAGCAGGTGTGAGCGAGGGCTGTACCTGGTTGCGAAACACTGGAGAGGGGGAACAGGGCTCATCGGAACCTGTCCACGGTCCCTGATTGAACGTGGGTTAGGGTCGTACCCGGGCGCGCAGCAGCTCCCGCCGCCCTCTCCTGACGGCCGCACCTGTGTTGTGTCTGCCTGCCTGCAGGGTGGTGAGCCCCGTGGTGACCTTCAAAGTGCGGCCGAACGCCCAAAACTTGACCACGGCCGACGTGGCACACGTGGCAGGTAGGAGTACAGCCCTCCGCTCTGTCTCTGTTTCTGTCACACACTGTCCCTCCTGCTTGTCTCTCACCCACACACACACACACACACACACACACACACACACAGGCGCCAAATACGAGCTCCTGGTGGCTGTTGGATGCTAGACATAAAATGGGAATGCTTGTTCACCCTGCGGGGGGCGCTGTGGCGCAGTGGGTTGGACTGGGTCCTGCTCTCCAGTGGGTCTGGGGTTCAAGTCCCGCTTGGGGTGCCTTGTGATGGACTGGCGTCCCGTCCTGGGTGTGTCCCCTCCCCCTCCGGCCTTACGCCCTGTGTTGCCGGGTTAGACTCCAGCTCCCCATGACCCCGTATGGGACAAGCGGTTCAAATGGTGTGTGTGTGTGTGTGTGTGTGTGTGTGTGTGTGTGTGTGTGTGTGTGTGTGTGTGTTTACCCTACTATACTCTCAACAATAAAGTCAGTTTCAGGCAGTATTAAACCTGTCTGGTACAGCAGGTGGCGCAGTGGTTTGAGCAACTGCCTTACAATCAAAGCGCCTGGGTTTATAATCCCCATAGTAATAACACTGACTAAAATACCCTGAAATGATCTGCTAAAGTTACCCTTCTGTATGAATGCGTACAGCAGTAAAAGTATGTCGGTATACAAACCTCACATTGTTAGTAGCCTTAGACAAAGGTTTGAAGTAAATGTGTAAATGGCAGTTCATCATGACTACAACGCAATGGGCGCGGTAGAGTTTACCTGTGAAAGTCTCTTGTATCGCACAAAACATGTAAAATCAGCGTTCCTCCAACGTTCCTACTTATATCCTAACAGCCGCAGCGCCGCCGCCTGATGGACGGTAACACTTGGCCTGCAGTCCCTTCATGCTGGTACTTGTGCTCCACATAGACAGACACCGTGGTCATTCTCTGGCTCAATTCTCACTTTTTATGAAACGTGAGACAGGAGGACGTGTCCAGGCAGGGAGACGGGCTGCTCCGCTGACAGGTGCGTTTCGGAGGCCCCCGGCTGCAAATGAGCGGCTCCGGACCCGGATCCGTTTGGGCAGGACAAGGGCTCCCGTGTCCTCTGTGGAAATGGCAGAGAAGGGGACAGAAGGGTTACGCATCAGTTTGAGACAGGCGAGGATGAGCGGATCTCCGCAGGGGGCTCCGAGGGGCGAGATGATTGCATGACGTGTGGCAGCACTTGATTTTAACATGCAGAAGCAGGTCTTGGACTTATTCCATCCATCCATGTTCTGACTGCTTGTCCTGCTGAGGTTCACGGTAGTGATGTGCCGAGGAAGACAGACCGTGCATCCCTTCCATAGCAACAGTCCTCAGCTTCTCGTATGGGATCTCCTAACGTTCCCAGACCAGATAAGAGAGATTATTCCTGTTGTTTGTCTTGCTCTGGTCCCGGTTCCCCTCCTAGTGGAACATCCCTGGCAGGCCCCCGTGGGAGGTACTCGGAGGCCATTCTTATTACATTACATTCCAGCATTGTACCATTTACATTTATTCCCTTATCAGACACTTCTCTCCAAATGATGTGCAGTTGGGGCCAACAAAAGTGGATCAGCACCCGACAAAGAGCATTTGACACAAACGATTATTAAAGCACAGTTTGTCTGTTTCATACTTCCAATTGGCTCTGGCACACACCACACAAGCAAATTTAGGCAAATGAACATAGTTGTCTGGCAAATGAGGGAGAAATGGATCTGAACGTGATGGAGTTTCAGTTTTGGAAGGGATTCAGCAGCTCTGAAGGACAGAGGGAGTTTGCTTCTCCACATCTGGACCAACACTTAGAACTGAGAACCCATGGACTTTCGAATTTGGACCTTTGTGGGTGGGACCATCAAACAGCCAGAGGTGGAGGATCACAGTGCTCTTGCTGGAGTCCTGCATGGTCCTGGAGGTACTGGGGTTGAGATCCTTTGACCATCTTGCGGGGAGTAACCAGTGTTGAACTTCATACAAGCAGTTACAGGAAGGCAGTAGAGAGAGACAAGGAGGGGACACGCGTGAGCTGTGTCTGGAGCCCCACATCAGGTGGCACTAGTCCAGAGACAAGGAATCCAAGGCCCCACCAGTGAAGAACCCCTTACCACTAGTTTCGGGGGGTGGATTTAAAGCACCTGAATGTGACTAATAAAACGTACATGAGCGATGGCACGTCATAAAGAGACATGTTTGTGAGCTGTGAAATTTGCTTCCTAAAGTTTTGGGGCTTCCATGACATTTATCTGACGCTTTTCTCCAGAGCGACTTACCGTGTTAAGATGCTTACAATTATGTACCCATTTATACAGCTGGGTATTTTTACTGGAGCAGTTTAGGGTAAGTACCTTGCTCAGTGGTACTGTGGAAGGAGGAGGGATTCAAACCTGCGAGCTTGGGGTCCACAAGGAGCAGTTCAAACCACTACGCTACCATGCTCTTCAATATGCACAATGGAAGGAAACCTGTTTTCCCTTTTAGCAAACAGAAACAATCCCAGTCACAGAGACAAAATCCCAGTCGCATGTGTAGTCCTCGGGGGCCTCGCGGTGCGAAGAGCCGCATTCCGTCTGGAGGTTTGTCTCCTCGGATGGGAAGGGTCTTGGAGAAACACATTTTGTTGGTGGTCACCACACTTTTTACTTTGTCGCAGGCTCACAAAGACACTTGGTCGATACCCTCAGTTGTTGGCGGCTGTGTGAACAAGGCTGTTGGGTGACTCTCTGGCCCCTTTGTCGTCCCGGTGTTTCGGGGTCCTTTGTAAGGGGTCTCCCGAGGGCGGCCTTTGCGGCTTCCCCTCGTATGTCAGCCATTGTTGCCTTGTTTATGGGTTATGATTGAGCCTAAAAGCCATGGTGAGCTGTGGCTAGCGGGCGTGAGAACGCTGGGTCTTGAAAGGGGGAAGGGGTCAGGGTCAGCGCCCAGCATGAGGCTCATCTGTGAGCTGGGGGAGGGTATGGGATAGTAAATACATGGTAAAAGTTGTGCAGGCTGGTTGTGTGGTTGACACGGTGCCACAGCAAATAGTGCTGCTGTCTCCCAGCGCCTGGGTGGTATAAGAGGATGTGAGTTTGATTCCTGCTCAGTTTGTGTGGAGTTTGAATTCTCTCCCCATGTCTGGGTGCTCTGGTTTCCTCCCACAGTCCAAAGACATGCTGTTCAGGTTCATCCATAGTGTGTGAGTGACAGAAAGAGTGTGTTCCACTGATGTATGGATGAGTGACCCATTGTAAGGGGTGTATCTAGCAGTGTAAGTCACTACGGTGAATAAGGTACTCCATAGAGTTTGTTGGAAGTCGCCTTAAACGAAAGTGTTTCCTAAATGAAGTAAAGGTGTGTGGTCCAGTGCCCGTTTTGTGCATGCTACAGTCAGCATTGTGTGTGTGACTCTCGGAGAAACACGTCCTTCTCCATGACAACAGTAGTCAGTGCTGGTGCGCGATGGTTGTCCCTTTGTGTCGTGACCCTGAAGAAACTGGTCACCACTGAGGTCCCCTGCGGTTCTGCAGTCACTAATACTGTCCTGTCACTGGATACCTGACACATGTGGCACTTCTGTGTTTTCCTGCTCTGTGCACTTGTGTGTGTGTGTGTGTGTGTGTGTGTGTGGGGAAGTGGGGAACAGGCTCTGTGCCGTTAACCTTCCCGTTCCTCTATCCGAAGCCAAACGTGAGACTCGGCCGTCTTTGGGACATCGGTACCTTGCGTCCGCTTGCTCCGCGAAGACCGACGGGCTTGGAGACGAGCACCAGGCGCGGCTGTCCTCGCGGCAGCGGCGCTCCTTTCTTTTTCCAGCTGAGCGCATTAGCATGGCTCTCGTGCGCCGACAGCTCTGACCTTCTCTGCTGCAAACACTTGTCAAAATGCCAGATGTAATTACCTGGCTCTTTAGGACACGCTAATGGGCTCTGTCCAACCCCACCGTCCCCATCTCTCAGGGGAGAGGGCTGTGGGCGCATCGCAGAGACCGGGGAGCCCCTGCCGGAGGTCACGGAGGGTCATTTGGGTTAGAGGTGCTCCCTTTGAGACCCACGCACACGCGCACACACACACACACACACGCAGAGCGTGAAACAGCTTCGTCGCACTGGCTTTGACATTTACGTTATGCAACGTCTGCGCTAAGTGCTCTGAAGGAGGATGTGCAAAAATAATTTGAATCGGGTGGAACTAAGCGCGTCCCGCTGCGGTCACTGTGTAACACACTCCGAAGGTGGGCTGGGCGTTTTCTCTTTGTGGTTTCTTCACAGATTCACATCATCTGCACCGATGACCATACCGAACTTTGATGGGAAGTGGGGCTTTGTTTTAGTCCGAGGAGAAGAAGCGTAGAAATATACGCTCTTGGGCACTTAATTCAAACTTTGCTCCGAAGGCGATCGTCTATGTCTGATCCGCAGACTTGACTTACGAAACGTCCTGCGTACCGGACTAGAAGCCGCAGCGAGTCTAGAGGGCCTCGTTTCACGGGCTCCGGGATGTCGAGCGGAAAGGAGGCTGTAGAACTCGTGTGAGATTTGGACAAACTGAAATGTGTCGCCGTTACTGTGCTCATCTCATTGGCTGAATCTTCCGTCCCACGTAACCTTGCCGGTGACTTTCCCTGCGGTCAGCTGCTCTGTGCCAAATCGATTATTCATAGTACGTCCAGCGCTAGTTGGTGTGAAAGTGGAGAAACTGATGGAGGAATAAATCATCTTTGAGGGTCTTACTTTTCAGGTGAAAAGCGGCGTTTCTTGGTCTCATATCAGGGGTCTGGTCTGTGTGTGTGTGTGTGTCCCATGGAGGTAGTTTTGTGTGGAAGGCAGTGATCTCAGACCCCGATACACAAAACAGGTGTGACTGTCAAGTGGCGATGAGTCAATGCCCACTTTTGTTGTCCCCAGTATAGAGTTCATCTGGGACGTTCTATCCCGCAGTGTCCATAGTGTTGACGGGGATGTGTCCGCCGTTACCGCCATTCACTCCATCCGTGAGGCTGCCGGTCGTCCTTTTCTTCTCTTTCCTACGACTTTTGCTGCAATGGCTGCCGTTTTGGGAGAAGCCATCCTTCTCATGATGAGTCCATCATTTGTGCTTCCAGCGACAGTTCTGCTTCCTTTGGATCCAGGATCCATCAGGCTGCTAATCTTCTTCTTCTTGTACCTTTTCCAAGCATGAACCCAAACGGACCCATAGGCACACATAAACGCCAGAAATGGATGACGTATCAGACAGTCATGGTCTGAAACATCACTAGATCTTTCCAGTCTTCTGTGGGAATAATTCCGTTCCCCACGTCCTGTGAGGGTGAGATCAATCCCGCTGTCCGGCCGTGGGAGCAGGACAGACTGTTCTCCCCGTGTTCGGCCCAGGCCGACCTGCTTGCCGGCACCACGGAGTGTCCAGACAGGTCCGCGGGTCTGGCGTAGTCGGCGAGAAACCCACTGGTGGGGAGATCGACCGGTTCTCCACGGCGCCGTCCCGAGACAGACGGCCGCTGCGCTGGACTCCCGGCTCCAAGGAGCTCATTGATTTCCCTGGCAGGAAGCGCAGTGCTGTTTACCATGTCCGCATCTTTCTCTGACAGAGGCGTTTGATTTTTATCTGGCTCAAGGTTTCACGTAAATCAGTTTCGAGCCAAAAGATTATTTAAATTTCCAGGTAAAAAGAGGAACGTTTCTCTCTGGCTGAACATGAATTAATATATTGTTATAGGTGGTCCTCAGGTTACGGCAGAGTTCCATTCCCACAATCCTGTCGTAAGTCGAAAATCCCTCTATGTGATGCGAACCATAATGATATATAAACGATTAACAAGCATAAATGCGTAACAGTGATTTTTATACTTTCTCACTACTTTCACACATTGTCCAATACTCATATAGAATAATAATAATATAAATGCATTCCAGTCTTATGCTTTCATGCTGCCCTATTATTCTCACTTTCCTTTGTAAATCCACTGTCTTCTACTTTCTCTTTTCAGCACCACCAGAACACTCAGTTTTGGGCTTGCTGGCCGTCTGAAATAAAAAGAGACTTTAGGGGGATTGCAAACGAGGGGTTTTGTAAACAACACGCAATCGCTGCTAGACACCTAAACATTGACTGAGACCCAAAGGGTAAGAGATAGGGTGTCTTGCGATGGCGTAGCCGGCTGACGTTATCGTACAGCGGATGGAGCGGTCGTTGTTAGACATTACCGCCAAACATCGGGGACTAGGGAATGAAATAGCGAAGTTAATGGGAAGACTGTCCTAAGTCCTGCTGGTGGTAAGTTGCTTGGGCTGTAACGTATTCCAGGTTTCCCCTGAAAGGAGTCTCAGCCAAAGGCCCTGGGGAGTCCTTCACCTTCAGTCCGGCACCTTCCAGAACCCTCCTACACACGTGTAGTGTAGCAGTTAAGGGACAGAGTGAGAAGGCAGTGTCAGGGATGGAGTTATGACTCCTTGAGCTTGGGGGCATCTTTCGGAGGGTTCGGATTTCATCACCTCTACAAAAAACCCCCCCCCCTTTTTTTTTTTTTTTGCACAGAACATTTTGTGTGCTTTAGAGGCACCTGGAATAAAAACATTGATATTTTGGCGTCTGCAATCATCACAGCAGAACTTGTTCGTCTTCCAGCCCCAGGGCTTCTTCAGAAAGCTGGGAGACATTTAAAACCAGAAATAATTAGAAGAGAACAAGCTGCGTTCATCCTCAGGAGGAGATAAACCAGCAAACTGCATTGGAGGTTCGCTACAGAAACATGTAACAATGAGACACGGGAGAAACAAACAGAGAAAAGTGCATGAAATAGCAAAACGGCAATTAGTGCTGCCAGCTTCCAATTAACCGCCCATAAAACAACCGTGTTTGTAATTACCAACCGTTTTCTCTTTCCAAATGCACTGCGTGGTTAGATGCATTTGAACGGTCGATACCTGGAGGCAGGTGGGAACATTTTAATAAATACGTGATGTGTTTGGACTGCAACGCACCCATCGCTGCATCGCACACACAAACTTCCCTTTGTTGCTCATTATTATTGCACATTATTATAGCATTTTAACAGATGCTTTTGCCCCAAGCGAATTCCACCGCTCACTTTTTCACATTTATATACCGAGATATATTAGTAAATTTAATTTTGTGCCGAGCCACAGCTGCACAGCTGTAGCAGCAGGATAACCTGAGCTGGGATTCGGTCTGCTTTTCAGTATGACCGATGGGTTATGGAAACGGCGTTTGATCGTTGTGCTCAAAGCTGACGGGGAAAACGGGCGCCGTCCTTCACCTCTCGAACCCCTCAGTCCTTTCCGTGATGTTTTTAGAGCAGCAGAACACTGGAAACTTTGCCACTTCACTGCTGCGCTCCGCTTCCCCTTTTTGAAAACGCGTCCCACGAGCGGTGAGTCATCGGAGACGGCGAAGGCGGCGAGGTTCGTGGAGCGGTCTGCCGTCTCCCGTGTGGGAGTCTGGCAGGAAGGGCAGAACAGTGCTGTCGGGCACTGTGCCGCGTGGTGGACCAGGATTTGGAGATACTGCCAGGAGGTTGATGGTTCAAAGCCCGAGGGAGGTTCAGAACTGAGAACTCGTCTTCTTGTTCCTGCGAGCTCACTGACTCCTTTCTGGAGAAGAGGTCTCAAGAGCAAAAATGGTCTCTATTTGAAATAACTGTAAGCAGGTTGGTGGGGAAGGTGCTGCTCATACCAATAAAGTCCCGAGGCTGAGGACACACGTTTCAACGCTGATGTGCTCCACATCAAACCAATGAATCCTGTGTTGCTGCAGCCCTGCAGCTGTGGATATGCGGGCCTCCCGGGGCTCTCTAAGAAGCGGCAGGTTTGAGAAGGTGTACTGCTGGGTTGGAAGACACCTTCAGCTATGTTAAAGACTGGGTGGAGGAGAGGGTGGATGGCTGGATGGACGTTTGGGTCAAAGACTCGGTGGATGATTGCATGAACAGTTCGGTGGACAGCTTGATGAATGACTGGGTCGATGGTTGGGTGGACAATTGAGTGAATAGCTGCAGGGATGACTGAGTGGGTAGTTGGGTGGACGGTCAAAGGCATGGCTGGGTAGATGACTAGGTAGATGGTCGCAGGCATGGCTGGGTAGATAGTTCTGTGAATAACCGGGTAGATGGCTGTGTGGTTGGGACAGCTTATTGACTGGGTGAATGGTTGGGTGGTTGAGACGATTGAACGACTAGACAGTGGACAGTTGGGTGAATAACTGTTTGTATCGTTGAGCTGGTGGTGCGGTGGATGGCTGGACGAAGAGCTGGTTGGACGGCTGAGCCCCGGTGAGCTCCGAGTAGAGCAGGGGCATCTCGCTTTCCCTTTCTGAAAGCAAAGCCCACGTGAAACATCCTTAAAAGAACGGTCGGCTGGGCGCTGTTTTATGTGTTATGAGTGATAGACAAAGGCGGCCCAGGGATCTTCAAAGCGCCGATGACATTTCGGGCTTTCCAGCTTCAAAGCCTCGCTTGCGTTTGTAGCTCCTCTTTGAGTATAATTAATATGTTTTTCTGTTTGACTCAGTCGGATTAGAAAATGGTTTAGGATTTGCTTGTAAGTCCATCGCACATTTCAAAATAATAATTTGAAAAAAAAAACCTGTGTTTGAATTTCCGGCTTTGAAAAGTGCCATCCTTGAGACATACTCATCCCTTTAAAGAAAAGAAGAGCTGTATTCATTCAGTCACAGAGGACCTGCTTGGCCCTGGTGAAGGCTGGTATCCGTTCTATAAGGACTTCAATGATTCCTGCGTTCCCTGGAGTCACAACCGTCCTGTTTCACAGGCCGCCGGTTTCCTGTCACCTGGTTTGTAGCGCCATGGCTTATTAGCATAGCGATCTATAATTATCACATTTTTCCTTCTTATTAGTGATTGAACATAATGTGCAAAACCTTTAAAGCACCGATACAAAGGTGCATTTTCTCTGCATGTATGATTCACTCATGCACATGTACAGAGGATGAAGATCAATGTGTTTGACCACATCCCCTGCACATGCTTTAGTGTGAAATGGGTCAGGGCTGTGACCTAGTAACTGAAAGACTCAGGTTTGAGTCCCACTCCTGCTGTAATACCGTTGATCAAGGTGGTAAGCTGGAGAGATACTGTAAAATGACCCTGCTGTATAAATATGTGGATTATTGTATGTAGATTAGTGTAAGGTATGCGGTGTGGTGGCATAGCAAGTGCCTCTGGTACCTCACAGCATCTGGGCTATGGGTTTGGACATGGGTTCAAATCACTGCCCACTGTCAATGGACAATGCAACAATAAACCTCCTATATACCCTCCCTTACTGTAAAAACTGCAACAGTCGTCGCTATGAGTCTAATTCAACCAGACGGATCCTGCTCTACCCAAGCCTGGTATATAAACCCAACACCGTAAGTCACCTTGGAGAAAGGAGTCCAACGAATGAGGGTCTATAATAACGCATCTTAATTCACAAGATAAACCAGATGTGTTTGAGGTCGAAATTTTACCCAGGCTCATTGGAGAGAACGATGAAAGTCAGCCCGCAGATCCTTTTCTGTTATTGTCTGAATTTAATATCCCATCTGTAATTATGACCTGACTGACGCTGACATCCAAGGGGGGTCTTTGGCACACCGAAAGGGCTCCGTTCGTACCTCGCACGTTTGACAAATGCAGGCGCTTTGTTCAGGATTTTGGCTCTCGTGGGTCTCAGATGTGATGTAACTGTGCTCAGCTGCAGTCAGAGCAGTCGGAACGGTCCAGGTCTGCGCAGATGCTGGATGCTGAGCTCTGCTGACAGCCTCCTGTGTGATTCACACACTTTCTATTGATGGAATTCAATTTCTGCAACTCCCAGAGTGTGGTGGAACACACAAATGTGGAATGTACAGTGCTGCAAAAGACCAAAATAAATGGTGGAAAAAAAATCTAAATAACTGGTAAAATAAACAGTAGCAGCAAACACTGTGGCCGGTGCAGTGCAAAATCCTAGGTGGGGAAAGTCTGCAGAGGGTCCAGTTTAAAAAGATGAGATGATACTGAAAGTGCAGAAAACGAAAAGAGCAAAGAAATTACTGAGAAATGGTAAAAGTAATTTGTGATTAGAGATATTACATGTATAGTCGGTATTGTTGGGAGAATATTACATATAATTAATTCAAGTGAGGGAACAGATTTTAGATGACAGGAAGGTGATGGGGAAGACGGAGCAAAGACAGAGAGGTGATTCAGGTTCAGGATGTCAGGTTCTGTTGCCCTTCCCATCGGCCAGCTGCTCCTCTCCGGAAAGCGGTGCTTTGAAGAGGCTGTTGGGAGGCATGGCAACTAGACGCAGGTGTTTCTCACAACTGTGCTCCTTTCCCTCGTTGACTGTGCGTCTCACAGCTGCCCTATCTTTGCTAAGTTCCAGGAGGCTCTGCAGAAACTGTGCTCTCCTTGACAGTGCTTTTCTTTTGCATTTACATTTATGTTCATTCATCTAGCAGATGCTTTGCTCCAAAGTGGCACACAAGTCAACAAAAAGTGCATTTGACGAACAGATGGAAAGAGACAGATGCGGACGCAGACAATTAGTTCAAAACCACACTTTAACCAGCACACATAACTCAAATAGCTGCAAATAGATTGGAGAGAGTGCAGCGTTTTTAAACAGATACTATAATAATGCAACTTTGTGGAGCAGACAGGAGGTGAGGAGAGCAGTGGGTTCCAAGGAGATGGATTTTGAAACGCTTCTTGAATGCTAAGGGAGACTCAGCAGTTCTGAGGGAGCTTTTTTTCTGCATTGCACACAATCAAGAGTCGTGTTTTTCGTCACGGTTAAGACGCCGCGGAAGGCGATCTCCCGTTTGACTGATGTCTGCCGGTCTCGGGCGACAGTAAATGATGTGGACCGCTCGTGTAGGATGACAAGTACCTTTCTGCACGGCACCGCTCAGTTTGTCGCCTTCAGTTGCTGCCGGAAACCAGTTTTCCACCCACAGACCCGAGTCGTCGAGGGGACCCCGTCAGCACCCCGGTGTAATAGCATGTTATAAGTGTATACTGTGTCTCACTGCTCAGTTTCTGCCACTTGCACATAATTATTCCTCGACGTAGTGAGTGAAGCATAATAGCTGATAAAATGTGCCTTTCATTTTCATAGCAAGATTTTTTTTTTTTTTTTGCGACAGCACTGCGATCACAATGAAACAGAATGTGTTTCAGATCTTTACAACTGCGTCCTTTTCCTCATTGCATCGTGTGGCGCGGTGGTTATAGCCGTCGCCTTCTCGTCAAGGGACGCAGGTTCGGCTCCGTGCTGCTGCTGCCGCTGCAAAAGGCGCTTTCTCCGAATGAATGCAGTAAAAACGACCCAAGTGTAGAAATGGGTGTGTATGTGTAAGCAGCTTGGTGTCCAAACCTGACGCCGTTAGCTGCTTTGAAGAATAGTCTCGGATAAATATGAAAATGTAAATATCTTTTCACATGCTGCTGTTGCAGGGGATCATTGTGAACTTATTTGTGTTTTCCTGTTGAAGAGAGAGTAATAAGAGGCGCCGCTTGTTGGGATTTAGTACTGTGTGTCACCGATCGGGGATTATCGTTCATTTATTCCTTTATTGACAGATGGCTCTGCCAGAGGAGGCTCTGCAAGGCCTCTCCGTTCACATTCCGGATTATTGTTGTTATTTCACATAGCAGCGTCCCCGTCAACACGTTCCTTTCGACGATATTGTTTAGAACGTGTCACATTAGCACCTCAGAGTAAACGTGTGCGGCTGCATCGTGACTCACTGAAAATGAGTAAGGTTCCCTAGAAAGGTTGCACACGAAATGGTAAAATCAGGTAAAAACACAGGTGGAAATGTGGCACTCGGAAGTCCGTGTAAATAATAACAAAATGACACGAAATGTCAGCCTCGCATCAGTCACTTTGAACCGGGAGCGGAGCCTCGAGCAGTCATTGCAAAATCAGCCCTTTCGAAATCACTCGTCTCAGATGTACGATGACAGTGGATTGTTCCCTGATATCATCTGTTTAAATCAAATCATGGAGCACCTTCATCCTACTGCGTGACGCTCATTGTAGGGGCCGCTGGTAGCGTACTGGTTAGAGCCACTGCCTTTGGATCCAAAGGATGCAGCTTCGAACCCACCTCTGTCTGTAGTACCCTTGAGCAAGGCACTTACCCTAAATTACTCCAGTAAAATTACCTAGCTGTATAAATGGGTAAGTAATTGTAACCTTAACATTGTTAGTTGCTTTGGAGAAAAGCATCAGCTAAACTAAAAAATGTACAAAAAAATAAACAGCAGAGATTTATAAATAAAACATTTGAATAAATTGATTTGACACATTTTTTATTCATTTTATTGCCTGTTTGGAATTCCCTGTACATGTATGATCATCAGCAGAACTACGTATCTCCTTCTGTGCTCAGCCGCCCATTTTTTACATTTATTCACTTAGTAGATGCTTTTCTCCAAAGCAACTTACACTGGATACTATGTAGTGTTACTAGCCCACACACCGTATTCACCGTGGTGACTTACACTGCTAGATACACTACTTACAATAGGTCAATCATCCCTACATCAGTGGGACACACTCTCTCTGTGTTACACATTTTGGTAAACCTGTACAACATGTCTTTGGACTGTGGGAGGAAACCAGAGCACCCGGAGGAAACCCACACAGACTGAGTGGGGATCAAACCCACGTTCTCTCACACCACGCAGGTGCTGTGAGACAGCAGAGCTACTTGCTGTGCCACCGTGCAGCGACAGCACGCTGGTGACACACCGATACAAAGGAAGCAACACAGATTTACACTGTATTATTATAGTATATGTTAAAATCAAGAACAGCAAATTACATTGTTCCTCAGGAGTGCAAGCTTGTTGTCCAAATGCGTACGTACCTGAGCTGTCATTCAGATCAAATTATAATTTTACATGATGAAAGAAAATTCATCACTAGGATCCTCCATATATACGGAGAAATACAAGTATAGACTACAACAGCAAAATACTATTAATTTATTAAAAATAAAAAAAACTGGCACAGGACTTTGAAAGATTTTAATGGAATTATAAGCAGACCGGTTTTCCCTTTAATATAACATTTCACCATATTAAAAACCTCCGTTCTATAATATATTAACGTCCGAAATGATCCTTTTAATGGGAAACTCAGAACCCAAACCCCAGAAAAACGGACTTCAGATCCGTTGGGTTTTTCATTCCGTGATAGGCCAAATCCCCATCATGGGCAACGTGCCACACTTCCGACAAGCGCTACAAAGTGGGAGGTAATTAATGTCAGCCGCTGCCGTGGCGATGGTGCCCTGGCTACTGGCCATCGGGTCGCTGTCCCCACGCTGGCCCAGTCTCTGTGAAGAGTCATTCGGGTTCGGAAGTGGCACGTGCCCAGCGCGCGTCCCCACCATCCAAACGATCTGTAGATCCTACCAAAAATTCATTACAATGAACCATTATTTTGACCAAGTCCACTTATAATGTGAGGTTTGCACACTAAGCCGCTCACACCGATTTAGCCATTTATAAAGCATGGTAATTTTCCCTGTATCAGTTCACGGCAAATACCTTGATCGAAGGTACTACAGCAGGAGTGGGATTCAAACCCGGTTCCTTCCAGTACACGGTTCTAAACGCTACGCCACCTGCCGACCTGGGCCTGTCACTCCTGATGGAGCGACTGCTTCCTGATTTTAGACATTTTAGTTTTTCCACAGCAGCGGGAGGTGGGATGTAAATCCAGTGATCTCCAACCACTGTGCTGATTCATCTGTGGGGACCGCGGGGTTGCGGCAGCAGGTTTTCGCCGACGTGATGTTGGCATCACAAGAACTTTAAGCTTCCAAATAGTGAGAAACACAGCGAAAAGCAATTAACAGGTGCAGAGAAGTGTGTCACAGAATTACTGGTTGGACGCGTGATGTCGAACGCTTTCGAAAATGCCGTACCAGTCAAACATGCATTGACACCCACGAGGTCCAGGGGAGTCTGATATTAAGACGGAGGGGCAACACACTCCGTTTTCTGTTTTCAATACTGCACGCTCCGTTAGGTGCACATTCTGTCTTATCGGCGAAACATTTGGATCGGGTCGGGATAATCCCAGACCGGCCCGTGTCAGACATCGTCCTTGGTCCTTTCGCACCCCCTAGGGTTGCGGGTCATGCGGAGCCCATGCATCTGCACACAGGTGTTCTGTGTCACGGGTTCTGATCTGCTCTCTCCTCCGAGGGGTGCCCCCGTGTGATTCCCGACGACAGCCGGAACAAATCCCGCTAATGAGGCTACCGAGTGCCCGCGATCTCGTCCGGCTTCTGTTTCCGCTAGAAATGACTTCTGCGGAACAATTACAGACGTCTCGGTGAAATGCTAATGGCCAAAAATGCTACCGGAGGACGAAAAGAGGAAGAGGAGCGCAACGGTTGGATTTATCCTGCCCCTCCTAGCCAGTGGAAGTGTTTGTTTGTTGGTGAAAATGACCCCTCGGTCAGAACGGCGTTCCTCCTGCCAGTGAGCCGTTTGCCAGTTTGCTGTATGGAGCACCTCATCACCTGATGCTAACTGTGTCCCCTGAGCTGTGGGGGGAAGCTGCTCCCGCGGGTTGCCGTGGGCAACGCTCAGACACAACATCCTTACGGAGTGTCTGAGCCCGGGGCAAGGTGTGGAATGCCGAAAAATGGAGAGTTACTGGAACACTGCGGTCAGGGGTGTCGACGTATGCTGGGAGGTTCCTGTACGCGTGCGATCGGATGTGTGTATATTAATATTTTAACTGAGAATAATCACATGGGTTTCTCCTGTGACCGAGGACCTCTGATCAAAGAGCTACGTGTGTGAGATGGAATTCGGGCGTCGTTCTTCTGATGCACTAATGAGGAACAAATACCATCTAACATAACGGGGAATTATTTTCATTGTGTACATTCTTTCTCTGCCCTGGCTGAATGCCGGAGTCATTCCCTGCAAAGCAGACTAGGAGACTAGTGAACGGGGAAAAAAGGAGAAATGGGGGAGGGGAGGCTTCAGCCTTTTGTTTTGCTTCTGTTTTTTATATCAATACATTTATTTTTTTTTGCTGTACGAAGGACCTTATGCTTATGCAAGTAAAGCATTTTTGGTTTGAAATGGATCCCGGATTTGAGAGAGATGGGGAGGGGGGTCGGAAAAAGGAGGTGGAGTGAAGGGAGTGCGAGATAGAGGGGGCAGCAGAGGGGCGTGTGAGTGCCCATGTAGGTACAACTGAAGCGGTTAGTGCACCCCTTCCCCCCCCACATCAGCCTGTACCACATGCTGCCAGTGCAGCCCAGTCGGTGGTCAGAGTGACAGTGCGGTAAAGGGCAGGTTTGATCAGTCGGATTGTCGCAAACAGGGTAAAAGTGGGAAGAAAGTGTCTGCGCCGCTCCGCCTCCTACTGGCCACCTCTCTGTGAACACTTAAAACACTGGATTTAGGCAGAAAACCCTCTTCACTGATGTGAACCCAGGGCGCGTAGCGCGGGGGACTCGTTTCGTACCCAAGGCCCAGAGGATGCCGGGTGACCTTCAGCCACGCTGGCAAAGGCGACGAGACAAACGGGACGGCGAGAGTCGTGCGCCGTGGGCCACTCGTGCGACACAAAGGCACGTAATGAGAAACACACAGAATAAAGGGCCACCGCAGATGGAGAGGGAAACAAACGTTTGGACTCTGAATGTTAATACGCCTGAAAGAAAGACACTAAAAGCACAAAGACGAACGAGGGGCTGAATGCGCAGTAAATATTCACCCCTGTCGGTGTGTCACTCATCCAACCAAACAAGCTGGAGGTGTGTGAATGTGACCTTTCAACGTTCTCTTTAAGATCTCACATCAGAACGTGTCTTCAACCTTCTTTACATTCAGCGGGAGGCTTTGCACAGCATCCTTGTGTGCGTGCGTGTGTCTGTGTGTGAGAGACTGAGGTTTTCTGCAGGGTTTTTGTGCAAAATTTAAGATGCGGCAAAAGAGACTGGTACCATAGTTGGAGCATTTAAAAAATTCACTGTTTTATTCATCAGCTCCTCATATTATGAGCAATCAAGTTAAGAAATCTCAGACACAAAAATTTTTCCTTTTTCGCAAAATCGAGTTTTCTTCAGTTTTCCTAAAATTTGTCTGCGTTTACCATCCAAACTGACAGATGGCAGTAAAGAGCACCTAAGCAGAGCGGGAGTGTGGGGCCGCCTTAGTTTAACTCATGTCCACGCTGCTCACAGCTCATATCTGGTGTTTCTGATCAATAACAACTTGAGGAATATTATGTATGTTTATGGGATGAGTCAGTCAAAAATCCTTTTCGAATAGTTTGTAGAGTCTACAGGTTTCTGTTTTCACTCATTTAAAATTATTTTTAATTCTAATGTATCTCAAAGTTAACAATATATGAAAATAAAAATTATTGCTAAGCATTTTTATTTATTACCACTATATTGAGCAGTTTTACAGATCCTAACCAGCAAGTACAGGTGGTCCCTGATTTACGATGGTCCGACTTGTGATTTTTCGAATTTATGATGGTGAGCTGGCGATAGACATTCAGTAGAAACCGTACTTCGCATTTTGAATTTAGATTTTTTTTCCTGGGGAAGCGATATGTGGAGCGATACTCTCTTGCGATGCTGGGCAGCGGCAGTGATCCGCATCTCCTAGTCTGTCACACACAGGTGTGTATTAGGTGCATTAAATGCATTTTCAGCTTACGATTTTTTTCGACTTCTGATGAGTTTCGCTGAGCGTAACCCCATCGTAAATTGGGGAGCACCTGTAAATAGAGAGATGTCGGTCTTGCTGACCTTTTATAGACTGTGACTGTGTATTTTTTGAGTTCCAAACAAACGGAGTTACAAACGCATTCCAGTCCCAGCTGTATTTGTAAGGTGAGGAGCTGGTATATTTTATATCAATGGTAAATGAAAATTGGTATGATTTCGTCTTTTTTCAACATTCTCTAGACAAAATTATTGAATATTGTTTTGTGGCCTTTGTTCATGACTGTGAAAGGAGAGGCATTTTTACTCAGTTACAGGTGTCGTTGCTGTGATCTTTTTTTTAAGGTCGGTGGTCACGTGATCCTAGGACAGATCCCAGTGGGGTTCGGAGATCACCGTAGCTCTCACTGGTTTTTGGGAAAAGTGTAAAAACTGAGCAGTGAAAAAATCCCGCTGTGCAAATAATCCGAGCTGGAATTGGGCTCTGTAACAGAGTCGATTGTGACAGCCCGAATTACAGCGCTGAGAAGAATGTGCGAAAATGAGCCGTGACCCGGGAGGAGGAACCGCGGCACTGCTCCCCGGCAGGACCGGCGGGCGGGGTGGCTCATTGCACACAAACTGGTTCCAGCCGGCCTCCGTCCGGCCGCTGGGTTTCAGACCACTTAGCGCACCGCCGAGGCTCAAAGGTTGCCCACCGGGGGGGTCAGGGGGACAGGAGGCGTTAAGTGTTGGCAGCCCGCGCTCTCTTTCCTGTCAGGAACAATAAGCAGACCTTTTTATTCCCCTGAAAGGCGCAGCACCTCTCCTAGTGCTTGTGCTCGCTCGCTCTCTCGCTCGCTCTCTCTCTCTCTCTCTCGTTCGCTCACCCACTCTCTGGTTACGGACCTGGCGCTGCTTTAAGTGGTTCTAAGAGCAGTTCTGTCAGCCTGGCATCCTGACCGCAGCCTCCTCCGAGAGCCTTGACCTTCAATGCCGGCTGCTCTCCTGTCATGTTAACAAGCCGGAGAGTTTTGCAGGGCTGAGCTTTGTGGGTTCGAGAGTGTTTCTCCTCTACGGCTCATCTGGTGCACGGCTCACTGTCAGGCGCTCACAATGTTCCTTTAACCGTGTTCTCCCGGATTTTAGTCAATAA
Source organism: Scleropages formosus (assembly GCF_900964775.1). Taxonomy (NCBI): domain Eukaryota; kingdom Metazoa; phylum Chordata; class Actinopteri; order Osteoglossiformes; family Osteoglossidae; genus Scleropages; species Scleropages formosus. Next base: position 9,274,171 of record NC_041812.1, read on the forward strand.
AACAAGCTGGCAGTGGTGTTTCTCTAGAAGGCAGCAGGGGGTGCAGTGATTAAGGAGCTGAATATGTGACCGGTTGGTTGCCGGTTCAAGTCCCGGTACTGGCAGCCTAAGAGGCGTTCAGTTTGACTGGTGTTGGTGAAATAGCCAGCTGTACCTCTTGTACTGCTTGCTGGACAGAAAAAGCACGTGGTGTCAATGTGGTATCCTTCATTAATAAGCTGCGAGGGGTTCTGTTAGGTTTACAGCTCCAGCCATTTGTGACCTGTGATACAGATGACATGTGGAGGTGATGGGCTGCAGGAAGAAGTGAATCGCTCTAGTAGGGTGGATCTCCACTCTGCTGGGTGGTGGGTGTCCTGCTGTATAGTTGGGAAGGGAGGTGAAGGAACATCTTCATGGAGATACTTACAGCTCTGATTTTTAGAAAGCCGTCAGAGTCGGGCTCGAGGGGTGTTGCTGGTGATGTCTTTATTCATAATTTGGAGGCAGTGATACCCATCGTGCTTTATTCTTTTATTCCATCATGTCCTGGTCTGTGCAGAGATTATTAAATTAAATTAATAAATGTAAATCCTATGATTCATCGTACTTTTTTTCGTAGTGTGTATAAACACAGACTGTATAAATACATGAACATTCAAACCAGTGACCAACCACTTGAACAGTGTATAATTCAAAGAGACAGTCTATAAACACACAGAAATGGCACAAATGCATAGATCACTGTATAAATGCATAGGCTGTGTATAAAAATATTGACCAATGTGATGCAACTTCATGGAGCAGTGAGGAGGCCGAAGAAAAGTGGGTCTGGGAACCCTTCTTTAATGTTGAAAGGGATTCAGCAGCTCCGAGGGACAACAGGAGCTCATTCCACCACATTGGGAGGAAAACCGATAGAAGAAGCCAAGCTTTTTAAACACTTGTATGACAGTGGCAATTATGAAAGATTGAACAAATTTGCCTTTGTGTGTGAGCTCTTCTTGTTTTTTATTAACAGTTTGAGCCCCACCACATAGAGAATATCCTTATGATATTACAGACCTGTGGAGTAGATGAAGTCTCCTTAAGTGAGCTGCAGAACCGCTCATCACGACTTGGCCCTCGCTGAGCTCCCACTTGCACGGGGTGTGTGGAATGGTTGGATCGGGTCGGGTTATGCAGCGGTGATGGCAGAGAGCGCTCCTGTTTGTGTCTGTTCCATCACGGGTCACCTACTATCTCCAGTCACTTGTTTATTCATTTCTTTATTTGCTTCTTGCCCGTTTCTTATTGGAAACGGGCTGCTTGATATTTGAGGGGGGAACAACGTGCAAGAATGGCCCCTTTAATACGAGAGCGATCGGCGCTGATAGGGGCCCTGCGTTATCGCTCTGTTTCGCTATAAATATTCCCATTTTGCCGGCGGAGAGGTGGAATTGATTCAGTAAGTGGGTGACCTTGCGAGTGGGAGGGATCTGCGTCGGCATTAAGGGATCAGTCCAGGAGCTTGTGGGAAATGCGCCGAGGCCCGCGTGGGATCCATTTTCAGGGTACCTAATTGCTGATCCAAGCCTTCGCAACCGACCGTTGAAACGCGGTGGAACGGACGTCTGACAGCTGACGTCTGAGAGGGCAACTCAAGAGCTTCTGTGGGTCTCGTCATCAAACGCGGCATACATACTCGGAGGGAGCATCCGAGAGATTTGCCGCAGTTCTTGTGATGATGGTGAGATCTTTGCAGGACTTGCTGCTGCTTCCAATGAACTGGAAAGCCATGGTTACCCTCATCTGCTGGCGTCGATACTAAGCAAACGGACATGTGTGCCCGCAAGGCCGTCGGTCAAGTAGCTTCTTCTCACGACACATTCAGTTGAACGTGCAAATGAACCAGACCGCTTGTTGGAACCATCAGCCTGGAAAGAGCCGTGAAATCTGTGGGGTTTAACTATGGCAATGTAGTCAAAACCTGACCCCTAAGGTCATCTGAAGGTTCTCACAAATTGTGGATGACTTTCCACATTTGAGCATATAATACAGTATGTAGTGGTAA